>NW_019272022.1:5242930-5308617 GCF_002738345.1 Cucurbita maxima
TTTTTTTTTTTTTTTTTTTTTTTTTTTTTTTTTTTTTTTTTTTTTTTTTTTGAATCATCCGATATAAATAAAGAAAAGTGTGGCTAAAATTTCAAAGACAAGGATTAAATTAAATCTTTTTGTTGCTAAAAATATTAAAATGTAAATTATAAAAATATTATTTATAACTTAAATTTAGACATTATTATTATTATCTAAAACTAAAACTTCTGGGATTTGATGTGCATTTGGTTATTCTGTTGTATGCATATATGAAATTAGATTGATTATTTGAAGAAGATGGATGGGATGGAAACATAAGAACTATTATATTTTAATACGTAACATATCGATAATGATGCTTTACTCGATTTATGATAAAGAAAACCTAAATACTAATTAAAAAAAAAAAAATCATTTGAGAAAAGAAACACAAATTAATCAAATAATATTAAAAACGATCTTCAAAGTCAATTATTTTGAAAAAATTGCTTTTAGCTTTTCTAAAAAGATCTTTAAAATATAAGAAATAGTTTTTTCCAATATAATAAGTAACTTAAAAGAAGTTAAAATTTAAAAACCTACAATAAATATATATATATATATATATATATATATATATATAATATTTTTAAACTGTAAAAGTTTTTAGCTCAGATTTTTTTCACATATCAAACAAAATTCAATTTCATTTCAATTTTGCTAAAAATAAATAAATAAATAAATAAAATAGAACGGATAGAGGACTCAAGAATAGAGAAATGCAGTCTCGGCAAGGCATATTTGCCCTTACGCACGACGAGCGAACCAAAAGCATTTTTTTCATCATCGTCCTCCACTTCTTACTCTATAAATTTTTCAAAAATAAAAATAAAAGAAAAGAAGAAAGAAAAAGAAGTATTCATAGGACGCCTTCTCATCAAATATGGAGAGCCAAGATGGTTGAGAATGGCTTGAGGCCAATGGAAGAAGCTCTTTGGCTTTTAAATCTGAGAAAATTAATATTTTATTTATTTATTTATTAAAAAAAACTATATTTTGCTATATTGATTGGGTAGATGAGGGATTTGTTTTTTCTTCAACGTGCTCGCCAAGGCAAATTATTTAATCGGGTAAAATAAAATAAAATAAAATAAAATAAAATAAAGTCATTTAACCACTGCTTCGGCTGTCGTGCTCTTTAAGCAAAATAAATATATAAATAATGCTATTTTTAATTTTTTAAATAAAAAAGAAAATATGGAATCTTTCGGTGGAAATAAAATCAAATAGAAGCAAGAGACTCAATAGGAATATTTGTTTTTTTATTTTAAGTTTTGTATTTTTTAATACATGCTTTAATTTAAATTTCTATATTTAATATTTAATCAAATGTCATACTTTAGAAAAGTTGATTATATTTCACTCTAAAAGCCATTCAATTGATAAGCCATAAAATAAAATAATTATATAAATTAAAATGTTAGAAATTAGTGATGTCATTGAAGACGATAACTAGTTTAAGTGTGAGAGAGCGTCCCAAACTATTTAGAGAAGAAAATAGGTTGTGACCCACATGTGTAGATAGACAAGGAGACGGCAAGTGAATGATACCCATTTGACCATATAAGGGTCAAAACAGACAATTGTCATGTTAAATTTAAGGAGGACGGTACATCATCTAACATATAAAAAAGAGTGTACATTATACTCATACTGAGGCATAAGAAATATTAGAGGCGACAGACTGTAGTGAGTCAAAAACAAATTTAAAGATTATTGAGTAAAGTCTCGAGCCATAACCCAAAAACTTGGGATTCTGTTGTGAGTCATGCTCGATTAGCAAATGAAAACGACGAAAGTTTCTCTTAAAACTTATTATGATCCTGTCAAGATCTTGATCCCGCTCAACCATGACACAAACAAAAGTGGTATAAATCAATAAATCAAATATAAATCCACCTCAAATTTTATAACCATTGGGTTAAATTCTTAATTCACATGAATTTGGTTAAATAACTCAGATAATAAATTAGGTGTTATTAATTAAAATTATTAAAAAAAAAAAAAAAAAAAAAAACTGGACCTTTCCGAGGATGGAATTTGCGCGCATCAAGCAATGCCTTTGTTTGTTGCAGTTCCTTCCCATTATGGGCCTCAGAAATCCAGCTGTATAAACAGAACCCAAATGTGAATTGGGCAAAGCTTTATTTATTTATTTATTTATTATTATTATTATTCCTTTTCAAATTACTTTTTCAAAAGATTGTAGAATTTATTTGATTTTTTTTTTATTTAATTGAATAATATTTATTTACAAATTTTCAATTTTTGCATGAATGTTTTTTTTTTGTGGAAAGAAAAAAAAATAATTTAAATATATAAAAAATAATTGCAAATCAATTACGTGAATAATTTAATCGATGAAATATAGTAAACTTTTATATTTTAAAACTTAAATTTGTTTGATACTATTTTATAAACTGATTTTGAATTCAAATTTTTTTATTTATTTCAAAATTTCAATTTTAAAATTGGAAGCGTAATTTGTTTTTATTATTAACTAATTTATTTAATCTTCGCTGACAAATATCTCATCACGTTTTTCAAAAAGCGAAAATATATTTATTACAAATTTACAATTTCAGTTATTTGTTGACGTATGCATTTACACGTTTGTGATGTAAGAATTTATTTAATGAATCCTCTCACTTCAAAGGCTGAAAACAGAATTTTCAGCGATAATAATAAATACTTGAGAAATATAATTTAATTTATATTTGAATAAATATTTTTATTTTTACTTTTTAGTTAATTTAAATTTGAATAAACTTTTTTTTGGGATTTATGAAAGATGGTTGAAATTATCAATAATTTTGTGTAAATTTTAATAATTTTTAATATCATAAAAACGGTAAAAAATGTAGCTTTCCTAAAATATTTAGGGGTAGAAATAGAATTTGAGAAATTTCCGCCACATAGTCAATAAATTTCAGATGGGTTGAATTGGCGACTGGAATAATTTGAACCGAGTTCACAACTCAACAACTCTATTTTATGGCTGGGTTGTTATCGGGTTCAATCCGTGAATCGACTCGAATTTTTTCAGTAGTTCAAAATATCGATTCAATCCAAATCGAAAAAAAAAAAAAAAAAATCTAATACAACTCTACCTTTATAGTTTTAGTTGAATAGTTCGAGTTAGTCAGATTTTGTTGATCGCTTGAACATTCACAAGAGACCAAAAAAAATAATAAAATAAAAGCAAAATTGTTTTATTAATTTGGTACTAAATACAAACCCACATTAAATTGTTGATATAAGTTGATAAAAATGTAATTTAATTTAGTTCTTCTTTTTCTAGAAAAGCAGGCGCTCCCGTTACCGTGCACGGCGGTGTTGATTGTAGCACAGTGGTGAGGAGTGCAGTACAGCTCGTTTTCCAACCACGACAATACGCCTCCCTAATCGCCTTATCCTTTTTGGCTCTTCCTTGCGTTCCAAGAATCTTCCATTTTCCCATGCGCTTCCCTCTTCATTCCTCCTTTTCTCCCAACCCAAAGAAACTCAAATTTTTATGAGCCTAATTTAATAAATAAAAATTAATTAATTTGAACATTTTCTTAAATAGATTAATTACAAAGTTTTAGGGATGTTTTTATGGATTTAATCATTACTACAGGAACTAGAGGTGGGGAAATGGACACGTTTTTTTTTCCAGAATATCTCTCTCCCTCGCTAGTGTCATTTCATTTCCTAACGCTTTATTCTTGTTCCTATCATCAGTTTTCCCCCAAAACGATACCCAGCAATTTATTTATTTTTTAAATAAATATATCACTGTTCGAAGTGAATTTGATTAAGTTACAATTATTTGCCTTAATGGCCATTTGTTTATGTTTCTTTTGATCAATTTTCCAACATCACTTTTCTTGAATTGATTTTATATTGATCAGATGGAGGATTTTTATATATTTTTTTAAAAATGATCGGTTCTTAAAGCTCTGCTTCGTACTGTACTGATTAATTTTTTATTATCAGAGTGGAGGAGATTTCAATGGCGAGTTGAGAATGTGATTTCAATCTCAAACAAGAGGGGAGGAGATTTAACAACTCTATATCGGATTATGATTTTCACTGTAATTTACAAATTTCTCGAACGAAGGAGCCGAAAAACAGAGCTAGAATCGAGCCCTAGAAAATTGGCGGCAAAATTTCTCGATCGAGACAGTGAAATCAATTCAGTTCAATTTATTTAGAACTTACTCGTTTTGTTCATCGACGAATACCTGAACGGCTGTATTTGCTTCTCGATCGCAATCTTTGTTCGATTTCTCCGAATTTTCCGCCGTCTCTTTCTCTTCAGATTTACTGTTAGCGGCGGCTTCAACTTCAGAGGACGAAACTTTAACGCACACAGGCGTTGCTAGGAACGTCGGGTTCTGATGTCCGGCCATTATAACCAGAACTTTCTCGTCGTAGTTAACCTTCTCCAGTGACGTCTCCGAGTCGATTTTGGCATCGTTGCCACCGCCGGACTCCAAATCGCCGCTGTCTCTGTCCTGCCGGGAGAGGTTCCAGTAAGAACATGCCAAAATGACAAGCGCAAAGGCGATCAGGCTCAGCATCGCTGCAAGGCCGCCGAATAAATACGGCAACGGCGAGTGCCACTGCACTCGCTCCGCAATGTTCTCACCAGGCGACGGCAAAGAGAATTGAGCGGACGACGGAGAGATGCTTTCCATTGTACTGAATTTCTCTTCTGCTCTGTAACTTCTTCGTCAAGCTCTGTTCTGAATTCGATCGGCCAAGAAATAACAAAAATCGAAAGAAAAAACGAAATTTGTAGGTCATGGAGAGGAAAGAGCGTGAAGATTGTATTTATAGGAGGAAAAAGACGAGATGGATAGGGATGAAGGAATAAGGCGCTTTTTTTCGCCTCATTTCTTTCTCATGCGTTGCCTTTTCTTATGGGTCACGTTTGTCACTCTTTTTACGATGTAAATATTCAAATTATAGCCTATTGGTCCTAATATTATTTACACTATCATTTTCTTTATATATTTTCAATAATATCATCCTTTTTCTTTTTTGAAATCTAGCCCATAGTTTTTAAAATTAATGTTTTGAAAAAAAAAATCTTTAACAAGCTACTATAATATAACTGTCTCTTTGGCATGTATATAATAAATAAATAAAAATATACTCATCTTTTAATAATAATTAACTATTATAGCTTTTTCACACAATATATTCATATTTTTATTAATTTAATTTAATTTTTTTATAATTCACCCGCCACAATTTCACTTTTTGAAATGGCAATACGTGACGCTATGTTGGTGGGCCCAAGGTGGGCCCAGGAGAATGGGGATCGAAATTTCGCTGTGGGCCCATTTTGTTGACCTAAATGTTCATGTAATTTACATTTCATTTTAGCTTTGACAATGAAGTATTATATTATTATTATTATTATTGTTTAATATGAGAATATTTTGCATCAAGTTCGGGGAACAATGATTTCCCTCCAAGTTGCATTAACCGAAAAAAAAGATACAATAATTATAAAAAAATTAAAATAAAGGTAAAGTACATAAATTTGACATTTTTTTTTTTAATTTATGTTTATTTTTGTATAATTTCTTTGCATTTCTTTTTAAAAAAAAGCGAAAATTAAGTTGAAATTTACAACTAAAATAATTCTTTAGTTTAATTATGCTGACAAAATCGAAATATTCAAAATAAGAAAATTCTTTAATTTCCATAGTACATTTTAAGAACAAGGGAATATGCATCTAAGCGTAGAAATTATACAAAAAAAAGTTTATTTATTTATTATTATTATTAAAATAAAAATATTTGTACTTTTATATTTAATTTAATTTAAGTATGTTTTTATTCGGATAAGGTCTATAAATATATTAAGTAATGATGGGGATAGACCTATCAAAATCAAGAAGGAATCGAGGTGGGTCATATGCATCGACCGGGTCGGGTCGGGTCGTATTGGAATTCACCTGAAAACTACAATATGGTGGCGATTAGTCGGATCCAGCTGTTTTGCATTTGGTTTTGAGAATTTACTCAATTACCCTTTTTTTTCCTCCATTTTGTAACAAATATAATTTTAAAATTTCTTCAACCTTAAATATAAAATTTGTGAAACACTAATTTATTTATTTTTAAAAAAATATTCTTAGCAATAATTATTTTCAAACTGATAACAGTGGAGAGTATTTTCCATTTAATTTTAAATATAACCAAATCTAAAGAAACAAAAAGAGAAGATCTACGGGGCATTTTCGACACCTTAATTTTATTAAATGATATTGGAATATAAAAATATAATATAGTGAATGGATATGAAAAATATCCGTTTATGCTGGGAAGCAGCTTAGAAAAAATAGATAAATATTATATATTTGTTTTTTTTTTAATAAAATTAAAAAAAAAAAAAAAAAAATGGAATTCTGGCCCTTCTAATATTTTTTTAAAAGGGCTCAATTGTTGGGTGAAGAGGCAAACAGCCATCGTGTGGGCCCAGAATCAAAATATATTTAATATCTTTTTTGCAATTAAAATATTTTTGAGCTGTATTTTTTTTATATTGTAAATATGCCAAAATCGTAAATTTTAATAATTTAATTTACCATCAACGATAAAAATATATTTTAAAAAGCTTTGTGCCCCATTAATGGCTAATATTGTGCACTAATTAATGTATCAAAGAATATCTAATTAAATAATATAAAGTGTTTACCTTTTCAAGTACATATTTGTTATCACATGATGACATTTAATAAGTATGTTATATTGATCTAAATCTTGTTGATAATCTCACTTAGATTGATACAATAGTAAATAGATATTTATATGTTTTACAGATTTGTTCACTTAATATTTTGTTGTGCACAAATAGGTTATCAAAACTAAACCCAGTGGACATTGATGCCTTTTCCTTAATTACCCCCTAAATTTCCATTTATCAAATATGAGGAACGGTTGTCGGGTCAAAAAAAGATGGATGTCCTATTGTCGCATTATCCATAATTAAAAAGTGTAACGGCCCACGTTGGCCCTCGTTCCTTTGGAACCCCATCAAATCCACCCCCAACTCCCTTCCTCGAGAAGGCTAGCACATCGTTCGGTGTCTGGTTCTGATACCATTTATAACGGTTCAAGTCCACCGCTAGCAGATATTGTCCTCTTTGGATTTTTATTTTCGGGCTTTCTCTCAAAGTCTTTAAAACGCGTTTGCCAGGGAAAAATTTCCACACACTTATAAAATGATGTTTTGTTCACCTCACAACAAATGTGGACATCACAAAAAGCATTTATGACCAAGAACGGAGACGAAGAATAAAAATATAATCTTTATCCCTGATTCTACCGATTAAATGAACATTTCTAAGATACAGGTATTTCTATTATACCCATAGTTTAAAAATAATAATAAATTATTAAATCTATATTGGTTCGGCAAATAATACAATTTACCTGCTAAAAAATTGTTAATATTGACTATTGAATTAGTGAAATATTAAAATATATAATAGATATATAACCATGAAATTGCCACAAATGACCGTAAATTATAGTTTAATAGGGATATAAATAAATAATATAAAATGATACATTTGTAACGAGACAACCTTGTATTATAATTTTGAGAACATCTAATTTCAACCCAAGAGCACTAAGCTACATAATAGAATTGCAGCATTTTCAGAAGAGAATAATATCATATCTAATCCACAATGTTCTTAAATATTATATATAAATAAATATAATCAACAATGGATTATTGGGATGACGTTACGCTGCACTATGTATTTATATATTTTATTTAATTACATATAATTTTAATGGATGGATTCCACACATCTCCCCTGCAATGGAAGCATCGTTTATCATAATTAATTTTTAATTTATTTTTTATTTGTGCTTAAATTTTTTAAACTACACTTTCAAATTTCAAAATTAAAATGATTATTATTATTTATTTAAATTTCTAATTTTAAATATCTTTATTCTCAATAATTACTGAAGCTCGAGCTCTTCTCAACTGGCAGGCCCAACTTTCATTTCAAACCGATAAATTGGGCCCAAGCCCATAACTAATCGGGTCGGTTTCCTTACACGGGGTGCTTTTATTATTATTATTATTATCAATATTTATAAAATATAAAACATAATGTGTATTATCTTCTTAAATATTAATAAAAAATTTAAATTAAATAGAATTAGTTTAAAGTGAAAAAGGCTTATTTTTCATTTATAAAAATAATGGTTGATATTTTTATCCAATGAGATCCTAAATTTTAATTTATAATTTTTTTTTTTGAAAACTAAAATTTTAGCCATTAAATATTTTATTTTTGAGTTTAAATAAATAGATATAAATTTAAAATTGTGGACTAAATTGCAATTTAATTGTTTTTCTTTTTGCCAAATCATCCATAAAAAATTGTCGTCTTTATCCTGGTGTTACTATAAAAACGCGGGTCTCAAACATTGTTGAGTTTGTTTAGATCCAAACAGAGACGAGAGAGAAAAAAGAGAACGCGATCCGCTTCGGACTTCCCTTTTTCGCGCCTTTTCTCGCGCCCTAATCTGCACTCTCATTTGCGATTTTTCTTCCTGATGATTTGATGGAACTGGAAGATCATTTGACGATAAACGGATCATAGACAGCGCGCGGACCTTCGATCTTAGGTATTTTTCTTCATTCGGAATCGTTTACCTCGTTTCATTTTCGCTTGGCGACAGATTAATCGCTGTTCGTATGCTTTTTATTTTATCAGTGCTCTGCATTTTACATACAAAATCGTAGAATATATCTGTTGATCGGCGACAGATTAATCGCGTATCATAGTCTTTTCAGTTTTTCAGTAGTTATCTGCAGTACATATATAATATCGTAGAATATATGTGTTTGCTTTCGTCATCTTCCGAGAGGCGATCGTAAAATGTTGAGTGTGCATCTAATTTCCTGTCTAATTATGGCGTTTCGCGTCCGTGTTTGGATTTTTTCAGGATCAGGATCAGGCTCGTAGCTTTTGCTGTGTGATAGGTTCTCGACAGAAATTTCAATGGCGGTATTCTTAGCGTGTTCGAATTTCTATATGTTTTCGATACAATGAAATGCGGTCTGGTGCTCGTACCTGCTAATATTTTACGTATCGCGCGTTCTAATGGTAAGTCAGCTTTTATATTAGAACCGGATGAAGAAGAAAACAATCATCTAATCTAACTTTTTTGATAATTAAATAAGATCTCTATTAAAGGATTTCTCGCGACTGACTCTGATAGCTGATTCAAGACGATGATTATTTCATAATTGGCGTCGTTCTCCGCTGATAAACGAGTTATGCTTACCGTTTAGTTTCCAGATTAAGCGATACATTGCATGCCGAGGTGGTTTTCCCGTACAGTTTGAAGAACTTGTCTATTTTCATTGATAGGATGCTATTTCTGTTAAGGTGAATTGAAACTCAACTAAAAGATCTAGTCTAAAAAATTCTTAAGGAATTCGGCGTAATTTTTTTTCCGCTCCATCTTTTTGTTCTCGATAGTGAACTGTGCCGAGACATTTCATGAGTTTTCAAGCTGAACCAAAATTCCTTATCACTGCCTTGACTTGTTTTCCTTGAACGCATATAAGATATATCTTCTGCAAGTTATGATTATTTGCACTTGCTATGGCTTTTTAATTGAATTGCAATATTCAAGACCATGGTTCCTTATTCTGCAGATGCTACTCTGGTTCAAATTATAATCTTCCAACCGAAAACTGATTAGCTTTGATTTCGAACTTTGTGTAAGAAATAGTGTCGAAGGAAAGTAAAGGTTATCTACTAGCACACCTTGAGCTGAATGTGTCCTTTCCACAGACAATTGAATTTGAGGTATAGACGTTTTTGTTTTCAGTAAAAAATAGTTCAGATGTAGTTTGTGTGCTTGTTTCGGTCTTACTGTTCTACTGTCATGAAAATACTGGAGTTTGGCTGCCCATTTTTTGCAAGATATTTCTGATGTACTGCCTTACCATTTTTATGATTAAGAAATGCTGCTATCTTAATACAATCCCTATGCTTATCAGATGTCTCCTGTTTCAGAAAGGTAACGAAGCATGTTTTAGATGTAAAATGACCGTTTACTAACATCCAATACGCGATGTCTGTTCATTGAATTGCCATTTCCACACATGGATCAATTGAGTTTCTACTTCTGTCATTTATTTGATTTTCAATTGTTCTGCGACTCCTTGTAGTTAATCATGTCTGTAGTTATATTGTATCCATTATGTATCTAATTCTATCATACCTGGTTGTAAACTAACAATGCAAGGAAGCTATACTTTTAGGCAATGTGGTTAATCTCTGTTGGGAGTCTACTCGTCCAAACGGATGTTGAAGCCTTGGCCTACAGGTTTTCTTACTCTCCTTGTATGTTTTTGCCGTCTTTATTGATCCCGCTATTACAATTTATGCTCTATGCTCTGTCATCTTCTAGGAAGATAGCTAAATTTTCTATTTGATTAGGTCCAAGGTCTGATGGCGGGTCATTATTATGAGTTCCTTTGTTTGTTGTCCAGTTTCTTCAATATCTTGAAAAAACCTAACCAAGTTTTGAAATCTACCAAAATTGATTCTTATAAACTTGTTTTATTTTTGGAAGTTCAATAAGAATTCAATCTTTTTCGGAAAAAAGTGAAAACCATAATATAGGAATTGTAGAAATACACATGAATTTCAAAAATTGAAAACAATAAAGTTTTTTTTTTTTTTTTTTTTTTTTTCCCTACCATTCGAAACACGCATTTTATAATTTTTTTTTTTTGGTTTGTAAAAATCATTTACACAAATTTTAAGCGTTTACTTTTTCCCCTTTCTTGTTCTCATTATGATTTTGTTAAAAATAATATCTTCTAGATTATTTATGACTTGCAATTCCTTTTATTTTACTTTTTTTTTCTTTCTTAAACTGTTTCTCAGGAGGTTGAACTTTGATTTTTTAAATATATATTTAAATTTTTATAGAATATAATAATAGTCAAACTTCTTTATTTTTTTCCTTTTTGAATTATAAAGAAACTAAAGACAAGATTATTTGAATTTAACGTCACTTGATTGTTTATGAGGTCTGCGTAATTTATTGAAATTTTAAAAAAATGTTGGGTCAATGATTTGTATGAACATGCTTTCAATATTTATATGTTTCTGTTTAAATATCTTATGTATTAGTTTTTTTTTTAAACAATCGTGCTCCTTCATGGACCTTTTTTGGTTTTTAAATATCAGAAGTACATCGAACTGTTTTTTTCCTCCCCACAATTTATAATAGTTGTACATATAATATAATATATATATATATATATATATATATATATATATATATATATATATATATATATTTTTTTTTTTTTTTTATTATTATTTTAAAAAATGTTTTAGTTCTTCTTTAGTTGAGAAGTAATGAAAACGACATTGCTATTGAAATTTAGATCCTAAGACAAGTCCATGGAGTTGTAGCTAGAACACCCACCCAAAATTAGGGGAACAAAAAGGCTTTTATGATATTAATTTGGATTTATAGAATTTATTACTTGTTAGCGAAAAAGTGTAATTATAGACAAGCCTTATGTTTTGTTAGAATAAGAAGAAAACTGTCCCAAAACTAAGTAGAGATTTGTTAATTCTCACGAAAGCAAAGTGTGAAAACTTTATCACAAATTTTCTCTGGGAAAGAACGACAGCTTTCTTCTGTACAATTTACAATTTGAGCGGGTGGCTAGGGGTAAGAGGATATGTTACACTGATTACATTACTTGACCCAAAAAAAAGTGGGAAAAGGAAGAAAGATACAAAACTTTCCTAATGAACTGAATTTACCTCAACTTTCTCGAACAAAGCATACATTTACAAGGGGCGTTGTGGTAAATATTGCTCAAGACAATGTTGTGAAAGCATGTAAATAAAAGGACGTGCTTTCAATGATTTGTATGGACAAAGACAATGTTGAAGCCGGAAGAGTCGCCACATTAGGCGAAGGAGCCAATTTTGGCGAGAAGGGCAGTCGGAAGAGTCGCCTCATCGGGCGAAGAAGCCAATTTTGGCAGGAAGGGCGGCGGCAACTTGGTTGGCGAATAGGCCAGTGCGGCACCCAGATTCCGAAGGTAAATCTCTGCAAAAGGTTGATAGGTTTAGGTTAGAGTTTATGTGAAGGATGAAGGTTGATTGGGAAGAAAATGAGAGAGACTATATTGGCCAAGGGGAAAACCGATTGGGTTGGAAAAGGTAAGGTTGTATGTACAGAGTATGACGAAAGGTGATTTGGAGGTCAATAGGGTGGAGCCGAAGAGTAATCAATCGACTCCGACTACGGCAGCCATGAAGACTGCCCCTGTGGCGTCAAAACCAGCAGGGGTGGTGGAGAAGAAGATTAGAGAATTCAAAAGCCATTGAAAAGAAAGGATCGGAGTTGTTAAACCGAGAGGGCTCTGATACCATGTGAATGTTTGATTAATCCACCACACCTAAATGGTGTGAAAGTTATCTTATTTATAATCAAATGAATTACAAGGATATGGAAATAGTAATAAATGAAAATAACAATAAATGGAAAGATACCTATGATAATAAGGCAAATATTAGATATTTGCCTTATAATAAAATATCAAATATAATATATATGGTAAACTATAATTTATTACTAAATATCCTTAACACTTCTGTACAATTTACAATTTGAGCGGGTGGCTAGGGGTAAGAGGATATGTTACACTGATTACATTACTTGACCCAAAAAAAAGTGGGAAAAGGAAGAAAGATACAAAACTTTCCTAATGAACTGAATTTACCTCAACTTTCTCGAACAAAGCATACATTTACAAGGGGCGTTGTGGTAAATATTGCTCAAGACATTCTTTCAACTTTTGGAATGTGATTGGCTTTGATACGAACGAGTCCATACCGTTTTCATAACACTCATCCGCGCTTTCTGACAATGTATTCGCCGTCATCTGCAAGTATACCACCCACCATTCAATTCTTTCGGTAAATGCACAATTTACTGTCTAAATGTGTTCTTAATATTTTTGTTCATGGAACCTATGCTTATTTATTGACGTATTTTTTCAATTATTGATTTTCTAAAAAACAGTTAGCTTTTACAGAAATCAGGTGAAGTAAATTTGTTTATTTTTTTTCCTTACAAAGTTTGTTTAAGATTTGAAGTGTTTGAAAAAAGTGGTAAACTAAAGAAGAAAATATAAATATATGTAGTTTTTGAAAAGATTAAAGCTTTTACTTGGGTAAAATTTTATGATTCTCTATTCACCAATGTTATTATAATCAAGATTAAAATAATAAGTATATTCTATATAAATATATGTAGTTTCTAAAAAGATTAAAGCTTTGATTTGGGTAAAATTTCTTTAAAAGTTTGTATATAAGTAAAAATCCTTTTAGTAATTATCATCTTTTAATCTTTTTATTTTTATTTTTCTAAAGAAGATGATAAAAGGGAATGAGCCATTTTTTAAAAATAGGAAGTGAGAATACTCACAGCAATGATGGGCATTCTTTTACGGGATGAGGGAGTCCAAGAAGGAGTAGTTGGCTCGATTCCAGCATTTACAGCCGCCTCCCAGCTGCCTGTTTCCTCAAAAGAACGAATTAACCTTGTAGCTTGAAGGCCATCCATAACTGGCATGAACACATCCTGCAATAATCAAAACCTCGTCCTTTTAAATTTAATATATATATGTTTCTAGCATTAAATTTTAGAATTTACAAAAAATAACTCAAATTAGTTAAAATATAGTCAGAATTTTCTGAAGTCAAGATGTAATGTTATAAATTGCAGAAGAAAACATACCATGAGAATGAGATCGTAAGAACGTCGTTGAACTGCACGAACACCTTCAATTCCATTGGTTACAACGTCGATTTTTTGGCCAAACTTCTTCATCATGGATTGAGCCACCATAATATTGGTCTTATTATCCTCAACAAGAAGAATTTTGGCTTCCAATGCCATTGTTACTTCAGAACCACTACTGGTAGTTCTACAGTGGGAACTTGCATTGGACCTCTCTTTACCCTGATCTGTTTTTTGGAGTTTACTACTTGGCTTTTCCAATGTATCTTCTTGCTTTGTTTCCAACCGTTGAATGGAATTCACGTTCGCATTTTGGAACCGAGCATTTGCGTCAGGTTGGTTTGTTGATCTCTCCTTACCAAGATTTGAATTGATCTGACTTAATGAATACTGTGATTCGTTTGAGGTTAATGTGGCATTGCCAGAACGGGCATCTCTAAGAGCAGTCTCTTGTGGTTGTGGAGTGATGTTGTTTGAAGGTATATGATAAGAACCACCATCGGTCGAGCTGGGATATCGAACTGAGTTTGGGATCATCCTTGTGGATCCATTAGAAGATGATAGCGAACTGAAACTGTGGGGTTGGAATTGGAAAAAACCCTCAGTCATTTCTTCATCTGTGGACTCTTCATCTGAGAGCTCATCGGAATCGTCGGAAGTGCTGCTGTTGCTGCTGCTGGTTGAAACCTTGTATGGCAATACAAATGTAAATGTTGATCCATGGTTCTCTCGGCTGGAAACGGTGAGATGACCACCCATCAATTCAACCTGCTCCAAAAGCAAGTGATGAAGTTTGAAGTTATTGAAAGTTGGGAACTTTTAGAGCAGAAAAAAGTGCTTTTAGTCAAATTAATAGCATGATTTTTTGAAGCAATTAATTAGTGTCTCTTCCTAAAATGTTTCGAAACACAATTTTTAAGAATTATCCCAACCTCACTGTTCGTCTAGCGAGAATCTAAGCAAAATGGTACAAACACAGGAAAGAATCATCTTTCAAGATACTACCTCAATATTGAAAGCAAAATTTAACATGAACAGCTTACCAGTTGTTTGCATATTGCTAGTCCAAGTCCAGTCCCTCCATACTTCCGAGCATGATCGGCACTAGCTTGCATGTACCTCTTAAAAAGGCTTGGTAATGCATTTTCTGGTTCATTTCAAACGAAATCAAGAGAATATTATTACCTAAAATTGAGCAACAAGAGTATATTCCAATAATCAGATAAATAGCCAAGCATACCTGGTATTCCAATTCCCGTGTCATATACATCACAACGTATCCATACCGTCGTTTCTGGAGAACAAGATTTGCTTTCTCTATTTCCATTCATTATGGTTTCACTCTTGTTTGGGGTTCCTGGTGCATCACAATGCAAATGATTTCTGTCACCGTGTTTTTGGCCACGCAAGCCATTCTGAGGGGCTGGAAGACATGTTCCTCCTTGCAAACCATGTACCGAAACTGTTGAGTTATCAGCCATTGATTTCTTATGGCACTCTTCTCCTTTCCCCATGGGTGGATAGGGTAACACATAGAGGTTAATTCCAACCTTCCCTTGATGAGTGAACTTGATTGCGTTGCTGCATCATTTAATTATTTATTTAGATGAAAATAAAATGATGATGTGCAAATGGAAGCATTAAATTTTTTTGTCTGCATCTTTAATCATACTAGGTTCTTAAAGATAGCGTCTCTCATTGCCTAAATGAATATACATACTTACTACCTCCAGATAACTGAGTATGTTGTATCCCAAATTAGGCAATTCTAACTTCAAGTTGGTAATTTTGTAAAATGGGGTAACCTTTATCAAGTCAACCAATAAGGGAGGAAGGTATTACAAAATGAAATTCCCCAACACAACCAACTTATAATTTGAATGGAAATTCTTCGTGCAACATACATGTATAGTTTATACAATGAACAGTCGATATATGATATTGTTCAAGCCTTTACGAATCAGTACCTGATCAAGTTGGTGAGAATTTGCCGAATCCTAAGAACATCTCCAATAACCTGAAATAGTAACATAATTTGGTGAGAATTTACACTTCAAAGACAGCGATCATGCAACAGAAAGGTAGAGATAGCGATATGAATAAGCTACAAAGCCACACAACTCTGGTTTCTGAAAGGAGGGGAGTGAATGGCATACAAACATTTTTTTTAGAATAATGCACATCTCTAGGCATCACCCTTTCTGCCTCAATGTTCCAGGCATAAAACAGTCCTCTGATGCCGCCAGCCTAATCGATTGAAAACTTCTAATATTTACCTATAACCCTCACCTCTATAGGAACATCATCTGCTATACGTCCCTCCAGAACTAAGAATTTTCGCAATGATGCAGCAGCAGTCTGCAGAACATGTTTTACAACCTCCCTTGGACGGAATTTGGTAGTTTCCAACTTCATTACTCCTAATAAAAGGAAGAAAAACCATCAGATAGCTCAACAGGTTAGATAAATTGGGTTTCATTAATATGCCACAAGATAAAGATCCTTTAAGTGAGTCGTGAATGTAGCCTAAATGCTAAAATTATAACGATGTTCAAAACAAAGAAATTCAGACCTGATTCAACTTTAGACAGGTCCAAGATATCGTTTATAAGTTGAAGCACCAAGTCTCCCGAAGACAGCATAACTTCCAATAGATGACGTTGTTCTCGGTCAAGTTTTGTGGTGGACAAGATCTCAGCCATACTAACCACTCCAGACAGTGGGGATCTAATTTCGTGGGACATGGTTGCTAGCATTTGCTTTGCTCGCATTGTCTCCTCTGGAAGAATGTGAAACAAAGAGAGTTTGAAAACTCCAGAAACTAAACTGAGCAAAATTAAACGACCAGAAAGATCAAAAAAAGAAACTAACCCGTAATATGAATTGTTTTGTTCAGTTCTGATTCCTTGGCCTTTTGTACTGCTATCTCCTCACGAAGTTTTGCCATCTTTTCTCGTTTTTTAACCTTTTCGCAAAAGAAAAAAAAAAAAAAAAAGCATCGCTCAAGATGACAGAAAAGAGATGTGATTTTGATTAGAAAAAATTGAAATATACAATCTGAATGACCACATGTAAAGGAGGAAAAGGAACTTGATGCAAATATACTGACGCTATTATACTACCTGATCAGTTATGTCCATTCCCATATAATTTATTCCAATCGTCTCCCCAGCCTTGCTAAAGACAGGTTCAACATATATCAAAAAGGTCTTCAGCCCAAATAATTCTGTATCAAACTGTATTTCCCTCTTTGCAGGCAACCCTTTCTCCAGAACTTCTTTCTTGAAATCTTGTGATTCTTTAACACCAGCACCACTAAAAATTTCAACGTCAGTTCTTCCTATAATATCCTGGGAAAAAGAATACCCTTTACATTACATAAGGAGCAAAAATGAAAACTAGAGGAAGAGTCCGCCCTGCTCCAATGAGTTATTATCTCATTTTAATTAAGTTATACAACAGCATGCTGTACAAAGCGATAAACGGTACTCTCAGATCTTGTATGTAAAAGAAAATGTTACCTCTTCTTCCAAACTAGGAAAATGATTGTAGATAAATCGGTAGCGCAACTCTTTGTCCTGAAATGCAAGTATTCACTGCATCAATTTTTTATGGTTCACATAGGCAAGAATCATTGCAGCATGCAAAGAAGACTTCTCTATGTAGAGCAGAAATGAGAAGAATCTACAACTTCAAGTAGTTTCGATACATTTTGCATTATTTTTCTATTTCTTGTATCATAAGATCTAACGGTGATGAGAATGAGATTTTATATTTAAATAAAACCAGAAAGACTGGTAAAAATAAAGTTATTTATACAATTTAGGATCCGCAGTAAAGTTGAGCAGTTGAGCAGTTGAGCTGTCTTGTTTGTTATTTTACCTCTTAAGCTAAGGATATGTTTATTCAAGAGAATTTGATAAAAGCACTAAGATTGAAATAGCTAAATACTAAAGTCCAAACTGACGAACTCAGGTGTATCAGAAATCCCATAGGATTTACACTATACAGTTCAAATAGTACCTGATGGCCAAAAACAATTGGTGCATTCTGCAGAACAAAATGCAAAAAATTGTCGGCTCTTTTCAGAATCTGTGACAACTCCTCAACTGGCGAGGACTGCTTTTCAATATTTTTTACGTTTTCCTGGAGTTTCTCTGCAAGTATTTGCTCTCGCTGTAGACTTGCTTCCAATAATTTTTCCAGATCTATGGCTCGCTGCTTCCAGTATGTCACTGTACCATACTCTGCGTCAATTTCAACTCTCTTACTTTGAACAACGAAATCAGTTTTCCTCCTTGGAATATCTTGCCATATATCACAAGATTCTTCCAAAATAGAAATTGGACGTTTATCACCAGCATATCTTTCTTCCTCAAAAAGATGTTCCTCTAATATCTTCAATTTCTTGAGCTCGACTTCTTTTCTCTGCTTGCTTAGGATGTCAAGTTCCTCTCTAAGGAGACGTACAGCATTTGCTTGTTTATACTCCCACTGTTTTGCAAGGTATTGTAATTGTGATGATCCTTTCTCAGTATAGTTAGTTAACTCTATAAGTCTCTTGAAATCGACTATTGTAGGTTCCTCTATTATGTTAACTTCTTCCAACATATCTTGATCTGCTCCTGGCCTTTCTACGTTGAACTGCTTTCTAACATCTGGTCCAACATCCTCAGGCCACATAGAAGTAAGGGCTTCCATGTCCATATCTTCAATAACATCAGTCTCCATCTCGCAGACCATGACAATTACTCAACAATTTCTTCCAACTTACACCAGAAAGTAAATGAATCGATGCTGATGCAAATAAATTCCTTGAGGCCGTAACACGTCGTATATCTTAGCACTACCATGTTCCATCCAACGCGCACAAGAAGGTGTTAACAGACGAGTAGGAGAAAGCCTTAAGACAGTCGTAGACGGTCGAAGTTGCCGAGCGTGTCCTGCATAACCAGAAAAGTTGAATAAATTGATTCATTGTATGGTTCCGCATCTATTTGTTGGATGATGAAAGTCCCACATCGGCTAATTTAGGGAATGATCATGAGTTTATAAACAAAGAATACTCTCACCATTGGGGTGAGGTCTTTTGGGGAAGCCCAAAGCAAAGCCAGGAGCACTTATGCTCAAAGTGAACAATATCATACCATTGTGGAGAACACTATTGACCAAAAACTTAACATCAATCGAAGTATTCATAAGCATATCGTTTCTCGTTTCAGATTGAAACGCCGTGTATAACTATTTTTCCAAAAACAAATTTAATCAGAAACAGACATAAGTGCAAGCGTAACCAACTGAATTAAAGATTTTTCAGTTCCTAAGCGGAAGATGCACATCTACCGTCAAAAATAAAAAAAATGCAAGCCTCGATAAATTTCATACACAGCAAAAGCTGATTATGCTCAGAACTGCAACTGCAAGTTGGAAAGGAAATTCGAAGCTAGATAAGGAACTCCTCAAAATTCATAACAAAATCTCCGAAAATGAAACGACCGAGAAGAGAGGCGAAAAGATGACTCCAAACTCGAATTCTGATTCACGATCAGATTTAGAACAATGAAACCAAAATAATTCGCAAAATGCAAGTCAAAACGTAGATGAAAGCCACATTTACGAACGAAGAGGATAAAACTGCAGAACGCACGACTAAACGGATCAAACTTCACACTCAGAAAAGAAAATACCGTATTACAGTACAATAGGCTAACCTCGTATTCGCAGCAAAGCCTTCCTCCGAATCACTGGAAATGAAAACTCAAGAACAGTGAATACCTTCAACTGTAGATCTGAGGAATCTTTACCAATATTTATCAAAAGCTTTTGGTGGCAATAGAAAAACCAGAGCCAGCCACTGCGCGCGCAAGAGAGAAGAGAAAGCGATTGAATGCAAGAGAAAGAAAGCATGTGAGAGAAAAAGGAAAAACGAGAGAGAAGGAAGCAAAAAAGAAAAAAAAAATCGAGAGAAAGAGAAGACAAGCTTAGGAAGCCATGTGCATTCGGAGGTCGAAAATATTATAGAATTCTTGGCCTTTTCGATCACCTTTTTTTCTTCAATTTTATATAAAATCGTAACTGATTCCTCTTGCGACAGAAATTTGAAGCTCCTCCTAATGCAAAATCATCAAGAACAGCAACATCACATTTCACAGCCTTTTCTCTCTCTGGTTTCTCTAGTGCTTTCTGATTATTACTCTCTCTAGATTTTCAGAGAAAATGAAAATGAATCAACAAAAACTCATAAAAGAGTGACGAAGTGGCAGATTTAAAGGGGAGGGGAACGGGGGAGAGAGAGAGAGAGAGAGAGTTGAAAGCATACGATCACTTCGAGAGTTGGGAAAAAAAATATATTTAAATCGCTGAACGTTTCTTGTTGTTCCCCGCCATTTCATGGCTGACGTGTTTAACTGGAGCGTATTCCACACTCGCCAAACGACGTAGTTTCAGTGATCAGTGGATTCACGATATTGAACCCGCCAGGTGCCACCCAATCTCTCTCCCTCTCCCTCTCCCTCTCATTTTGCGTTCCAAGGGGTGCAACCGGAGCTCACGTCTTATAATTTTAAGCTATATTATAAAAAATACCCTTAATTTTTTTATTCATTTTAAAATATTCCTATTATTTCAAAACATTATATAATATTCTTATTTTTTCATAAATATTTTTAAACCATCGTCCGAATAAAACTTTGTTAGCATACTGAAATAAAAATTGACGCAAAATGATGTAATAGCAATTAAAATATTTAATCAAATTATATAGACTTTTCATTTAATTTTTAAACATTTATGAAAGTTTAAGACAAATATTGTGTTTTATAATATATTGAAAGTAATATTGAATTTTTTTTAAAAAAAAAAAACCTATAAATATTATGAAATATTTGGTATATTTAACTTAATGTGTAATTAAACAACTGTATTTTTTAAAGGAAATTGAATTTAAAATTTAAATAAAATTCCCATTCCTAGAAGATTGGAGAGGCCTTTTTTTTTTCTTTTTTTTTTAATGTTAAGTTGATTTATTAAATTACGTATTCAATCGATAGATTTTACTGAAATTTCATTAAAATAATTTAATCAAAATCCACTATCCCATAAATAAGAGGTATTAAAAATAATTGTGTTGGCATATAAAAAATTATTTAATTTGATCAAGATGTCCCATGGCAATTTTTGTAAATAATAATAATAATAATAGTCCACATTGAGTTAAATCAGGGTAAATTAAAACAATACAAAATTAATAAATATATTTTTCTAATTTATAATATCAAATAAAAAATGGGTTAAATGGGGGATCCTTAACCAAAGTGGTTAAATCTTTTAACCATGGTTGGAACTTGGAAATCATAAAAGAAAAAAAGGATTTTAATAGAGTAACTTCAAATGAAATTAATCCACGTGGAAGCAATTGGGCAGAATCTGTGTGAGCGTCCACATGGTAGCAGAAAGCAAACCATCGCCAGATCGAAGAGACAGTCTCCAATGGTCAACGACTCCGTAATTAAATTGCTAATCCCATGTGGGATAACCATATAACTAAAATATTTATGTTTAAATAATTAATTAATTAATTTCAGTGGTCCACTGGTTTTTCTTAATTTTCCTATCATTTGCCCCTTGACCCACTGTTAATCTATATTATTAGCCTTGTTTTAGATCCCAATGTCTTAGGCAATAAATAAATTGCCGAGGTTAAAATCGTCTTTTTGGTTTTTATTTTTTTAATATGCTTTTCCACAAGTTTTTCATATATATTTTAAAACGTAAAAATAAATAAATAGAAATCATGAGAATATTAAACTAAAAAAATTATTCTCTAAAAGTATATTTTTAGGTCATTATTATATAATTAACTAAAATTTATTTCAAATTAACCATTTTAATTAAAAGTTATATTTTTTAATTATGAACAATCATTATTCAATGAGAGAGGCTAAGCTAGATATGGTTGTCAAACAAACCCTTTAATTGGAATAATTAATACATAATTAACGTTTCTTAAATAAAAATTAGCATTTATAATTATGAGATTTAAAATAATGTTTGATTAGGTGACCAATAATGACCCTTGGATGGAAACATACACTCGTCTTTCAAGGAAGGGCAAATTAGTATTTTAGATAATGCTTTTTCTTAGTGGATAATAATAATTTTTATTTTATTTTTAATCGATGGGTTGCCAAACATGTTCTAGATTCCCGAATTTGTGGTGTAGGCGGCTTGGGCGTTTCGTTTTCTAAACAAAAGCTTTTATTCATTATAATTTTTTTTAATTTATTTTATGAATTTCTAAAAATATTTTAGTCAACTTTACACTTGGATTTCTATATTATTCAAAGCAATTTCATTCATTAATTTAATTATTTTATTCGCTACTTTGTTTCCTTATTTTGATGCATTCTTATACTTTTAAGTTATTTTGGGTTGATGACGTGGCATCTTTGGTAAGATAATGTAGTTTAATAATTAAAAATTGTTGTTATTTTTAGTTTGTAATAGTTTTAGTATTTGATTTTTAGTATATAATAATTTAATTTTTGTATTAACAATTTTATCCTGAAAAATCATTTCAAATTTTTATTACGTAATAATATAATATTTGCAGCTTTAAAATATACCCTTTTATCTCTAATAAATTATATATAATAAATGTGATTAAATTTTAATATCCATAAATTACACGTAAAATCAGATTTTTATTTTGTATTATTTAAATCCAAACTAGCCTCGGCTACAATTTCATTAGAGTCCATTTATAATAAAAAGCTGATTCGGTAATGCATTGGAAATCACGAAATAATTATTTTTTATTTATAAATTATATATAAACCAATAAAACAACAAACGACCATATAATATGTATGAGTACATTAAAAAAAAAAAAACAATAATAAAATGAAAAAAATAAATTATTGGACTTCGTAATTTAATATTGGCCCATTTAAAAATTCTACTTATTTTTTTAATAATTTGTCTGCAATAATTTTTATACTATCTATATCGATATATTTAAATTTTGTAAAACAAAAAAAAAATTAAATTATTAATTTGAGCCAATTCAGACATCGCCCCTTCTCAACTCTTTTTTATTATTTATTATTTTTATTTTTTAATTCGCACTTTTTTCTGTGTTTTTTTTCCCCCCTTTGTTTTAGATCTGAATCTATTGTTGAAAAAAAAATGTCAGATCTAAAAAGAATTTCAAAAAAGTAATAAATATAAATGAAATAAAAGAATGTAAAAAATTTAAGTTTTGGGAAATCTGGTTTTGTTTTTTTCGTAAATTTGCAGTAAGTAAGATTGCTGACTCATATTTTCGTTCTAATCCACTCAGCAATTTCGCGCATGTTATGGTTGGTTGCTGACTCAGCCACGAGCATTGTTTGATTGCCACGTGGATTGTGCGGGTCCGCCATGTAGACCTTTTTTTTTTTGTCTTTCTTATTAGAGGTTGACCATTCAAAGTCAACATTTTTACAACCAACAAGAAATTATAGTTAAATGTAGAGATGTTGTAATATATAAGTAATAATATTTATAAAAAAAGTTAAGAAACTTATTGTTTTAACGTTCAAATTTCAATGGGTTAAAACTGTTAAATTCCAATATTGTTTGGCTCCTCACAAAAATTCGAGATTGTTGAATAGAAAATAAAAAATGATAGATTTATTATAATAAATAACTCGGATGTTTCTTTGTCCCCTAAGAGAATAAAGAGAGGGCACTACATTCCTCTTTTGGAAAAAAAAAATGAAAAATGAGAATTTCGGGTAGGAAAAGAAAATTGTTGTCTCCTATTTTTTTAACGGGTTGCTAACGCTTTTTAAATATGTTTGAGCAATTCGATGAGTTGACCCAAGTCTCCACCTCGCCTAAAGATATCATTTGCAAGGGTTGCATGTACTTAATAGACTTATGGAAGTCTCGTGATGTCTCTATTCAGTTTAATTTGGTTCACTCTTTACTTAATCTACCGACTAAATAATAATAACCAAAATAATGTAAATTTTGTATAAATAAGTAATAATAATAATGATATGTCTAATTTATAAAAAAAAAAAATAATAATAAATAAACTTATTTAATTGATAAGGGGGTGAATTTTATATGGGATGGTGGAAGTTCTAAGGACAGGTATCCCTAATTCGCGGATTCAAATCAATTGATAAGTAAAATTATATTTAAATAATTATTAAATTAAATGATTAACTCGATTCCGTCCCCTCTTCATTGTGCCCTATGAACGAAACCATACTTGCGTCCAGTAATATGTAAATTTCGTAATAAAAAATTTAAATAGTTATAATTAATAATAATAATAATAATAAGTATTTTAAAGGTTTTATTAAATTATAGGTAAATTCAAATTTGTCTCCACGTCACATTATTAAAATAATTTTTTAATTGGATTGTGGTTTTGTAGGCATACACGAGGGCCAAGAGAAAAGGCCCATCGTTTCTAATTTTTCAATTAATTAATATAATGATTTTAAAATTTTGTCCAGATTCCAGAAAGGGTTCTAACTTCTAAGCGACACGTCGTTTTGCTTTTTGTTTTTTCTTTTTAATTTATTATTATTTTTTTAAATTTACCAGTGGTCGGTCACATCAGAGATTTGGAGGGGAACCCCGAGCCAATACGACGACGGATTGGATGAAAAGTATTGCGTACTCTCGGATTTGCTTTTGGATGTAGGAATATTGCACACTATCGTAATTAAATTTTTATATAATGTAATGTTTAGTTTATATTAACGTTTGAATTATTTTATACAACAAATTAAAACTAATTTATATTAGCTCAGATTCTTATAAAATATTTTATCCTTTAATTTAAGAAATAACATTAACACATTTTATTTTTATTTAATGTTCTAATCAACTCTGATTATAACAAAACGGAATTGTGGAATCAAGTTTCGCCTCACCAAGATCGAGTTATTTACAGAGTTGCCACTGGAAAGTACCGAGAACCGAGCAATGAGATTTGCCGACTAAACGCACCGTATCGACACACATAAGGGAGTAAGAAGTGAGAAGGCGAATTATGTTGGGAAGTGGGTCCCACTCGGTCCTTATGGGGCTAAGATCGTCTTTTTCTCTTGGACAGCTAGCCAAAGCTGCCCCACTCTTTCATTTTTGGCTGCCCCAACTCCAACTCATTGTAAATTAGTTCTTTTTTCTTTTATTTTCTTTTTTAATTTGTTTATATATATAAATATATACATATATAATTTCATCCTTATATTTTCAATTTTACAATCATTTAAGTTACAGTTTTGAAAAATATTCTTAATATTTAATAAAAATTATTATATAGATAGAACAACAAACTAATTAATCTAATATATTTATAATAAGCTACCAACTCTAAATTATTAAATAAAAATAAAATTATTATAAGTTGAGACTATTGGAATTCAGGGAACCAATACTAAAATTTGAAAATATTTTTAATCTCAATAAATTCAGTGATATAAAGACAAAATAGGTATAAACAATATATTATAACCTATAAAACTTAGGACGTCGTAAATATGAAGAAAGAAAGGGAATTTAGAAGCACAAATTGGAAGGACAAGACATAATCCCCAAACTAGGGGACTACATAATCTTTGGATAAATATGTCATGACGCAGACAACTTCATGACAAATATATATATATATATATATTGGATTCTTTTGGATAATTGGGGGAGGTGTGTTTTTCTTATTAATTTAATTTTTTAATATTAGTATAATTCATTTTAGTTATGAAATATTAATTAAAAAATAAGAAAATTGTTAAAATTGGATTAGTCTTAGCTGGTAATTATAGCGACACATTCACTTTATGTGCGTAAGAGAGGGAGTCGGAGGCGGGTTCCCTTTCCCCACATATTAACACCACTCGTTACCAAAAATACATAAAATAAAACCACAAACCATATAATAAAAACAATTATTATTTCATGCTTTTTAAAACATTTTAAACCCTCAAATTATATTAATTTAAAAACAAATTTAGAGCCTCAAATGATGAAAGATTATTCATTGTGTCTTAGTGGATTAATTGTTTTGATTAAAATTATTTATTAAAAAAACTAATAATATATTGATTTTAAAAATATATTCTGGATTCAGTCCTCCTGCCTCTACTTTAATTATATTCGTATTTTCCTTTTGGGTGCTTACCGATTAGACATTAGTCGAGTGGGATTTTTTTTAATTAATTTTTTATGAGAAATTTTGTAATTATTATTATTATTATTATTGTTATTGTTATTGTTATTTTTGTGCTTCTGCTTTAAAAAAGGTTGTAAATTTGAACTTGGCCTTGCCAACCAACTTTATAAACGTACGATGGTTGCTCGTGTGCAGCACGTGTTATTATTATTTTTATTAAAAAAAGGTGCTGTGCAATAAAACAAAATAAAAAGGTTATGAGGTGTAATTTTGTGGCAGTGAGTAGCTGGCACAAAATTTTGGTTATTTAATTATTTATTATTTTTTGTAACTTACTAATATTAAGATTACTGTAGCATTTAAAAATGTATTAAAGTCATATATATATTATGAAATGATTGTTTCATTATTTATTTTAATATAATTTCAGATATTTATGATATCAAACCTTACACAAAAATAGGTAAAAATTTAGTATTTATAGATTAGTAATAATTTTAATCTTTGAATTTCGAGAATTTTGAAAATTATGACAATTTAATCTTATAAAAAATATCTAAAACGCGTTTCAACCTTAATACATTCTATCGATTTAATATCGTTAAATCTTATCAATTTTTTAGTAAAAATTTGAACTGCAATTTTAAAAATAATTATAAAATTGAAAAAATGAGATTAAATTGGTAAATAAAAATAATTAAGTAGATTAGAATAATGCAGTTTATTGGGCTTGGGCTAATAATTTTAGAAAAATAACAAATACAATGTACTAGCCCTGTTACATATTTATTGGGCTTTCTTATAATAATTATATTTCTAAACTTTTAGTTGTGTTTAAATCTTTAGTGATTTTTTTTAACTTTTAATTATGTATTTGAGAGGTTTATAACACGTTCGATGAATTAATTAATTTTTTACTATAATAAAACCTTAAATTTTATATCCAATAAATTTGTGAATTTTATAAAATAGACAAATATGTTAATGCCAACTAGACAAAATAATAATAACTATTTTTTTATTAATAATAAATTGAATATCATTCCAACATTATAAAATTAAATGACCGTTTTAGTTTATAGTTTCTATATTCATTGAAGAAAAATAAGAATATTAAAAAGATTTGATGACCTAACAAACTCGATTTTATTATTAATTTTTTTAAAAAAGTTTTTGTCTACTATATTATTAAATACATATATTTTTTAATAGTTTTATTTAATTATATATATATTTTATTTTATTTTAGGTAATGCTTTATCCAACCACTCTAGAAAATAAAATTTTAATTCAATTTTATAAACCCAAAATAGAAAGTAAGTGGAAGTGTGCAAGAATAAATAACAATAAAATTATATTAAAATCTTCAACAGTCTTCAACTGCCAACAAGTACACTAATTAATTAATTGCCATAAAAAATTAAAGTCAATGTATAATATTGTCGTACAAACCTTCGAAAAGAAGCGATCTTTTTGTACACAAGATGAAATAAATGACATTTTTTTTTATTTCTTTCTAAAATTTTATAAAATCTATATCACATATATATTTTATAATTTATTTAACAATAAGATAATACCTTAATTGATATAATAATTTGACGAAATTAAAACCTTATAATGAAAATTATATCATAATATGTTTATGGAAAAATAGAAACTTCTGGAACAGAGTGGAAGGAACCAAATGATTCTAGCATTTCACTTTTTAATGCTCAATGATTTACTTACAAGGCTGGAAAGGTATATTAACCTGGAAGGCCAAAACTTCTTGGAGGACCATGGCTGTCACCTTCATGCATCAAAGACCAATCACGATCAAGGACGTGGACTTTCCCTACTACATGCCAAACTAATCAATTCCATTTTGTTCTTATAATTGTCGGTGATTATTAAATCCCTATAAGAAAAAACATGAAAGCGATAGTAAAATCAAATCAAATTAAAATCAATTGGAGTATAAGTATACGAGGACAATCCCGTACTCGAACAACATATACAATAGAGCTTCCCACGAGATTTCTTTATCTAGAGTTCTTGAACAGTTTTTTCTTAACCGAGACTCGACTTTTTCTCTAAAGCCTTCGAACAAAATATATAATTTATTCGATACTCGAGTCAACTATGACGATACTTACGAGAATCATATTTTTTTTATTCAATACTTGAAGATTCTATAGGCTCGACTAAGTTAAAGACATTAGGTTATGAATCAGAAAGATTAAAAAAAAAACTTATCATAAAAATAAAAAGTTGCCCAACCAATAAATGGATGCCACGTAAGGAAGGCTAAATATAAAATAATAAAATATCATAAAAATCCTTTATCCTAAAGTAATAAGAAGAATTAATACTTTCTGTTTTCTTATTTATTTGAGAATTAATAATTAGAAACTTTTGAGAAAAGGATATAAATAAGGATAAAAGAGATTTTAATTAAAAATAAATAAATAAATAAAGTGGTTCGGAAAAGGAAATAGACCGTATAAAACACAAGGGCTTATTTATGGTTTTGTTTGTTTCAGTCATAAAATTATTTGATAATTAACCCTAAAATCCACTCTGAAGAGGAAATAAAGCTTGTCCCCATCGTAAAATCGCAGTTTCGGGCGAATTACAGAGAAGAAACAGTAGGACAGGAGCAGCCGTCTAATTTGTACGCACTCACCGATTCTGCTTCTGTGTTCGACGATTTGATCGTTCAAACCAGCCCTAATAATCTCTTCTTCTTCTTCTTCGATTCTTATCTTAGTTTTGGATTTTTCTCATTGGCGGTATTTGTTTGAGCTTCAGTTGTGTCCTGAATTCATCCATGAGAAGCTATAGGATTAACGAAGGATCTTGGATCAACGGCGGGGCTGCTTAGATGCACGTCTCTGGAGCAACGTTGGATCTCAATTGGTTCCTGCAATTGATATTGACTGTGTTTTTTATTATCTTTGGATTGCTGCACTTGGTGAAGAATACGGCCTCTAAATACTTCGAGGTCGACGCGAATTTCGAGGCTTCCGGCGGCGGAGGAACGGCGGGAAAAGGAGACTGTAACTCAATGTCCGGCGGCGCTGCTTCCATGGGCGATGCCGTGTGCGTCGTCTGTGGCAACATGGGCTCGAAGAAGTGCTCGCGATGTAAAGCCGTTCGATACTGGTGAGTGGTAATCCTTTTGGTTTCAAAGTTTAAATCAATTGCATTGGCCATTCCTGTTCAGTTAATCATTTAACTTTTTTTTTATTTTCGGGTTCTATTTGTTTGGAAATAGTGGGCAAGTTAGGCTACAGCAACCCTTTTTCGGCTATAATTGTCTTAACCCACTTTCCTTTTCTTCTTCTTCTAAGCTTTCTCGTTATCCTCTTTATATGGTAACAGTGTACTTGATCTGTTCATTATATAGATCCCATTTTCTTCTTCTTTTTCTGAATTGTTCAATATTATAATAATTAAGGGGCTTGAATTACCTTTAAATGTTTGATTATTGTAGCAATTTAAATGCCCATGGTTATGTTTGTGTGAATTATGGACTGTTTCCACGAGTTTTTCATGTATTTTCTGTTCTTATATTTGTTTTGATGAATCTTTTTCGTTCTTAAAATTGTTTCGAATATAGTTCACCAACATGTCAACAAGTTCATTGGAAATCTGGCCACAAGACAGAGTGCAAGAATTTTCAAGAATGTAGGAATACAAATGATTGTGAATCTGCAAATAACCACAGGGATTCCAAAGCTTCTACGATAGCGAGCAAAAATTTATCGGCAATTGCGTTAATACCTTCTCATAGGGCCTCGAAACCTATCAAGCAACCGAAAGATGTATGTTATCTTCGTTTTTAAGCTAAATTTATGATGTGTTCGACTTCCACTTCGAGTGTAATTTTAGTAATATCATAGCTCTAATGAAGTTCGTCTTTATATTTGGATGAATCAGATTCTTTTCCCCTATGATGAATTTGTGAACTTCTTCTACTGGGATAAGTATGAGCTTCATCCTTGTGGACTCTTAAATTGTGGCAACAGGTTAGTATTCACTTATTGCTAACAATTGTTTCAGTCGCTTATGAGTTAGATTCTATCTTTTCGATCCGTAGTTTTAGGAGAGGGAAAATGTAACTCTTCCTATTTCTTGCAGTTGCTTTGCCAATGTGGTTCTACAGTGTCTATCCTTCACAAGACCACTTTTTGCCTTCCTTATGGAGAAAGGGCACAGAAATGAATGTAAACGCCGTTTGACGTTTTTCCTTCTTTCGCCACCCTTTGGGCCTTCGTCCTCGTGTCCATAATTTAGCATTCTCTTTTATTCAGGTGTACGTGATGATTGGTGTTTCTTTTGTGAATTTCAAACACATGTTGAAAGAGCTTGTCGGAGTTCCCAACCCTTTTCACCCAATAATATTATCCATCGGTTGCCTAATCTCGGTGGAAATCTTGGTTACGGAAGGCAGGAAGATGCCCATGAGTTCATGAGGTATTTGTCTTTGTTTTCTTTTTGTAGTACGATATCTCTTGCTAATCATGTAGGGAAACATGCACTCTTCTTTGTAAGTTTAGTTAATTGTTCGATATTCTAATGGCTGACTTCTGTTTTACAGATTTGCTATTGATAGAATGCAACTTGCGTGCCTCGATGAGTATGGTGGAGAGAAAGCTGTTCGTGCTCATTCCAGAGAGACAACCATTATACAACACATTTTTGGTGGCCAACTTCAGTCCCAGGTAAGCCATGTTGGCTACACTTTGAAGAAGAATCCATCGATCGTTTGAACTAAGCCATGCTTAAAAGTGTAAAACGACATATATTGAGATTTTGTCACTATCAGTCACGTAGATTAATATTTTTTCACCCTGAGCTTTGCATGAGCTTTTATGTTATGCCCTTCTTTCTTTATAGTGTTTATATTTAGAGAATTCAATTGTTGTGTTTTGTTTTACCTACGGACTGATGAAGGTATGATGGATTTTGATACTTCAGGTGATATGTACAAGCTGCAAAGTTGTCTCCAACCAGCATGAAAGTATGATGGATTTGACTGTTGAAATTCATGGGGATGCTGCATCATTGGAGGAGTGCCTTGATCAATTCACTAAAGTAGAGTGGCTGCATGGTGATAATATGTACAAATGTGATGGGTATGCAGCTCCTCTCTCTCTCTCTCTCTCTCTCTCTCTAGTAACAGGGTTTAACTGGGTTACATGAAGGCGAAGAGCCGCATACCTAACAGAACCATTTACATGAGGGCGAAGACCGCTCTTTTGATTGGTTTCAACTGGGTTTTCTGACTCGTTAGTAATTGCATTTTTTGGGGGATTGGTTTCCAATATGATGTTTGAATTTTGAGTTAGATCTTAAACTAAGATTGTAACAGCCCCAAACCCACCAGATATTGCTCTCTTTGGGCTAGCCCCTTCCAGACTTCTCCTCAAAGTTTTAAAACGTGTCCACTAGAGAGAGGTTTTCGCACCCTTATAAGGATTGCTTCGTTCTCCTCTAGAATCTATGTGGGATCTCTCAAATATACTTATCTAGCTTGTGCGGGTGAAGGAAGAAACTCATCATATATTCTGTAGTTCTTGTCACAATGAGCAATATGTTAGGTCACCAATAATAATCTTAACTCATTGATTATTTCCTCCACCAAACTAACCAGACTGAATTTTGTCATTATTTTTCATGTCATCCCCTACTTTTATATGATATGGATATTTTGTGTTTGTAGGTGCAATGGCTATGTGAAGGCGTCAAAACGTCTCATGATTAAACAGGCTCCTAATATTCTTACAATTGCCTTAAAAAGATTTCAGGTTGGATACCTTCTTTCATGTCTGATTTGGTCCTTAAGATTAAGAATCAGAGTATTTGCGTTAAATGTTTCATGGCCACCTTGAATGATAGAACCTTAAGTTAATGTATTGTGTCAATTGACATGCATTCATCCAGAAATTACTTTTTCTTTCCCCCTCTCCTTTTCTCTAGTCCAAAAGAATTAGTTTTAGAATGAAAACAAAAACCGAGCGAGGTGAGGACACCGGAGAAAGAACTTCAGCGATGCTAAAAAGGCTTCTCAGCTAGTCGATAACGAAAGAACAAGTTATTCACACAACGCTTTGTTGTTGGAAGTTCAAAGAGAGATGCATTATATATCATCGCACTTCTGATTAAACGCTGATTAAACGCGCTGTGTTTTCTTTATGAAAATTTCCCCCTTCCCTTAAGCTTCTGTTGGAACAATTTTGCAGAGTGGGAGGTTTGGGAAACTCAACAAGAAAGTAACATTTCCAGAGACTTTAGACCTTAGGCCATATATGAGTGAAACGGGAGATTGTACAGATGTGTACAGGCTTTATGCAGTAATTGTTCACGTCGATATGCTGAATGCTTCGTTTTTCGGTCATTATATCTGCTACATTAAGGACTTTGTTGGAAATTGGTACAGGATTGATGATTGTAAGGTTAGTCCCTTTCTCTCTTTCTACTTGTACACAACAAATGCTTGTGAGCACTGCACAAATATTAATACTGATGAATTTGTATCTATACTCTGTTACGCACATAAATGCGTAACCATTCGAGATTATATCTTCGTGTGCCTGTTATGGTTGCTGGAATTGTATTTTAAATTTGATTTCATTGTTGCCCACATGCTGTATGTCTGCCAAAATGTTGTGGTTTCTGTTCAAATTGGCAACACCTGTACTTGAAAGAATTTCTGGTTAGGGTAGCAAATTATTTGCACCTGTTAAATTTTTGATACAAGATGCCGAGCAATGCTTAGTTCACCTAGACATGTGAATATGAGCTTCTAATCTTACGAGGCACTAAGTGAAATTAATATGCAACAGCCCAAGCCCACCGCTAGCAGATATTGTCCTCTTTAAGCTTTCCCTTTCAGATTTTCCCTCAGTTTTTAAAACACGTGTGCTAATGATAGGTTTCCACACCCTTATAAAGAATGCTTCATTTTCCTCCCCAACCAACGTAGGATCTCACATTGTAATTCTCATTATTTACAAATCTTATATTTTTGGTTACTGGAACTGGATAATGGTGGCTTGTGAAGTCCTCGTTGATAAAGTTCTTATATGTATCATTGACGTTAAAGTCGGAGTTTATTCAATCTATAGTTGTGTTTTGAACTTTGACTCCATCTGGAATGTATCCTTGTTTTGTGTTCAACAACATATGGAGGATTTGAATCCCTAACTTCGAGGATGATGAGTATATATGTCTTAATTAGTTCAATCATGCTCAGGTTGGTAGGGTGTATCTTGTTGATGTGATGCTCGAGCTTTGATAGTGGTTCTTTTGCATCGTTTAACATCTCATCAGAATATATTATATGTAGTCCGAGCCTAATATATTTTAACTTTCTTGGATGCCACTTACGTTCAGGTTTTTAAAGTTGATTTAGACGAGGTGCTATCTCAGGGAGCTTACATGCTTTTGTACTCTAGGTATATTTCTCTCTTCAGGATTTGAGTTATTGTTTCATTGACTTTGCATATGGGTGAAAAATAATATAAGCTCTCACAGGAACTCTCTTGTTCATCATGTTCTTGATGGAGTAGACATGTCTAACCATCCCATTTACTGATTTTTTTGCAGAGTTCGCCCACGATCTTCAAGCCTTCAAACCGTTGAATCTATGGGGAACGGTCAGCTACAAAAAGAGAATGTAGAAATGGATTTTTGTGCGAATGGACGTGTTGAAAGTGCAGAACTAGAAACTGCGAATGGCGTTTGTTCGTCTGATTCCGAGTCGACAAATGGTTTTATGCATTCCGATCATTTTTCCAGGTCCCCTGACATTCAGCCACAAACCATGCGACTCTCTTATGAAGATATGGGTGGAGATACACCTGAGTTACCTACTTCGAATGGGGTTACTCGTAGGTCAGCTTTCGGAGTAACTGCTCGAGCTGTAAGGGATACGGCTAGTGACGTCGGAACAAGTCGATCTGTTCCAACAGATATTTAGAGTTCTCCTTTATTGCTGAATAACAAACCTTTGATCCTAGTCACTCAACTATTCCTATGGAGGTTTCTGGATGTTTCTGTGACAACGTTGGAACTGCAAGATTCGATTCAGAAGATACAGATACGGTTACGAGTTCTTCTAGTACAAGACGTCAATGTACGTGTCAATGGGCAAAATACATGGAGATGAAACTGTTCTTCCTCTCTTGGACCAAACCAGTAAACAACAGGCTGCAAATAATCAAAATATAACCATTCATTCAACGACACATCTGCAGCTGAAACACACAAGATAAATCTGGGATCGCTCTGTCTCGGCTATAAGTTCGAAGATGCAAGCAGAACGACCCGAGTTGATGGGCGATGTTTAGTCGTAGAGATTGTCTCGCTGCCACCGCTCACTCATTCATGTTTCCTGATCACCCAGACATCCTTACAATGAGGTTCGAGCTGGGAATTTTTTTCTGAGGTTTCAGTATTAGTAGAGATCTCGGCGTCAATTACACAATGTGAAAGCCTGTAAACACACCGAAGTATGAATTCCCAAAATTCTTATGCAATAGGATTAGTTCTTATAGATTATCTGGATAACTTGTTTTAGAGTTCAATAGAGATTAGGTTCTTAGCTTTTTCAAACAGAAATTTAATTAAACTCATTTCTAATGAGAATGAGCTCTCTTTTTCCCCTCAACTCAGTTCTATAGCCTTCGTAACTTGTTACGACTCTCTACAATGGTATGATATTGTCCATTTTGAGCATATCTTCAAAGCAAAGCCATGAGAGCTTATGCTCAAAGTGGATAATATCATACCATTGTGGAAAGTCGTGTTCATCTAACATAGTATCAGAGTCATGTCCTAAACTTAGTCGTACCAATAGATTGATAAATTCTCAAATGTTGAACAAAATACTCCAAAAGAAATGGAGTCGAGCCTCCTCAAAGGCATAATAAAAAATGACTAAGACTTCAAAAGAAAAAGGAGTCGAGTCTTGATTAAGGGGTGGCGGACTTTATTCGAGAGGAGGTGTTGGATGATGAAAGTTCCACATCGGTTAATTTATGGAATGATTATGGGTTTATAATCAATGAATACTCTCTCTATGCTAGATAATATCATACCATGGTAAGGAGTTATGCTTATGTAATAGTGAAAAGATTATAAACGTTTAGTCTTAATTTGAGCATACAAAATACCATCTTACAAGTTAGATCATGCCCGTTTGCTTTCGTTGACTTATCCAACGCTCATTTCCAACAAATTTGACAAAAACCTAATACTTTCTCAACGAACCAAATTGAATCAGATCGGTTGACAAAACAACTCGAACATTTCTCTTTTCAATTTCAACTCGCACCCACGAAGACCCTAAGCTAAGTAGTGACATAAAATTCCAAAAGAAGAACTTTAGAATATAGAATAATGATACACGAGGGAAAGGGAAAGGGAAAGGGAAGAGAGGGGGGTGGGGGGGGGCCATGGCCAAGCCAAAGCGGCGGAAGGCGCTCAAGGTGGGTTGACAAGCGGAGTGTGTAAAAGTGGTGCATAGGACTGGTGGGCGTAGGGGGCATCCAAATCTCTGCTTTTGTTCTGTTTTGCTTTCATACCAAAATGCCAATGCCATCAAATTACTCCCAACTAAAAACCAAAAGAAACGCAATTTACGGCTTTTTCTTTTCCCCCCTCTGAATTACAATATTACCCTTTGCATTACCTAAAAAAATGATTTTTTCTTTAGCTAATTTAGGAAATAATCATGAATTTATACTCAAAAATACAATTGAAATAAGACCTTTTGGAAGTTTAACCATATCATATAATTGTGGAGAGTATTGTTCATCTAATAGAGGTTAAGCAGGCTCTAACCACACTTGCATGTCTCGTGGCCTTGAAGATTCTTGGCGTTTTGACTTGGAAGCCACAAAGAAAAATAAAGAAATAAAAGGAAACGGAAATGGGATTTTTGAGAGAGAGAGATTCCATAAACGAGGAGAAGGTTTTGTCAAAGCAAAGACAAATATAAAATAAGCCGTCTGCTTTTTTTGGGTGTCAAAATGTCAGCACCAAACAAACATATCCAAACCAAACAAAACGCCCCCAACAATTTGTAATATAATCCATTTTTTTTCTTTATTTTTTTAAAAAAATAATAAATAATAAATGTATTTTAAAAAATGGGGTGTCTTTGACAAAAACTACCCTTTCTCTTACTTTGAGGCAGAGACAGAGGGAAGGTTAAAGTAGAGAGAGAATGCAGAGTCACATGTGGGAAGGCATGGATTTTGTTTCTGCTTTCAAGCCAAAATAATAATAATAATTTACAATTTTATCAAAAATATATGTTTAAAATTTTAATAAAATTGATTTGAAAATTTAACATTTAATCTAAGATTGAGATTAAATTTTTACTATTTTTAATTTATAATTATTAAATTTTAAAATAATAGATATTGAATTCATATTTCAGTCCCTAATTTATTAAATTTTGGGAGAATTTAATTATTAGCAAGAAATTATTTAGTATTAAGTTTTTGTAAAAAAAGAATAAAATATTTGTTTAAAGGCAGAATGATTAAACTTTGTAATAAAAATAAAATAATATAGCCTATAAAAAATTATATATTATTAATAATAGTAACAATTTGTTCACTAGTAAAACGACAACAAAATAATAAAATTAAAAAAAAAAAAAAAAAAAAGAGTCACGGACCTATATGGGGACTCTCCACTTCGTCCTATTTATGGCCTAAACGTAAATTTACAAATATATCCCCACTTTTCTGATATTTTTATTCAAAAATGTCTAATAATAATTATTTGAAATTACAATTTTTTTTAAAAAAATTAACTAAAATTTTATGCATGGTCAAATTTTTTGTTTTATGAATTTATTTATTTTTGAATAAGTGAATATCATATTATACCCTTTTAAATTTTATAAATTGAGTACATAAACTGTACCTATACAAATTTGTAGGTTATACATTTTTCAAAAAGGCTAAATTAATATTAAAATAATATAATTAAATATTTTTAAATTATAAATTGATACAATAGTCAATAATAATATGGTTGTCAAGCAACCATACCTCTCCACCACAATATATGATGTTGTTCACTTTGAACGATGATCATCTCCTTAATTAGCCGCCCCTGAACAAAGTACACCATAGAACCATAAGAGACTCCTCTGAAACCTCATTTTCAGGAGCTCTCGAACAAAATACACCATTTTTTTTATACTTGAGTGACTTCACTTTTGAGGCTCACCGTTTGTCGTGGCTAAGTTAAGAGCATAACTTTAATAATCATGTTAGGAATTACGACCCTACACAATGATATGATATTGTTTACTAAACTCTCGTGACTTTACTTTTGGTTTCCCTATATTCATTATTTATGAAAATCCCAATCGCTAATTTAGGAAACGATCCTCCATTTCTAAAGGCAGCTGCCCCTGGGCGAAAGAACAGCAACTCAACTACCTACTTGGAATGAACGATACCCAATGGACTGAGCCAACCTCTGACCATTATGGAGGGTCGTATTCATGTAACAGTGAGACAATACAGCTTGTGTCACCCTTGCTTGAAAAAAAAAAAAAAACTCATAATTACAAAAGAAGAAAAAAGTAAAAGGAAATTAAAAAAAAAAAAAAAAAAAACATAGGAAACGAATCCAAAGCCAAGAACACCGATGAACGAGAGTCAACTCAGCTTGTGTCGTCCCTTTTACTTTATTTATTTATTTTTGTATTTACAAAGTAATTAAGAATCGTATTCCGTTGTGTATTCTTTTGACATTTCTTTATATTATTTATTTGGTTCCTTCTTCTATCCGCTCGTGTATTCGCCTCCGCCCCTCTTCCTCCTCTCTGTAACAAAGTGTCAACGCCTACAAAAGCCTCTACCCTCGAACCTTCCCTCTCTTCTTCCTCCATAGCTCCCTTTCTCTTTTTCCCCCTCCTTTTCTTTTCCCCTTTTCTCATTTTTCTCCTCCCCTCGTATGCTTCCTCCCTTTTACTTTCACCATTTTCAGCCCTCCAAATCCCATTTATAAGCCCCCTACACACTCCACTTCACTCAGTCCCTCTCAACTTCCGCCTCATCGCTTCGCCCGCGTCTTGACCAGGTGCATTATCTGATTTCTCTTGTTTTGATTTCATGTTTCTTTCTTTTGATTCTGTTTCGATTTGCTTTGTTTTTACGCTGAGTGTGAATTTTGGTCATGTGGATTCTTTTGGGAGTGTTTGATTATCGGGTCCTAGGGTTTGAGATCCGCTCGGCGGCGGGATTTTGACTTGGTTTCTTTTACTCGTGAATTTAATCAGATTTCTGCTGTTGTATTTCTGGATTCTGGAGCTTTAATTTGTGGAGTGATTTGGTTTCGAGTTTTGTGTTGTTTTGTTCATGAGTTTTTTTTTTTTTTTTTTTTTTCCCGAAATTTGGCTCGATCCATTCATAAGGGTTTACTTCTTCTCACAGATTTGATTTGAGATCCTTATTTTGGGGCTATTGAGATTGATTGAAACTGATAGATTTGTGTTTGTTTGGTATTGCAGTGATTCCTTAGATAATTCGGCTAATGGAGCTTGGTGATGCTTATGGTGATTTGGGGGTGGGGATGACTCGGAAGAGAAAGAGAGATGATGGAGGAAACCTGTTGAGCAACTTCTCTTTGGATGATCTCAATCAAGACATTCTTGAACGGGTGCTGTCGAGGCTACCGACCTCGGCATTCTTTCGCCTTTCTTCAGTGTGCAAAAGATGGAAATCGGTTGCAGCTTCTTCGAGTTTCAAGTATGCGTGCTCCGACGTTTCTGTACGCGATCCCTGGTTTTTCATGGTGGATTCACATCTCGACCGCTCGATTGTTTTCGACTCGACTGAGAAAAGTTGGAAGAAACTTAACTATCCACACGTCCTTCAGAGTCGTCATCATAACTTGATGCCGGTTGCAGCCTCTGGTGGTTTGATCTGTTTTCGCAATTCGTCGGGCAACTTTATTGTGTCGAATCCTTTAACAGGCTCATGTAGTGAACTTCCTCCTGTGGAACTTGACCAGAAAAATCAATATCTTCATGCCATCGTCATGAGCTCGGACCGTGACGGTTGCAAGGGCTCTTACAAGCTTATACTGGTCCATGGCCAACTTCCGAAGCTCCGGTTCAAAGTCTACCGTTCGACCGTTGGTTGTTGGGACGACAATGTTACCTTGAGTAGAAAAGTTGACGATTCTATCGAATTCAACTTCAATGATGATACTGTTGTGTACTTCCTCAGTAGGACAGGAAATGTAGTATCTACAAACATGCAGAGAAGCCCATCGAAGCAGTACTCGTCGGTCATTGTGAACAAGAATGGCGAGGATCTCATCTACTTCATTAGCTCGTCCGGGACTATCATGGCTTGTAATCTCAACAAGCGATGCTTCGTGGAGTACCCCAGGCTCTTGCCTGTCTTTTCGGAGTACTCCATCGACGTAGTCGAATGTCGAGGTGAGATGCTAGTTGTTATGTTATCTGAGTTTCTTGAAACTGCAAGCCTTAGAGTTTGGAGATACGACGAGGATGCTCGAACTTGGCATCAAATTGCAGCATTGCCTCCTGCAATGTCGCATGAATGGTATGGCAAGAAGATCGATATTAACTGCGTTGGAGCTGGCGATCAGATACTCATATGCATGAACTCTAACGAGCTTTATACGTATCTACTATGCGATCTCGTCAAGAATCAGTGGACCGAATTGCCCAAATGCAACATGAACGGTGAAGCTGTGGAGTTCATGTCTGCCTTTTCATTCGAGCCTAGGATTGAGGCTTGTGTATGACACGAGAAGAAGATAACATCATTAACTCCAACTCGTTATTATTAATTTTTTCGAAAAAAAAAAAACAAATTGTTCTGTAAGCTTTCCTATTTGTTTCTGAATTCTTTGTTTTCTTAGCTGACTTAGCTGATGGAATTCAAGAAGTTGAGAATAGAAGGAGGGAGAGAGAGAGAGGCTTCTGTAGATTCTTTTCTAATAACCTGCTGGTTAATATCCTAATAGTATGTCATTTTTACTGTTGAATTCTGTAACTTTCTTTTGAATTTTCAGTAGATGAAGGCTGTTATTACAGAGAAGGTAAATAATGCTTTACTTTTTTGCTTTGAAAATTACCTGTTCAGTTGAGAAGTTACCTCAACTTTGCTGAGAATCAGCTTTTGAGTTACTCGGTTGTGAACTTTGATTCAATACAATAGCTGAATTGCAGCATAAGGTTGTACCTTTGCTTTGAAAAGAGTGCAGCATGAACATGAAATCTCTGTATTGTCATCTTTGTCAACAACCTCTCAACAACCTTTCTTCCCTAAATTTAGTTCATATAAACTAACTTCATTTGTCTTAGGGTTTGGAAATCAAAGAGTATTAGGGTAAATAACATCCGAGAAGTTGGAGTTGGTGTGACGTTTGTCACGGTCACGTTTGTCCAAGGCGTGCTGCCTATGGCCACGTGTCGGATGTCTTAGTTATGCTTGTTCAAGACGTATTGTCCATGGTTGTATGTCCATTCAAAATTCCTTTTACTTGCTTTCATGTATAGTTCAGTCTTCACTATTAATGTTGTGTCAATACGGGTGTGTACGACCACGTCTATACTTACCGGGGCTAAAATGTCAATTTTTCCTATTCGGGTTATATGCTATCAAATCTGTGTGTAACAACTCAAGTCCACTAGCAGATATTGTCCTCTTTGGACTTTCTCTTTCAAGCTTTTCCTCGGTTTTGTCCACGAACAGTCAATACACATAAAGTAACCTAAATTCTCGTGATATCAAAATCAATTTTAATATATTTTATCACCGAATCATGATAATATCATATTTTTTGTTAGCCAACCAACAACATACACGGAAAACTATTTAGATCTATTTTTGAAACCTCGAGACTAAATATGTCAATTTTGAAACTATACTTAGAAAATAGACCGGAATCAAAATTAAATTTTGTAAAAAAATAAAAAGAAGTTAATAATTGGTTGCATGTATTACAAAAACATAGCCAATTTAGGGAAAAACTTGCTTTACATATTTAAGTTCAAATTAAATTTGATAAATCTTAAAATTGAAATGATCTCGAGCTCATAAAGTAATATATAGATTAAAAAAAAAAAAAAATGTAACCCTAAATTCTAATAATATCATAACAAAGGATTATTGAATATATTCATCGCTACGGATACATCCACGCGTGGGATCTGGCGGTTGTAGATCGTCAACATTGTAGCGTCGGCCAGGTCGGATTCGTGCTTTTGCTTGCCCCTTCGTCAAGAAATTCTCCGATTCATAGAGATTTCTAAGTATAAATTCGCAAAGAGAAGAAAATTTGTTATCAGACGAGGAAGAAGAAATGGAATCGGAGGATTCATTGATATCAAGATTGGAGGAATTGCAAAAAGATTTGAGGAAGAAACAGAGATTCGAGGAAGCAGTTTCCACCACTATATCTCTTCTTCAAGATTGCTATCCTACTGCTTCTCCTTCTCTACGCAAATCGGTCCTTCATCTTTCCCCTCTTTTTATTCAAGTTTGTTGTCTTTCAATAGTTCTTGATCTCTCGTTCATTCGAATGTTCCATTTCGTGTGAAATTGTCTCGTATTGTTATTGTTCTTGTGGAATTTGTAATTTTCGTGAAATCTTGTTGGTTTCTACTAGTACGGTGATTTATCATTTCGTTTGATTCTTAATTTTGTATGTGGAGTTGAATTGTTGATATGTTAATGTTTGGTGACAGTTCTATTCCGTAATTTGCCGAGTTGCAACAGTATTGAAGACAAGATATACGGCCCCAGGGTTTTGGTGTTCTGGTCTCAAGCTTTTTGAGGTTTCTTTGAGTCTGGTCTCTGATCCTTCTGAGAAACAACAATTACAGGCTAACATAGCTCATGCCAAGGAAATTCTGCACCAAATTGACAATCCATCTTCACCGTCACAACGTACTTCAAATGGAGGTACTGGTTTAGTCACACTTTTTTTTGTTAAATTGGTTGGCTATTTGTTCAAATGTAAGACTTGAAATGTTCTTATGATGATTCAGGCTATCTTTTTGAGGGCCATCTCACTGTTGATCCGGAGCCACCCCAGCCCCAGTGGCTGGTGCAATCGAACCTCTTGACAGCCGCTGCAGCTACGCTATTTAACGCTGAATCTTCTCAAGCTCTGGTTGACAACAACAACAATTCCGAGAATACTACTGACTTCCTTCAAGCGGTTATTGAAAATCTAGAGAACGCTGTAGATGGGGTAATGTTTATTTCAAGTCTCTCATGATTTCTTTCCTTAGGGCCTTTTTTCAAGTAAGCAACTGACCTTTCATTGAGTAAAATGAAGGGAAAACGAAACCATTCTAAAAAACAAGCCTAACAAAAAAGGTAGTCCAAGAACTACATACAGAAAGAAGCTTAAGTTTCTTTCTTTTTGTTTAGCAGTGATGAATATTGACTTAAACCTCAACAATGCCTTTTCTTCCCCAATTGATAGGAATAATTTATGTGTTGGGTTTTATAAATCAAATTAATATCCACACTCATATATGTGAAGAAGGGAGAGTTTAAAATGTAAAGAAAAGATTCAATGGTGACTTCTGGATTCGATGGTGATTACGCTCCTTATGAAGGATGTGCATTGGATCAGTATCATGGTTCAAATCTGTATGAGTTGATTGTTGTTAGGGGTGTACGGTCCGAGTTGGGTTGGGTTGGGTTGAGGGATTTTTTTTGGACCAACCCAGAAGTTATGCTCATCCTAATTGTTGTGACCATTTCTACAAGATGTTGCACACTTTATGGATATCCATATAAGATTGGATAGTTCGATTTGTCGTGTCTTGGCTTGTGGGATTCTGATGGTGCTTGTTGGTAATGCTGTTGTTTCAAATGCTTAAACCATTTGAGTACCTACATTATAACATATTTGTTCTGTCTATTTAGTTCATGGATTTGGAAACGGTTAGCGGGCCTCCAAAAGTACCTCCTGCAAGTAAAGAAGTCGTCGAGAAACTTCCTGTAATTACTGTGACAGAGGAAGTTCTTGCCAAGCTAGGAAGAGATGTACAATGTGCCATTTGCAGGGAAAACTTGGCTGTTGATGACAAGATGCAGGAATTGCCTTGCAAGCACACATTCCACCCACCTTGTTTGAAGCCATGGCTGGTAATACGCTAACTTGATTGATCTCTCTATATGCTTAAAGCCCAATCTTTCTTAGTTTAAGCTCTCCCTGTGCTAATTGATTATAGGATGAGCATAACTCCTGCCCGATCTGTCGACACGAATTGCCCACCGACGACCATAAATATGAGAGCTGGAAGGAGCGAGAGAAGGAGGCAGAAGAAGAGAGAAAAGGAGCTGCAAATGCTGTTCGTGGGGGCGAATATATGTATATTTGAATGGCATTGCATTTTCTTACTATCAGGTAGTCAATTACTAAGTGACGTCTAATAAGGCTATTTCATATGTGATTTCTTTGAGGCTTGATATTGGAGCTTCAATTTTTAGCTAGTCTTCTATAGTTGAACCATATGTTACACTTATATGGTTCCGTTGATTAGATGATATGTGGCTATGTTTACTATTGTAGCGATACAAACTTCTGCAAGCTTTTGATACGCCAAAGCATTAATGTGAGATCCCACATTGATTAGGGATGAGAATGAATTATTTCTTATAGACTCGTTTTAAAATTGTGAGGTTGATGACAATATGTAACCGACTAAACTAGAGCAGTTTCAGATCAAACTATTTCAGACCGAACTAGAGTAGTTTCAGACTAAGACACTGGACAGTGTACCAGTGAGGACGTCGACCCTAGTGAAAGTGAGGTGAATTGTGAGATTCTATATTGTTTGGAGAGGACAACGAACCTTATAATGGTGTGCAAACCTCTCTCTAATAGATGCGTTTTAAAATCGTGAGGCTGACGCCAATATGTAATGGATCAAAGCAAACAATATCTGCTAGCAATTAAAATCGGAATATATGAGAACAACAATATCTAATAGAAAAGGTATATAGACTTGAACTCTATAAGGGATCAATGATTGATTCGTGGGACACAAAAGCACAATTTAGTGAGTAAACACATTGCTTACCCACCATAAAATTGGAGTTAAACTCGCAAAAGGATTTATATTCTTTTTAAGTAAATTTTTTATTCAAATATTTAAAACTACAATAATTTTAAATTAAAAATAATAAAATATCCAACCTCTATAAATTTTAAATTAAAAATAATAAAATAATTAAACTACAATAATTTAAGTGAAATAAATTTGTGCGGTTCAATTCAGGAAATTTTCTATCCCGCTTTAATTTTAAGGAAATGAATTGGGCGTCGTGGCCGAATCACTAGCATAAACTTGTCTTCGTTCTTTTAAACATTGTAATCGCCACAGAACTTTGGTCTGTACTTTCCCACGCAAAATATGGAAACATCCGTCGCCTCCGCCGCCGGCGCCACCATTTTGTCGTCCTCTTCTGCCGTCTTTGGCCGCCGATTTCGACGGGTTCTCCTATCCAACAAATATAACAGACGCAAATATACTCTCAAGAGAGGAATTGAAGATTGTTTTCCCCTTTCCACTGAATTTTCAGGTCGAACTGCTACACTGGTATCGGGAACTTCACTTGTTTCTATGAAGACGATGATCTCGAATGGATATGCCGGCAGAGGAAGCAGTAGAAATTCAAATATCAACAAGATTTACAAGCGATTGGAATCTTGTTTGGTGGTACCGCCGCCAAAAGGTAAGCTACCTCGCGCTATCATCAAGTTCCTCGGCGGCGCTTTCATCGGAGCTATTCCTGAAGTTACTTACAGGTTTTTTTTCCTTCCATTTCTCCATCGTTTTGCTTATTTTTCTTCTTCTTCTTCTTCTTCTTTTGCCCTTTTCTGTGTTGTTAACTGTTCCAACTTGCATTTTGGTGCAGCTACCTAATCGAGCTTTTGGCAAAGGAAGGGTTTCTGATAATCTTAGTCCCTTACAATGTGACTTTCGATCATGCTGATGCAACGAGACAAGTTTTTGAGAGATTTCATGCTTGTTTGGACACCATTTTAGCCTCCGGATTGCCCGATGAAGATATTTCATCTGCTCAACTCGTTAATCTTCCTCTATTTTCTGTGGGACATAGGTGAGTCAACTCGTGACTATTCGTCCTCATTACCATAGATAGAAACGCTGAGGTAATTTCGTTTTTATTCTTTAATGGTAGCAATGGCGCTCTTCTTCAAGTACTCACAGGGAGCTATTTCGCTGAAAAGATACCGAAGGTTTGGCTTGCTTTTCTTCTGGTTTTGGTTATTTAGTTTGCTCGTGGAAATGGAGTGGGACACAACTGACAAGCTAATCACTATCACTTTGGTATCTGTGATTATCAATTTCTATGGTTGTGTGACATAATATTCTCATTGTGGAAGGCTAATGCTATAATCTCCTTCAACAACAGGCCAGCAACAGAGGCTGTTCCTTACTTTGAGCAGGTAAATTTGGCATAGATCATTGTTTATCTTTAGTTGGATTTCATGGTTTCTTTGCTGGCCCATGCATGCTGCAAAGTATAACTCATTTTCACTTCCAAGAGTGACCTTTTTATGGAAAATATACCAAATTCATCAAAATGAAGCTTCTGAACATTGTTTTTATCTATGAATCTTTGTTTTATTATCTACTTTTTATAAATATTTCAAATTTCAAGTCAAGCTTTGAAAACTATAAAAAAAAAGTTGTTTAAAAACTTATTTTTGTATTTGGAATCTAACTAAAATTTCAAATATTTCCTTGATAAAAATTAAAACAATGGTGAGAAAACAAGCACAAATTTCAAATACAAAAACCCAAATGGTTATCCATTGTACTTACCTTAAAAGGTGTTTTTTTAGATGGTACACGAAGATGGATTACAAAAACTTGAGTAATTGAGTTAACCTATGTATTGTAGGATTATGATTTACAATAGTTGGTATGTAGCTGAAAATGTGAGCTTTATAAGTTTGAGTTTATATAACTGGACATTGTGTAGCACGTGGGATTAGCAAATCCACCAAAATGTAGCTCTAGATTACACAAATCTAAGCTGTGAGCCAAATATATTTTTCTTTCTGGTAGAACCAAATTTGTTCTCGCCTGCAGTAGGAATGAACAAGGACTGGAACAGTGTATAAAAGTAATGCTTGCACAATTTTGTTGATAATCTTCTTGTCTCTTCGTCCTGGGGACCTTTGCTTTTCTTAAATTTGTAGTAAACGTTTGATGCAATAATCTGATTTAGGACTTTTATAAACTTTTCAGATTTTTCTAGTTTCTTTCTATTTATGGAACCTGATAATACTTATTATTTTTCTGGATGAGCATGGTCTGGAAATCAAAGCGTAGCATTTCGAGGAAGTATAGGTGTGTTATAGGGAGTATGGACTGATATTTGATTTTTTTTTTAAATTTATTTTCTCATGTCTATTTCCTTGAACTGATTGAATTTTCACTTTTAAAATGGTACTTCATGTATTTGTACATATATACTATGGCTTGACCCAAAGGTAGAATGTAGCGATCTTTCACTTCTAGATTTCTGAGCAAGATTCATTTGCATGTACCACCGTGCTTTCATGTTGCACGGTAAATTTTGGTTTTCTTGAAGATTAAAATGGGATGCTTGACTTCTTATAAACCATGTCATAATCCATAATCAGAGCTAATTTAGTTTGTTCTTGGTTTCTTTCATGTATTGGGCATGCCATTGAGGTAGACATCAAAGAGAACTGTGCATGTCATGAGCTACTTTGTTCTAATTGATTGAAATGCTTGTCTATACAGTTGGGCCCTTTAACCAGTCAGATGATGCCAGTTGTACAAGCTTCGCCAGTTTACTCAATAGCTAGGAGTGTCTCAGGTACCATCTCATCTCAGCTTATGCCTTTTTCGTATGCTTCTCTTGTACTGTAGTTAGGAATTTGCATCCTCAATCAGAAGCTTTGTTTGCCTTCCATGCTTAGATAAGATCCTCTTTGTAGCCATGGTACCAAGTATTATGTGAGATCCCATGTCGGTTGGAGAAGAGAATGAAACATTCTTTATAAGGGTGTGGAAACCTCTCCTTAGCAGACACATTTTAAAACCTTGAGAGGAAGTTCAAAAGGAAAAGTCAAAAAATGACAATATCTGCTAGCGGTGGGCTTGGGTTTGGGCTGTTATATATTATATGAAAATCTCCATCCGATAGTTGAAGGAGGACATGTAATAATTTGAAAGGACTAACCACCCCAATTATTTTGTGATACCATCTATTACTCTTTTAAGTTGCTATATTCGAACTTACTGTTTCAGCAATCAAGTTTAATTGTTTAGTTTTGATCCTTCAAATGGATTTAATACCTTGCAGTGCTATATGAACTTCCCATTGATTCTGACTAGAGCATATGCCCATGTTGATAAACCAGTATTGGATTAATCGTCAGTAGTTTATGGTTGAATACAAAAATATATTGAAGATTCTGACTGGAGCTTGTTCTCACTACTTCATGCCGATTCACATCTACCCTTGTTGTTTTAATTTCAATTTAATTATTACTTGCAGCCTGTGACCAACGCATATAAATGTATTCTTGATCGTTGATATGTTTATGTTACTAAAACTTTTGTTTCTCCTTGTTCATATGCAGAGGATGCATGGAAGATGTTGCTTGATGCTGCTGGAGCTATTGTTCCTGACAGAGATCTAGAAGTCTTGAACTCTCTGACCAAATTTGTTGATCAGTTACCCTCAGTGGTAAAGCAGGTAATTTTGCAATTCACTAAGAGTTCCATTTCCTAATGATGAAAAAGAAGCCGGATTTTAGAAAATGAGATGATTATGAAATGGGGGTTTAGAAATTGAGTGAGCTGTATTTGATTGCATAAACTATGCTCTATTTCATTAGATGACAGAAGGGGTATCAGAGTTCAAACCAACTCCATCTGAGAATCGAGATTGCTTCAAGTGCTCTTACAATGTCCAACACACCCTCCTGGTATGGTAGCTCTCAAATTTGGATTGTTGAGTAAATATATGCTTCTTGTTTGTCTGATACGTTCTTTCGTTTCAGGTGAAGTTCAGTTCAGACATGATTGACGAGACAGATCTACTCGAAGAAACTCTGAAACCACGCATCGAATCTATTAACGGCACGATCGAGAAGATCCAGTTAACCGGTAACCACCTCACACCATGCATACAGGTACACTTTCATTACTCATTCTTTGGTTATTGTTTTGAAGTTTTTGGCATTGTAACTTCTTTGATAGCTGCCAGCAATCAGATTATGCAATTCAAAACCACAAGCCAGCTAAATAAGCACTTAAGTTCTCTAAATATTTCACTAAGAACACTTCTGTGAAGCCCTTGCTAATCAACCTCATATATCCCACTCAACCTTTTAAATTGATGCATCATACTTTGGATCTCGTTTATGTCATAATATATTAATCTTTCTCCTCATTTCATATTATTTATCTACGGATGGACTTGTGAATCAAAGTAAGATTTGTTTGCAATGATTTTTCGAATGCTTATGAAAGTCATTCCAAATCGGGCTTAGTTAGTAACATGTTATTAAAGATATTATGAACCACAGACTTTTCACAATGGTATGATTATTGTCCATTTTGAGCATAAACTCTCGTGGTTTTGCTTTTGGGTTCCCCAAAAGGCCTCATACCAATGGGAGATGTATTCCTTGCTTATAAACCTATAATCAACCCCTTAATTATCCGATGTGAGACTCCTCTCCTAACAAAAGAACGTTGTAAAGATTAAAGTATTATACACAAAACCAATGGTTTATACTTGTAGTAGGAGGGGGGAAGTAAACAAAACCAAAAGAAAGATCTGCAACTTAAAAAGGAATTTAGTTGAAGTTTTTTGTTGTAGATTTGTAAGGATTTCTGAAGATGTGGTTGTTTTATTGTGATCAGGAGCCAAAGTGGGAGGTAGGTAAGTTGTACACTCCTGCAGATGCGGTTGCGCAGGCTCTTAAATCTGTATCCTTGAATGAAACAAAAGAGGTTGCTAAAACCTTAACCAACTGGTTTCACCGTTTTGATGAAGCCTAATTCTATAACTCATATTTATATTCCTCATATGAATGTGAATGTTTCTGTAAACATTTTGCCCCTATGAATGAATTTAATTTTTGTTAGTTTAAGACAAATAGATCTGAGCAATTAGAGAGCTCCCATTACAGTGCTACAAATCCAGTGGAGGCCCCATATTCTGAGTTAGAAGTTTGAATTCTATTTAATTTTCAATATTCATTTATATCATCCAACTCATTTCACGGTTTAGGTGTGAGATTACACATCGGTTAGAGAGGTAACAAAATATTACTATAAGAGTGGTAAACCTCTCTCTATACTCTAAGTGTGTGTAAACCTCTCTCTAATATCCTTGTTTTAAAACTGTGAGATCATGGTGATACATAACAGGTTAAAGTAGATAATATCCATGATGGGCTAAAGGAAATATCCGTTAGTGGTTGGACTTGGGTTTGGACTGCAACTCTAACCAAATGTTTAATTAAATAAAATGAGATAAAATAATTAACCCTCTCTATATATAGACCAAAACTTCTATTTATATTTCATTACTGTAATGTAATATTTATTTGGGGTTAAATTATAAATTTTGTCTTTAAATTTTTTGTTATTAAAAAATTATGTAGTAATTGGGGGAGAAATAACGTAGAGGTTTAGTCGTGTCTTGAGAAACAAAGCGAGCGTAACTGTTTTCATTTGTTCTATAAAAGGGAAAAAAAAAAAAAAATAGAGCGAATGGAAGCGAGGGCAAGAGGGCGAGAGGGCGAGAGGGCGAGAGGGCGGTGAAGAATATGGGAGAGCGGTGGGGGAGATGAGTATGAGATGATCCAATCATTTGTTTCCTTTTTTTCTCTCTCATGAATTATTAATGGATTGATGATTCTGCTATTCTTTTCCATTCCTGTGTGGTTCTGTTCTCTCAGTTCGATATTTCTTCCAGTTGCATTGCACCTCTGACTGTGCCGATGCGGCGCCCATGGATTTTTGGAAAATGTGGCTGCTCTCTCTCTCTCTGCCTCTTGCCTTTACCTCCATCTGAAGAGCCTTCTGATCGCCCTATGACCATGACGTCGTCCATTGCGGCAAAATCTGGTTCAGATACAAGGCACGTTTCCTTTTCCTTACATCATCCTAATTCTCTCTCTCTTTTTCTTTCCATGCCTTTTCTTTTCGATTGACTCTTCTGATAAATGTAGGACTAACATTACTTATACCTGTTGATCTTTTATTTGGCCCTAAATTTCGTGTTGAAATTTATGCGCATCGTCGTTTTTAGTTCTATTTTTATTCTGAATTGTGCACGGTTTCAGTTCAAGTCGGTTTAGGGCTTTATTTATTTATTTATGTATAAATAAATAAAATATTCATAAAGAACTTTCAAAAGCCTCAAACGCTCAAAATTAAAGAATATTTTTAAACTTCAAAACTCAAGGAAAAAAGAAAAGTTATATAAAATATTCTCAATATTAATTTTGGACAAACTGTTTTCATTTCAAAATATTACTGAACTTTGAACCATATTAAAAAATATGTTTAAATTTTAAATTCTTTATTGATATTTTTTTAGTTTTAATTTTAAGTTAAAAAGTACTATAACCATTAATTTATTAATTAATTTTTAATACCAGATTAAAAAAATATCCATTAGTTTTGGAAATTATATCAGTAAGAGAGTAATAGAGACTTTTTTTTTTTTTCTTTTTGAAAAAGTTAATCATAAATTTAGATTTAAAATTAGATTCAAATCTTACCAATTTTTACTCTCATGGAATAATGGTTTTAACGAAGAACAGCTATTTGGTAAGATGGTTCCTCTTGGAATTTAATGAGTTTATGTGCTGATGTTAGTGAGTCAAAACATATTGGTCTTTCTTTCGTAGGTAAGTTTGATTATTTTTTTTCTATGAAAGTTTCACTTGTTGCAGTCAAATGATTTGACTGTCACCTAGCCCATGGATAATTGATGAACAATATGGACTTATGTGCTACGAGTCCCGAAGAATAATTCTTCTTTTTTTACTTTTTATTAGAAAAAATAAATTATGTTCCGTAACTATTTCTATTCCAATAGAAATAGAAACAGAAATAATATTTTTATTTATGTTTTTTTAAATAATTAGAAATAGATTTTGTTATTTAAAACAATTACCTGTTAGATAGAAAATGAGAAACTGAGATTTAAGCTTAGTTTTAAGTATATACTTTTGATTTTGATTATGAAATTAGAGTTTGAATGAGTTAAGAAATAATATTTTGTATCTTTTTATTTTGTTGGTGAGTAGGTCCACCATCATCAAGATCCATACTCCTTTTTTTTGGAAGTGTAAAAAAATCCCAAAGTTATAAGAAAAACGAGACTACAATCACTACTAGCTCAATAATAAAATACCTTCTTCTCTGACTTGACTTTCCTAGCTACCCGACTTCCCTTCAAAACCCAAAACCTTAAATGAGTTCGATAAACTAAAAAGAGATGAATGAAAATTGAGAAATAGAAAACAGAGAATAGTAAGCAATAAAGTTATTAAACGACTCCCCCATTATTTCCAAACCTGAAAATTTCTAAAACCAGTGACGATGAAAGCACGGTAAAAAGAAGAAACAAAGAAAGATGTAGTTTGCCGAATAAGTAAAAGTAAAAAAGAGGTCGAAGGCATAGGGTACCCTACTTGTATGGCCGCCTTATAGGACTTGTTTTGGAACAACTCGCGGCGTAGGGTAATCGTGGCAGACAGAATTTAAAACCCACCATTCTCCCAACTGATCTTCAATCCTCATCTCTACACCCTTTTTTTATCAGAGAAGAAAAGCAATATATGAACACTAAAGAGAAACCTCTAAATCTAAAACCAAACCCCCAATGAACTCTACAGACCAACTCTGCAACTTTGAAGCTACTAAAATCCCACAGCCACAGCCACAGCCACAGCCACAGCCACATGGAGAACGTAAGAAACAGGTTAGAAGGAGACGCGAAACCCGAAGGCTTTACAAGCAAATGCCTCTGAATATGGCTGAAGCTAGAAGAGAGATTGTAACTGCACTCAAGCTTCACAGAGCATCAACAAAAGAAGCTAAAGAACAGCAACAAAAACAGGACCAACAGATTAAACATTCACTTCCCGTGTACCCTCATCAATTCACCCCTTGTTTTGAACCTGAAAGAAGAATGAAATCCAGGAGAAATCCCAGGATATACCCTGATTGCTCATTTTATTTCCAAAATGGGTCTGATTTTATTGCTCCTCCACCTGTTGCACAGAGTCTCCATTTAGATATCCCTATACAAACCTTAGGTCTGAATCCCAATTTTGAGGATACTAGTTCAGTTGTTTGCAACAACAACAACAACCATTCATTTTATTCACTTTCATTCTTGCACCCGTCTTCATATATTTGTCCCACTTTTGATTATGCTGCCACTACTCATCGGGAAGTTCCCAAATCAATTTCATTATCAGAGGAAGAAGGGAGGTTGATGGCTTCTGATTTGTTTTGGTCCAATAATTTCCCAACTGGAGAGAGTGAAAAGGAGATTCATGGGGCAGTGGAGGAGGAGGAGGAAGAGGAGGAGGCTATGGTGGCTGAGATCAGGTCTATGGATGAGAAGCCTTTGGAGATTGATGGTCAGACTCACTGTACTTTTGAGAATGTTCCAACTGGACAGAGTGAAGAAGCCATGGAATTTCCAGATTGGTTGAGTATCAATGATGATTTTTTGCAGCCGCGTTCGAATTATCAGTTCTCAAATGAGGATTACCTTCAAGATCCTGACCTATCTTGGTACGAATTTAGCTTCCCTTAATCCAAAACAAATTCAAATTTCAAACCCCAATGGAAAAAATATATATTTAGGAGGTCGATTTATGTCTTAACGGTTCTAGTGTGTCCTTTATTTCTTCCCCCCTTTTTTGGGTGTTTGCATTTTGGATTAATTTACTCATTTTTTTTTTCCATTTCAATACATATTTGCATTTTGCAGCATGGACATTGGGGAGATTGAAGATGTGGATGGAGATTGGTTAGCATGATTGTTGGGTTTTTATCTCATACCATGCTCTTTAATAATACGAGAAAACGAATGAGTATCTTTTTTCCCCAACCGTGATTCCCTCCCCCTACGTACTTTGATCAATATTTTTGCTATAAACTTCTAGTAATTCATCGCATGGTTTCCGATCCAATTCAACCTCTCTCTATATATATAGAATATAGATGGCCAATAAAGTCAACAAACAGAGTAAGAAGTTATTAGATGGTTGGAACACTATAATTATGCAACCAATTATTAGAGAGAAACAAGCAGTCTAGAGGCTACAATAAATAATTGGAAAAAAAAAAAAAAAAACTACAATGAATGATATTTGTTAACTAAAGACAAGTAGTTTCTGATTGATGGTAGTAACTTACCATTCGTACATTTTACAACTTACAAATAGAAATTAAGAATCCTTCTCCTTAAAAGCACCGAAATCTAGTATTACGCCATGTAACTCTTTCCTGAAAAGCATTTTCAAATTAGTGGAAGCATTTTCAAAGGGGCTAGAATTGAACCGGATATCTGTCGATGGAATCGAGCCACGGGGTCCTTGTGGGCTTGCGGTTGCGCCTCATAGAGCGCCACACCAAAGAGTTGCACTTGAAGCCAGACCCAAATGCCAACTGCCAAATACGATCCGCGGACTTGACCCTGTCTTTGGCCTCCAAATAAGCCAGTTGGTACCAAATACTGCTGCTGGAAGTGTTTCCGAATCGATGAAGTGTCATTCTAGAAGCCTCCATGTTGCTCTCGCTGAGCTCAAGGTTCCTCTGTAACTCATTCAGTACACCCTTGCTGGCTGCGTGCACACAGAAGTGCTCGAATGCTTGCTTGTAATCTGGAATGTATGGTTTCTTTGCGTTCAGTACTCCGCCGCCGGAGGAGGAAGAGGAAGAGGAGAAGAACTGCCTCCACACTAGAGTTGCGAAGAAGAGGAGCTGCTCGGAGAAGGGCAAAACGAGGGGTCCGAGGGTTGTGATGTTGGCTTTGAGAGCTTCGCCTCCGATCTCCATTAGGTCTTTGCTGACTTTTAGGCCTTTGAATCCTTGTTCGTCTTCTTCCTGGTATACACTCCTGCCACACACCAAGCACCATTCAACTTCCAAAACACTCAACGCATCAAATCTTTCACAACCTAAAATGGAACATTTTCTTCGATACTATATTTCACAAATGATCATAATGACGTACACCTTTCTTCTTCTTTTTTTTCTTTGTAGTTTAAAGTTTAAAATTAATATTTAAGAAAGACAATGACTTGGTTTTAGATACCAGTGGTTGCTCTCAACATTTCACAATTGTTTACTTTAGCATGGAAAAACAAAAAAACAACTAATTATGTAAACCTGAAAGACTGAAGACAGTTCAAAACTTAGATGTTCAAACATTTAGGTGAGCGAGTGACGGATAATAGTCTAACATCAAATGCACTTTCTAGGTTGGTTAAAAAAAAAATCTTATTTCAAAAATTCACATATAGTATCTACTATAGAAAAGTATATATATCTTTTTCCTAAAACAACTTTCTAATTTAGAGTGTACTTCGTATAATTTTTTTAAAAATGATACTAGATTATTAAAAATATTTCATGTTTGGGACCCTAAAATCTACAACATATAAATTCCCATGAATTGGCAACATTTCTTGTTGGCAGTTGAAAGACGTAATGGGCCACTAAAGACACAGCTACACATCATAATAAAAGCCCATCTGCAGTCAATACAACAACCACTATCTATACTGAAAAACGTGTTATTTTTTTTTTCTTTTCATATTTTTTTAATTGCATTTGAAACATTATGTCAAAAACTGCTTTAAGCATATCTTCAGAAAATATGATTTTAATATAGAAATTAAATATTAAATATATGTGCACATACATGCATATTAAAATTAAATTCTATATTTCCATCTTATCTATTTCTTGTAGAGGAAATATAACTTAGTGATAATTATAAATATTACTTATAAATTTGAATCCTGCCTCTTATGTAAGAAGGTAAGTACCTGAAGCTGCGATCATCAGCACCTTTGTGGGTTCGAACGATGTGTTCGAGGCGGTACTTGGCGCGGTAATAGTCACGGCGGCGGTTAGACAGGAGCACGGCGGAGCAGCCCATGCGAAAGAAGCAATTTGGAATAAGCATAGATCTATCACGGCCTTGGTACCAATTGTACCCCACAACCTCCGTACTAACGACGACGGCGTAATTATTAGGGTTAGACTGAAGCATATCGCGAGCCAAATCGATTGCAATAACTCCAGCGCTGCATCCCATTCCGCCGAGATTGTAACTCAAAATATTTCCCCTCATCTTGTAGTGGTTAATGATCATGGCGGAGAGTGATGGTGTCGGATTGAAGATCGAGCAGTTGACGACGAGAACTCCAATGTCCTTTGGACGAATCCGAGTCTTCTCGAAAAGCTCGTCGAGAGCACCGAACATGACGGCGGAGGCCTCCGTTCGGCCTTCTTTCATGGTGGCACAGTTACCGGCGGAGGCGATCACCGATTTCGGAACGTAGGTTTCATCACCTATTCCCGATGACTGTAAAATCCTCTTTTGAAACTCTAGGCTTCCTTCATCGAATTTGCCCGATTTTCGTGCTAGTTCGACGAATTCTTCCTTCGATACCTGCAGAAAGCAGACGACATCTTCAACACAACAATGAAAAAACTACTAATTATTACACACAATTATATTTTATTCTCATAATTTTAGTCTATATATTTTAATTTTTTTAATTTACAAGATTCTAAATAAAAATGTATTCTATCATCCTTTCGCTGAATTTCTACCATGCAGTTAAGATTTATTTAATTAATTAATGGCACTTTTTAAATTTATCCAAATGTTTTACCATAACATAATAAAATAAATTTAAATTTGAGCAGTATATTATTTTTTTAGTATCATAATTTTAATTGAAAAAGCAGTTAAATAACTCACATAAAGTGTAATATTTCCAAAATTCATCTTAATCTCGGTAGGAATTCCAAATAAAAAAAGTAAAACACATGCATAAATAATTAATTTCTGCTGTATGATGGAAGTCCACTTCACTAATTTTAGTGGAAATGATCATGGGTTTATGAATTTATGAGTGAAGAATACTAACTCCATTGATTTGAGTAAAGGCTTCTCCAAAAACAAAACCATGAGAGATTATACTTAAAGTGGACAATATAATACTATGGTAGAGGGTTGTGTTCATCTAACAATTTCAATATTTCATGCAAAAAAAAAAAAAAATTAGAGGCAAAATATTTTTTTAAAAAAAACCACTCTAGTTTTAGTTACCGACACAAGACAATTAACATTCTCTAAAAGAAGCTATCTATATATATTTTCCATCTAAAAACCCTAAAAAAATGCGAAAATATGTAAATAAAATCGAATGGTTATGCACCTGTCTATAAAAATCCTACCATTGCGTACTTCTAGTAGCTAAAAAGTTCGGGCAGGACAAAGAAATACACAAGATCATAAGATATTCATTTTGTTATGGAAAAAAATAAGTCGAGAAACAATGACTTAATAATTTTACCTTCAAACCAAACCAAACTAATATCAATCTAACACCTATTAATCAACGCTCGATTAGATGTAAACCGAAGAATAATGAGCACTCCAAAAGAAGGTTCAAATCTTCATCCAGATCAAACAATCAAAATCGAAATTAAAAATAGAGAAGAAAAATCAAAATCAAAATCGAACTAACCTTGAAGTCATCGGAAGGCCGAAAGCACGAAAAATCAATTAGATAGATAGATCTAGGGCGCGACATGAAGTAAACAGAGAGCGTGAAGACGAAGACGGCGAAGAACGAAAGAACAGTAGCGAGATCGTAGCGAGCATCTTCCCAAAGCTTCCGCCATAGTTCCTCACGGCTGAGGCTTCCGACTTCAGCGCTAAAGACGAGAACCAGCAGTGGCACAGTAGCGAGACAAATGGCGTGGTTGATCAAGTAGTGGTAACCTAACTTGACGTACTTGAGATTGACGGATTGTAGGAAGTCCGGAAGTCGGCGGCGGACTCTGACGGAAAAGGTGAGGGAGCCGGCATTGGGGCCGGAGGATTCAATGCCGCGATTGACGATCTCGGTGGAGAGAAGGTCTTGTTCGTTAGCCATGAGAAGAGCGTGAAAGATCGTGAGTGCGAGAGGGATAGTTGGATTTGGGAATTTGGAGAGAGAGAATATAAAGAAGGAGAGGGAAAGTTGGTGGGTGGGAATTAGTTATTGCAAACACCAACTCGGCTCCAATGCAGTTGGGGTTCTTTCAACTCCCATTAATTCTTCATTAATTCCCATCTTTTTATTATTATTATTACTTTTTCTCTTTTTATATTTACAATCTATAATTACCTTCATTAAATTATAAACAAAAAGAATTAAATTTAGATAAAGTTTCAAGTTAAAATTAAAATTAAAATTAATTTATTAATAGTAAAATTAAAAACGATATAATTTTAGGATAAATATTGATGTTTTGCTAATAATTAATGTTAATTAATGAAGTTTGTGATCTCTTTCATGATTATAATATTAGAGTGATAAATTAGTTTAAAATGTAGAACAATTATTTGCTTATTTAATGATTATTTTTTAAAATTTTTCGATTTAAAAAGGCTACATGTTTGATTTTCTTTTTTTTAAAAAAAAAAACAACTAATTTGAACCCAACCACATATCCACCCTACCCTCCACTTGCTGAAATAGTTAGTTGAGCAGTCCGCATTGACCAAGCAAGAGGGAGGTCTTCCGCCACGCCCTTTACACTTGACACGACACACACACACACATTCTAAGCAATCAATTTTGTCAACCAACAACAATCAACCAACACAAACACAAACACACCCAGTAAAGAGTTTTAGCCCATACCCAGTTCTATTCACAAGAATCATTTTGGGTAAAGTCACGATACCTTATGTTTAAAGTGAACAATATCATACTACAGTAGAAGATCATGATTTCTAACATAATAGTAAGGTCATGCCTTTAATTTAGCCATATCAATAAAATTCTTGAAAACTCCAGAAAAAGAGATTATTAAGAGTAGTAGTCTCACATTGGCTAATTAAGTGAAAAATCATGAATTTATAAGTAAGGAATTTAATCTACTCCATTGATATGAGGTATTTTGGAGAAATTTTAGCAAAGACATGAGAATTTAGGCTCATAATGGACAATATCGTATCATTATAAAGGACTTTATACTTTGGATAATATCATACAATTGTAAAAGGTCGTGAGATATTAGAGTCATACCCTTAATTCGTGGGTCAATAAACTTAGACTTGTACTTGATATTGCATGATATATAAACTTGTAGAGCAAAGTTTTACAAATATATCCTTTGTTTGAGTATGACTTTGTTCAATGGTCAAAATCTAACCGGACGAATATTAATTCAAAGAACAAAGTTGACCTAATAAGGCATTGTATAATCTTTGCAGAGGCTATTGCCTAGGAAAGGGGGAAAAGCACTTGAGAGAGATGGAACAAAATTAATTTCAAAATAAATAGGTTAAAAACTACTTTTTAATTGTGTTGAAAACAAAATTTGAATAAATGACTAAAACAATTACAACAAATTTGGACTTAAAAATGTCTAACCCAACTCGACTTAACTCACAAACACGATCATTCGGAACAATATTAGAAATTAAATAAAAAAAAATAAAAAATCCAAAAAACTTTTCCTGGTTTAGTGGTTTCTTATGTGAATCCAGTCTTTATAGCTTTATGATACACGTGTTTAAAAACTTAATTTTTCTTTCTTTGAAAATTTAGTTTTGTGGAAATTCTTTTAATCTATGTTTTTCAAAAGAGAAATGTGCTGAAAATTGAAAGGGTTAAACTGTTGGTTGTCCCAATTAAACTAGGGGACAGTTAAAATGGGACCGCCGCAAATGCAAATGGCTGCGCCCTTAGTCCTTACCCTTATCTTTATATTTGGACATCCATACTCAAAAATTAAGCACGAGATTTTCTCTTTCTTCTTCATCCATTAAAATATATATTTATTTTTTCCAATTAAATTATATGAGCTAGGTTCGATCACATCAAATCAAATAGATTATTCAAATCTCAGGAGTCAAGTGAACAAAATCTAAAAAAAATTATAGGCTTTCAAATATCTGAGGAACATATCTATAAAAAATGAAACTCTAATCTAATTTTATATATCATACTTTTTTATTAAAAAAATTGGATAATACAGCACAATAATATAACTATAGTTTAGCAATATTATTAATATTTCTCAATTATGCAATTCATTTTTAAGATGGACGGCCCAATAATTAACATTAAAGGGAAAAAAGAATCACTTTCAAATAATTTTTGAAAAAAGCTCAATATAATTTCTTAAAGTCAAAAAGAGGTCAATAACTATTTAGCCGCAAAATCTTCTTAATGAACATCTAGAAGCCCATGATTTCAAACTAATGTAACAAATCAATAATATGGTATAAGTTCATATAATTACAAATATTAAAATCAAACTCCATGATTTTAAAGACTATGAAAAATTTATTAAATTAAAAAAATAAATAAAATTTTAGGGACTAAATTTTAAAATTTCTAATATTATAGTATCAAATTTACAATTTTGATCTAAATTCAATTATTTATAACTTAAAGACTGGTCTAAAAGTGGTAGAAAAATTTAAATAATAAAATGGCCCCTTTCTTCCTTTTTCAGAACCGTCATGCCTTTCTTCTTTTTTAAAACCACTCAAAAGTCCATGACATAGACATCTAATTACGATAATGAAACTTTTTTAAAAAAATATTAAAATAAATAGAAATAAGTCATTTATATTCTTAATCTCCCCAAATTGTATCAATTAAAATTTTAAATTAACACAACTCCGAAATTTAGATTAGAAAAATATTGAAAAATTAGGACAAAAAAATTTGAAATGACTGTAACCAGAAATAATGTGCTTTAATATTAGTTTAGAAATGTTTATAAAATAAAAAAAAATAAAGTTAAAAGGATGGAAGAATTTATAATGATTATTTTAAAACTCACGTGGTGTTTTTAAGTTTTATCACGCGTTACCCAAAACCCCACTGAGCTTCTTCGTTGAGTTCCCTCTACCTTAGAGTTTACTCGTTTTGTCCATTTCCTATTTAACTCCAAAGCCCTATCCCCTCTTTCACTAACTTTGAATTTCTCATTCTAAGTTCCCGAGCCTCATTCCGAACCCAAACCTGCCTTACGCTCGGATCTGATAGACCGTTCATTAATGGCGGACCGTCGGAACTCAGGCAGTGAAACGAATGAAGAGTCGGGTGGTCAGATTTTGAAGTACAAAGGTGTACGAAAGAGGAAATGGGGCAAATGGGTCTCGGAAATTCGGCTGCCCAACAGCCGTGACCGTATTTGGTTGGGTTCTTACGACAAACAAGAGCAAGCGGCGCGTGCTTTCGACGCGGCACAATTCTGTCTGCGTGGTCCCCATGCGAAGTTTAATTTTTCAGATAGTCCGCCTGAAATTGACGGCGGCGACCGGCTTTCGGCTCAGGAGATTCAGGCAGCCGCAGCGAAGTTCGCTGTCGAGCACGGCGGAGAGGAACGAGTTAAAACGGGTAGTAGTAGTAGCAATGAGGAAGCTCTAACCGGTAAACACTCTTCAGGGGCGGTTGACAGCGGCGATGGAAGCAGCAGCGCTTGGGCGGCTTGGGACTTGTTGGACGGTGGTTCGGATTTTGGGTTCGGTAATATTATGTGTCGGAATGAAATGCTCTATGATAGCGACATTATGTTCCCGGGACAAGAAAATATGGAGGATAGGTTTGTTGATGGTGGAGAATATTTTTGTCACGAGGCTAATTTCCTATGGAACTTTGATAATCATTAAGCCTATAAGCTATAGTCTTTCAAAAGGGCCAAAAAAACAAAAAAGGGGAAACCCCATAAGCCATAGCTTGGTTGGGTCATTTGGTCAATTTTAGCAAACCTAGTTTTAATAATTTTTTAGATATTACACCCAAAATAAACTCGACCATATATCAATTGTCACAAAAAAAAGAAAAAAAAAAAAAAGTTGTAGGCTAAAAGTCTCATCCAATGTATACATAATAAAATTTATATTTTGATAGAATATAAGTAATTATATAGTAATTTGCTCTCTCTCTCTATATATATAATGCAATACGATGTATTAAAGTGTCACATCAATTGTGGCATATGATACTATAAATTTTAAATAAAAATGATAAAGAAATGAAAAAACGAGAACGAATTAACTAATATGTAAAGTAAAAGTATGGAAGTTCAAATTTCATCTTACAAAATAAAAAAAAAGGATTAAAAGTATAATTTCCTTTGTTTCTCTAAAAGTAAATATGACCCAACAAATTATGTTTAGGCTGAAATCATTTGCAAGCAATGTATAACTTTTATATATATATATATATATATAAAGACAAACTTGAAAAATAAAATAATAAAAATAACATTACTAGCAAAGGGTTTAAAATATTACTTTTGATATCCCAACCAAAATAAGGGTTTTGGCATGCTAACAAACTAGTCTCAATCTATATTTCTCTGCATGCAATAGTATGATATTGTCCATTTTGAAAATAAATTCTCATGAATTTGTCTTGTATTTCCTTACTTATAAACTCATAACGATTCCCTTTAGTGTGGGATTCTCTCCCAATAATTTGAAATATCGATTGAGTGGAAAGGAAAGCAAGATAGAGATACACGTGATGTGATGTAGTGTTGTAATAGGTGGGAAGCGTATGGCTCTTCAGCACTAGAGCCTAGTGAAACTTTTTCTCAATTTCCATTGTTCTTATATGTTTGATTTGTTTTGCAGGGCCCAGGAGAATTTCTGTAAGGATACGATTGAAATTTTGGTGGTGGTTATCTGATCAATGTGAAAGGGATAAAACAAAGCTGACTTCGATGGCCCAACCAACTAAGCAACGAGGGATTTCAAATGATCCAACGTTGGATGGCACCTTCTCTAAGGCAGAATGTCAACGCACCACAAGTCCTCGTACTTTCTCCTCACAAGAGAATACTCCATTTTCAGTAGGTGGGTATCGCTGTCCCATGACCAAGACCAATTGAGTGTGGCTGCTACCATGCAAAACGAGGAAATGGGATGCCAAACGGGCTTGTTTGAAATTCCAAAGCCTTTCTGAGCATTGTTTGGGAAAGTCAAGAGAGCTTATTGTTTGAGAAAGTCAAGAGAGCTTAAAGTGTGTTCGAGGATTCTCGGTAACCAGTGGTTCAATGGAATGTGTAGAGGCGAAGACTCTAGTAGAGGGAATCAGCTTAGGTATGGCTACAGGTCTTACTTCAGTGTGGCCAAAAGTGGATTCCAAAGTAGTGTGGACTCTTCTTATGGACCAAGATCAACATTTTATTGAGATTGCACATCTTATCAAGCACCTGAAACATCTCTCGCAAAACCATTGCATAAAGGGTTTTCTCCCAACTCCTAAGGACGACACTAAAGCAACTCATACTTCAGCTATTCATGCAAGACAAACTAAGAATTTAAAGGTTTGGTTAGAAGAATAGGGCACAGTCACATTATTTGTAACGGCTCAAGTCCATTGTTAACCGATATTGTCTTCTTTGGATTTTCTCACCCTTTATAATGAATGTTTCATTCTCCTCCCTAACCGATGTGAGATCTCACAATCCATCCCTCTTCAAGGCCCAGGGTCCTCACTGACACTCGTTCCTTTCTCCAATCAATGTGAGACCCTCCAATCTACACCCCTTAGGAGCTCAACGTCTTTGTTGGTACACCACCTCGTGTCCACCCACTTTGAGGCTCAGTCTTCTTGCTAGCACATCCTCTAGTATCTGGCTCTAATATCATTTGTAACGGCTTAAGCCCACGTTAGTAAATATTGTCCTCTTTGGACTTTCCCTTTCGAGCTTCTCCTCAAAGTTTTTAAAACATGTCGGCTAATAAAAGGTTTTCACACCCTTATAAAAAATATTTCATTCTCCTTCCCAAGAGATGTGGGATCTCATATTATATGTGACAAAATGTCACCTCGGATATTTCTATTTTTTTTCTAGTTCTGTTCATTTTGTTTTGTTTTGTTTATTAAGAAAAAAAAAAAACTTGCAAATAATAACGAACCAAGAATTCGTAAAAGATTATGGATACTATATTGTGCATATAGTATCTATAATTTGCATGTTTCCAAATCAAAAGATACAGTCAGGAAAGGGTATGGAAGACTTCTTTTCTTTCCTAACATACTATACCCTAAGAAATCAGTCTAAATCAGTCTAAGCATAACTCAAATCATCAAGCCATCAATCACTTTAATGGAAAGAAAAAGGAGGTCAATCACTATGCAATAGAAAGCCATCTCTTTCAGACACAACTACGACCATTACGTGCAAACAATATCGGCATGCTTTTGGCTTGGTAGGCAAGAAGTTTGCTAAAATGAGATGATTATATAAAATGATTATCTAAAAGAGAGCCAGTAGTAGTTTAGTTTTTAACTTACTTGAATCTGCAGATTTGATTCAGCTCAACCCTCGAAAGCTTTATTATGTTCATTTCAATATCAACTGCACTTGAAAATATATGAGGCCATCCATTAGGAGTCTGGTCAACAAATCAAGATGACAAAAGCGAGATCCAAATTTTACCGATGGTATAGCATCCAATCAGGAACAGAGTTTTTGAGTTGAAAGCTTCAACCTCAATGGCATCAACAAACAAAATTGTAACGTCCTCCTGATTCGTGAAATTATACTGCAACAAGTAATCGATGAAAGATAATTAAATGATCTTCAGAAATCCTAAAAAATGAAAAGAGAGCGATATAATTGTACGCGCATGGTGACATTTGAAAACATCGGCAGAAGTACAAAGAACATTACAGCTGTAGATGGATACATCTAACAAAATTTGATTCAATATGAACTTAAAATGGAAATTTAATTGAGCAGTTACATCAACAACTTACATTTGAAGAAGTATTGGTCATTCTCCATTTACTCAAAGGATTGAGTCATTGCCAGTGGCGATTGGAGCCGAACGCTTCGGGCTCTTGAGTGCGCGAGTGTGGAGCGATAAGTCGGAGATTGCGAGGTCGAAGAAGACTGTTTGGGTGGAAGGAAGAAGATCGTCGTCCTCATCATCGGCGGCGGCGTTGTTGTGGCAGCGGTTCTGATCCCGGGGGGGGGCATGAGAGCGGAGGAACAATCTGGGAAGATGAAATGGAATTGATGACTAAGGAAGCTGGAAGATCCAGAGAGGGTTTCTGAAATTTTGGCGCAAATGAAACGGAGGGAAATTTGGATTTAGAGCCAATTTAAAGACATTTCTTGGACGCTTAAAAATAAAGGTTAACCGGGAAGACCGGTCGGACGCGCCTATCATTTTGCTCTCAGATTGGATGAATTATTTAACAAAACTGTCACAATTTAACTTTAAAATAACTTTCTCAACAAAAACTAAATTCTTTCATTATTTTATACATAAAATCTTACCAAATATTATTTAACCAAACCCTTACTTATCCTCATCCTCCATTTTAAAACTTGTCTACTAGATAGAGATTTTCACACCTATGTTTCGTTTCCCTTCTAATCGATGTAGTATCTCGCAATCCACCCCTTTCAGTGCCTAGCGTCCGATGTCTAACTCTGATATCATTTGTAATAGCTCAAGCCTACCTATAGTTATATTGTTCGCTTTAACATGTTACATATTTCGTCAGTCTCACGATCTTTAAATGCATTTACTAGGAAGAGGTTTACACGTTGTTATAAGAAATATTTTGTTCCCATTTCCGACTGATGATGTGGGATCTCACGATCTTCCTCTGAGTGAGCTTTGATATGCACTTTATGGCAATCACCACAAACCCTTGGGGTTTTTTATCACATTATGGTAGCAAAAGATTCTCTCTAAGTCAACTATGGCAATAGCAGAACAAAAAAGAAAGAACCGTTAAGATGAAGAAGTCGACACGGCAGCGGAGACAGAGAAGAGAATCGACAAGGTACTTTAAGATTGGCTTATAGTATCATTTCCAAATGCATCGTATTCAATTCAATTCACATTTGCTTGATGTTCATTCTTCCATTGTAGCTCAAACTCCAAACCCTGATATTGATTTCCACTTGGGTTGGCATTTCCAGTTCTTAATGCATAAAACTAATAATACTAGAGAGGATAAACTGACTCATCGATTCGAAATTCATGGTTGAAGAACCGATTCCAAACAATTCAAAGCGGGATTCGATGATCTATATTCTCATATAATTCGATTCTAACAGTTGCATCCATGAAGAAATACGAGTAAAAGAATCGACGTAAAGAACCGAGAAAAATTTAAAATACAATGAAAAACCTAATAAAACAAAGTTGCAAAGAGATTGACGATTCAGGGCTAAAAAATGTTAGATCCCTGTCATCCGGTTAAACTTTAATACAATCCTACTTGTTTTCGCCTTCATTTTCCTTCCCTAATTCTCTCTTTTTCATTTTTCTTTTACTTTTTTCACTTTTTTTTTTTTTTTTTTTTTTTTTTTGGC
>NW_019272022.1:5308893-5321955 GCF_002738345.1 Cucurbita maxima
TTTTTTTTTTTTTTTTTTTTTCCTTTTGGCCTCCATAAGCTTTTCCCCACCCTGACCATTTGCGATACAACAACATGATGACTATCACAAGTATGATTTCATGGCTTTTTTTTTTTTTTTTTTTTTGTCAAAAAGAAAAAAAAAACTACTGCACTTCACTGAGCTCTTTCCCTCCATGGTTTAATAAATCACAACTCTGAGCAACCCTGGTTGAGGCTTGCTGAAGTCGAGGCCTTCCTCTTCGATCAAATATCTCTGTACAGCTACCGGAAGTCTAGCAGGAGTGCGGGAGCCCCGGGTGTGGTGTCCTGTTCCAACACAAATATAAACCTGCAGACGTTGTCCGGAGGCCCTGGCAGTACCCCTCAGCACACTCAGCTCGTGCTTCAAGACATGAATCGCTTCGCTAACGTGCAATCCGTGCAAGTCGATCATGCGTTCGTGTCCTCTTCCATTTCCTGGACTGTCTGCACCTATTTGATTCCTGAAGAAATACCGTACACATCAATAAACAGAAGAACAGAATGAACTGTAAGCGAGTTATCAAGCAATTCAGAAAATTCCTGTAGTCGTTGTGCAAGTCTTAAGAAAAGCGTGCCATCACTCTTTGAACCGTTCATTGAATGATCAGAGCCATGTCAAAACAATAGGATGATTCAGTCCAAGTAATCAAAGATATAACATTCTTCAGGATATGAATTGATACACCTTCTCCAAATTATCTTTGAGCACAGAGTTGTTGCAAGAATGACAATAATAGGAAATCAAAATTAACCATGAAATTTCACCTGCATCAACCTTGTTCGAATCAAGATGGGAAACAAACCTCTGCCGATAAATAGATTCTTGGGCCCTTCCATGAGCTGCCTTCATTTGCATATTATGTAATTGTCCCTTCATACTTAGTTCCTTCGCTAAAGCCTTGTTACCGATGAGGTACGCTTGTCGTGCCTATTTAGATAAAAGAGCGTAATTACCTGAGTCAAATATGAGTGGTGGGCGGGGGAGCACAAAGGAGAGAACCAACAACCTTTCTTACACACCTGTTCAAAATATGCATTTCGCAGCCGTGCATGATCACGTGCTTCCTCCCGCTGCTCAGTATACATGTTTCCTGCCAAGTTAATATTGTTAAAGCAGAAACCCGTACAAAATTCAGTTTCACATCATATCCCAACAAGGACAACGAATTTTGACAGCTATGCAATTACCAACTGCTTCGCCAGTTTCAAGCCAAACAGGAGCAGCCCGAGCTGAACCTCGGTGTAGCAACCTCTCACTATAGGTGTCTTTCCCATGACCACCAGTAGTATACTTGCTAGCTAAAGTATGAGAGCTTCTACTTGAGCCAATAGAATCATCAGCAGAACCATTTCCATTGTACTTCCACATACCAGAATCCTGAGATGCCAATTTCCTGACAGTGGAAGCAAAATCTGCAGCACCTCTAGATGGGGCGGTGCTGGATTTGAAGAAAAGCATTCCATCCTTATCAGAAGAGAGATAAGAGTTGCTACTTTGTTGGAGATCAGCCCCATCAAATTTTGGATGACCGTTTTGATTACCTGACACTGTAAGCGCAGGAAAGTCCACTGCACTAAGATTGGGGGCAGACACTGTCTTGGAATTCAGGCTTTGACTTATCTCACCATCAACTTGAAGCTACAGTTTAAAAGAGTACAGTATGATAACTACATAGTAATATATACAGTCATACAAAAAATAACAAGAGTATGGTGCTGGCTGACAATCTCTTTATATAACAATGAAGACAAGGTTCTACCAGATCATCTAGTTCAGATTGTGCTATATGTCACCAGAAAACTCTCTACCCCTATTCTGCAAAGTATGTTTATGATTCACATAGCTATACCACTAGAACAAGCATTCGTAGACTTTAATAAGAGATTTTTGTAATATCAAGAAATGACAAATAAAAATTCACTCAAGCACAGTTAACCTCAGTAACAGTTTTCACGCACGAGAGGAATAAAGAGTGTGGCAAGTGAGCTCAAGATGTTACATGACCTATGAAAGTTATGACTTAAATTAACATACCCGCAAAACCATCGAATAAAAAACAAGTTGTCAAATGTAAAAATGTTTTGAAGATGAAATGTTGCTTCCACTTGATGCCTTCGAAAGGCAACTGACCTGTAATTGAGTTTTTACTTTATTCGCATCTTAAAAAAGTCAACTTACCTCTAATTGACAGAGCATCTCAACCGTCAGGTTTAAGTCACCGCCATTAGCAAAGTAAACTTCTGCGAGGCTTTCAGCAGCAAAACCAGGGAACTGTAAAGCCAGAAACTCAACAGGGTTCAGAATATCACTTTCATCCATTGTTGTTTGCTTGCCCAATACATCCATGGCTAATCCCCTCCCGGAATTGTTGTGATAAGGAAGGTGCTGCTCGTCGCTAACAGGTTGATTGCTATTGAGAACTGGCTTCTGCCAAGGTTTATTTGAAATTTGGAAAAGACTGGCTGAAGATGGATCTTCTCCATAAGCGGAAGAAAATCTAAACTTATCAGCAAATTGACTCCCATTAAAGTGATTTAGATTTGAATCCTGCTGATCATTCAACAAATATTCACTGCCAATATTAGCAGCGAATAAAGAGGTTTCACTGTCATCATGCAGGGACAGGCCTGCCATTGAAATATTTCCAAGAGATAGGTTCTCATCTTCTCCCATTGACTTGAAATCAGGTGTGATATCATCAGGGAGCTGATGCCTCCAGAACTGGCGGGCCTCATCATCAGAATTATTTGATACAGACGACTCAGTCCGATCTAGAACAGCTTTCCCCAATGTCCCAGAAGTAGAAAATCTTGCTGTCAAGTCTGGCACACTGCTACTTCCAACTGGAGATGCTCTGAGGGAGAAGGGAATGAACTCAGCAGCATTTGGATTCAAAGCTGTCACCTTGCTTCCAATGTTTTGTTTTGCCTCAAAGGTTTTCGTTCCTTTCTTGGACACATACATTATTTGCTAACACGAAATAGAACGCTCACATGTATTTGAAAAAATTCTATAGGGAAAAGCTCAACTTTTTGTAGCCTCAACCAAAACCTACAAAATATGATTTCATTTCATCCGACTAGTTAGTAAGTCAAGTAAACTTAAATGGACTGATTTCCATCCTATTCTGAAATGAAATGAACTGCAAATATTCAATAAATCTCCATTTAGAAACTGTACAAATTATCCCCACGAAAAATTATGCATTGCAGCATGGATAGTTTAAACTAGAAGAAACTATATCGTTCAAACTAGAAGTCTTGCAAGTAATTCAAGCTTTCAAGTTTCATTTGATAGAAATGGGATAAAGTAACCATTCAGTTCATGAATTTATCATACACTTACATTACCAGACAACACTTCATGTCAGCTAAGTACGAGCAACGGGAATACCGAAGCCAAAAACATCATGCAGAAAACATTTATTACAATTGGTATGAAGGAAAACGTGACATTCGTTACATCAAAATAAATTAGGGGGAAAAAAAACAACAACAAACTTCATAACGAGAATAAAAACAAGATAAAGTACACAACTACCTGTAGAACTAGAAATCTGAACCTGACCATAAACATAAACTACCAAACTTTACAATTGAGGTAACAAGTATATCGTTAGCCAGAAAATCAGAATAGGATAAAACAAGATTCAGAATCTCGTAACTACACACTGACATTAAAGAGATCTCAGTAATTTCAATGCACAGAACAATCAGAAAGAACAAGAAATCAATCACAGAAATTTCCAAATTAGGTACAGAATTATTGCTATTGCTACTGTACACAGCGACGACCTAAACATGAATCCATAGATTAGAAAACCAGTTGCGAGGAATATACTTCTCTTTACCTTTCCGAAACAAATCGAAAGGATCCATGGAAACGGATCGGATGAAGTCAGAAGTCAGAAGGCTAAAGAATTAAAGATAAGGACTAACTCTTATCTTCAATTTCGAACTTCGCAAGTCTCTCTCTCTCTCTCACTATCTCACTCTCTCTTCAGTGTTCTATTAGCTTTCAGAATTTCATCTTCTCTCCCACTTCTCTCTCCGCCCTCCGCCTATCTCTCTAGTCTCTCTGCCTCCCTCCCTTTCTCTCTGTGGGAGAAACCCTCCTTGGCTAATACCAGTAGCAGCCAGCACCACCACAAAGATATAAAATTCAAAATGACGATTAAGCCCTTCGCCACTCAATTTGACTTCTCTCTCTTTTTTTAAATATAAAAAAATAAAAAAATAAAAAAATAAAAAAATAAAAAATCTCAATTTTTATTTTTATAATCCAAATTAAACAGATGAGCACGAAATTGGGATTTGAAATAAAGCCTCCACCTATTCTTCTTTAATTATTGAATTTTATTTCTTTATTATTTTTTTATTTAACGTGTAAAATAATCGGCCCATTTACTTTGGCCCAATTCGAAAATAAATAATTTAATAATTTAAATTTAATTTGGTACCTACATTTTAAAATTGAAAACAGCATGATCAAACTTTTGTTTTTATTGTAAATCAATTATAAGTATAATTTTGTTTCCTTAATAATCCTACGTAATTTTACTGATTTAATGGTATGGTAGTAATTAATTTTTAAAACATTTTATAATAATTATTTATTTGATAGGGATCAATGTCAAGCGTCGTCAGAACACTCGAAGATAAATTTTTATGACACTGTCATAGAAATCGAACAATAGCCTTACCATTTCAACACTACACGTTGAGCCTTCTATACGAGATGTGTGCAATCTTTCTTTTGACGTTGTAACGTTTTTTATTAAATACCTCGATTTTCTTTTTGGACGTTGTAATGTTGTAACGCTTTTGTTGAGTCAAAATGTTCGTGGCTTTCCTATTTGGTTTCCGAGTTTTTCTTTAGTATGATTTGAAACTTCTATTGTCATGGTGCATATAAATTAGGGTAACTATTGTTGCAGCTTTTCAAGGGCGATTGTTAGAGTGAATGTGAGTGCTATTTGTTGTGAGATCTCACATCGGTTGGACAGGGTATCAGAGCATTCTTTATAATTGTGTAGAAATCTCTTCCTAGCACATATATGTTTAAAAACTCTAAGGCTGACAGTGATACATAACAGACTAAAACAGAGAATCGTGAGGCTGACAGTGATATATCGGTTAGAGAGGGAAAAGAATCATATTTTGTATAAGGGTATGTCAACTTTTCATTAACATGATGCATTTAAAATCGTGAGACTAACGACGATACGTAACGAGTTAAAGCGGATAACATTCAAAATTTGACAACTTAATTTTTAAATTTTATACCAATAATAAAGCAAAAATATATTAATTAATCATTTTAATTTTATTTTTTTAATAAACATGTTAAATACCAACGGACAAAATAAAAAAATTTAAAGATTAAAAAGTGATTTTAATTTTATTAAATTGAAAAAGTAAAATTAACGTATCAACATTCAAAATGCACAAAAGCTGAGTTGGCAACCAAATTTTGGTGAAAGTAGGAACTAAAAGACAAGGGAAAGAAACAGATTTGAAGCGTGTGTAATTTGTACCTGCTTCAGTATTTATAGCAAAATTACAAAAAAAAAAAAAACGGCAGATATTTGTTGGGCCAGAACGTTCATTAAGAATGGGCCGCGTGGCCCAATTCAATAGGCCCACGCCCCTCTTTTGGACCCATGAATACGCTAAACGCCATCGTTTTAACCACACACTACATGCCTGCGATCACGTGTGGGCCGCCACTTGTTCTACTTCCTATGGGAACCACAACTACTACTACGACCACTTCACGCTCGACATATACACGTCATCTCGTTTGTCTTAGGCTAAAATTGTAATGAATTTAATTTAATTTAATTTCCCCCTTTAGAAAAATGACAAATACTTTTAATATTAATCTTTGAAAAAAAAAATTAGTTTTAGAGTTGAAAATATAATTTTTTTAGTATTTACGAAGATAATTTTCTTAAACAAAAATAAATCGTCGAAGATTTTGTTTTTTAATACTCTTAAAATTAAACTATAAATATATGAGTTTTTTTAATCTATTATATTATATAACCAAATCAACCCTTAAAAACCTTTTAAAAAATTATTTTTTATTTTTCAAACTATTTCTTTAATATATATATATATATATGGTTAAAATTGTAGTTTTGGGGGAGATAAGCGATTGTGGGGGACGCGCTTGGGAAAGCGAGTAAGGGAAGAAGGAAAATGAGAAAAAGGAAAAGACGAAAGAGGACAAAAAAAAAGGGCGGAGAGAAGAGAGAGTCATTATCATGATAGCTGGCTCAAAGTGGCATTTTGGGAAGATGAGACAAACGAGGACACAGCCAAGGCCTTCCAATTAAGTAACGTATGAATATGATGAATGTTCCCAAACCCTTCCCACTAATATTCCTTCATTTTCCCAATATTACCCCTACTTTTGTTTCCAATTTTATCCTTAATACTCTTACCAATATAAAAATTTAGTCTCAAATTAATTCATTTTATTCTAATTACGAAATTTGTTTGTAATTTAATATCTTAATTTTTTTGGGTCGAAATTTAAGTTTATTTTAAAATTACAGTAGAAATCAATTTAAGTTCTATTAAAAGTACAACAATTGAATTTAAAAATAATTCTATTAAAAACTTACAATCGAAATTTAAGTTTATTTTAAAATTACAGTAAAAATATTATTAGATGTGAGGGTATAAACTTAATGATGCAATTTTTCTAAATGTCAATAACCTCTAAAATTTTAATTAAAGAGAAATTTTGTCATGATATATAATTATAGTAACTCTTAGTGGAATCAATAATCAAAATTTAAAAGTTGATATTAATTAATAAAAATATTAGAATGGAAATTAGAACTTATAGACTATATAAATAGATATTCTTATATATTAAACAATTTTATCAAAATTCAGGTAAATATATAATTTTTTCGTTTTTAATTTTTTAAAATTCAATTTTTTATTTCTCTGCAATTTTTAAAATTTTCAGAAAATAAATAACAAAAGAATAATAATATAAAGAAAAACTAATAATAACTTTGCAGTTTCGTGGCTCGGACGTCTAGATTCTAAACCAAGCCCCCGTCGCTATATAAGTCCAAAGTGAAGCGCATTTACGTAAGTGAAGAAGCTTTCTTCTTCGTCTTCCTTCTCCGTTCTCTCAAATTTCCGGTTCCGGTGAGAGGCAAAGAAAAGGAGCCAATTGAGGCTCTGAAATGTATATGATATTTTGGAATCTGCTTATCGACGGCGAGGAAGTGACGGTGCGGGAGTGGGAGAAGGAGAGATAAAGGAAGATCCGATTTGAGTTTCGAATTCAAAAAATTCAAAATCCTTTCACATCTTTTTATTCAAATCAAATCATCCTTTTCCGGAGTTTGTCAGATCTTCCGTAATATTATCAGACACAAGAAGAACGATCGATTCGAACATCCGGAGAGAATATTCTAGACAAGCGTAAATTTCTGTTTGATTGTTAAGTTATCTTCGTTTTTTTTTTTTTTTTCTTTTTAGATTGTTAATTTGATATTCCTATAGAAATACCGCGCGGATCTTGTTGATTCTGAATTTCTGTGGCGGCTGGAGCAGAATCAACAATGGCGGCGAAAGTGACGAAGGTGATCGCAAGCATCGAGCAATCGATTCCGGTGACGCAGCACAACGCTCAAGTCATCGACGTGGAGTCAATAAAATGCGAGTGTTGTGGATTGACAGAGGAGTGTACTCCAGCGTACATCGCTCGAGTGCGCGAGAGGTATGAAGGGCGTTGGATTTGTGGACTCTGTGCGGAGGCTGTGAAGGACGAATCTATCAGATCTCAGAGCAAAATTACCACCGGTGAAGCGGTGAAGAGGCACATGAAGTTTCACAAAGCATTCAAATCTTCAATTCCGCCGGTGAATCCGACTGAGGATTTGATTTCGGCTATGAAACAGCTTTTCCGTCGCTCTCTGGACTCTCCAAAGAAAGACGCCTCGCGATCGCTTGGCCGTTCAAATAGCTGTTTCTCCTCCATGCCGAGGCGGCGAAGTCATTACGATTAGACGCTAACCGCCATTCACAGGCGGTAAAATTAAATAAAAGAACGCCACATCTCTTTGGATGTTAGTTTAATAAATTTCGAGTACTCTGTAAAAAAATTTCTTGGCCTTTTTCTTTTGATTCTGTCTTGCATATTTTTCTTCAGAAAATTCTACAACTGATTACCAATCTCGGAAGAGATTTTGAATTTTGCAATTGCATGGCGACAGGTATCTCTTAATTGATTTCATTTCTATATTAAAACGAAGTACGATTATTCTTTAATATTAAAACAAATATGTGTGATGATTATGCAATGCACTGACAACTCAAATATTATGCAAGATTGCAAAATAGACCCCCGAATATTACATATTTATTTCAATTCTCGGGAGAATGATGAGAGAGATGTTTTGTTGGACGTTGGGGGCAAAATTAAAGTGCGTTTTGGGGATAATATTTAAAATCTTTCTCTCAAACTGCAAATATTTTTCTTTTTCACCTACTTATCAATGGCTGACAAGAACTTTTTCTAAAGCTTCCAATTTGGCACACCAATTTGGTCTTATTAAAAGAAAAGGCCACACATGGGATCCTGAAATTATATAAAGAACTCTAAATAGACTCCCATGCACTTAAGATTTGTTATCAAATAGTTTCATCAAGAACAAAATATTAACTTTGAGAGAAAATCTAGAAAAAAAAGTTCAAAGAGGACAATATTTGCTAGCAGTGGACTTAAGACGTTACAAACATTTTTTATATGTATAAAATCTCTCCCTAATAAATATGTTTTAAAATTGAAGGAAAACTCGAAATGGAAAACCCGTATAAAATAATTTCGGCTAGTGATGAGTTCAAACGGTGGGAGTTCTATCATCATCATAACCACCACTCAATCTGGCTACCAAATTGGCCACGTTGTGCCTTTCTTTTTTTTTTCCTTTACCTGCACCCATCTTGAGTGCAGTGTATTAATATTGCAATTCGTACTGGATTCTTTAATATACCACGTTCATTTTTCCAATTGTTTTTAAAACAATTTGGTGAAAGTATTTACTATGCACAATCGAACACTTCATCAGCATGGTCTAAAAAAGTTATATTTTGAGCATGAAACTTTACCTTATAATTTTGTTCATCTAACAAATTTGCCTCAAAAGAGTAAAGTGAATAAGGGGAATCCCTTCTTTGGGATTGTTTGATGTTTGGGAGGGAGACTGAAAGTGATTCATGAACTTTTGAACCTATATGTTCCAACAACATTGTCAGCCATTACTATGAGTCGTGTCCTTCAAATCCCAACCCCAACCACAACCGACATAGGGTCTCTATAGTGGTCCTTCCCATCTCAACTAAAATTTTGATTTACCTAAAAATGCCAAAGAAATCAAACCAAGGTGGAAGATCCATCCAAACAAAAGCAATAACATGGTTTAGATTCTGACCTTCGACCTCCTACTTAAGATAATATGTTTTAATCCACGTGACTAAGTAAACTTTCTTTTTTCTCCCTTCTTCCAAGCACTAAACGATAATGCCTATGAACGACATTAATGACTACGAAAATGAGTGAAGATTAGACTGAAATTTTTCATGCTACTCATTCATTTATTAGTTTTCATGTCAGGCTTTCTTTAATGAAATGGAGTCCACTCCAAGGCATAACCGAGAGCCCTAACATCTGAGTGCATGTGCTCTGGCTAAGTTTCCCGGCAGGGTCAAAGTTTGGGAAGAAAGGAAGAGAAAGAAGGAAAGCAGAGTTGAGAGTAGGTAGGGCCATGGAGTTGACAGACCAAGCCAATAGGCCCTGTTGGTTAAAACACTCGTACCACTTGAAAACAATGAAAAACGTCCAATCAATTAGAAAAAGATAAAGGACAATGGGCCATTGATACCAAGCACATGAACAAGTATCCAACTCAGCCCCACTCGCCTCTACTGTTATTATGCCTTAAAAAACCAACTCCTTCTGCAAGTGCAGACAAAACAAACTCACCTTATTCATTGTGTGAATTGCGAAGGGAATGGAAGAAAGGCCTTGAGTTGATTGTGATCTTATCCTCCAGAAGTTTCCCTACCTTTCTAATGCTAGGATTTGACTCAAAGTCTTGTGGAATATTTCAAAAGGGGCTGATGGTTAAGAGCAGAATGAAGAAAAAGATGATAATCTTGGAGAGACAAAAGGGGCTTCTTTGAGTCTACGTTTCTATTTCGTATGAAGACCTGACTTTTTCTAGGATGCACATAAATAAATACTCAAATAAATGTGAAAAATCAACATAACTTTCTCAATCTAAAGCAGACCAAAAGACATTGACTAGATTTGACATTCAAACAGCATAAAGTGCTTATCTGGGTCAAATCTCTTTGTGGTGCAACGTGTGGAAGAAGTTAGTTTAGAGCATAATTATTCTTTTCCCCAATCATTAGCTGTCTTCTCAAGTTTTCAAACTGTAGGAAGCATCATTCCCAGAGTTTTCTTGTTCTTTTTCTTTTTATTGTTTAAACTCAACTTACGATCTTATTTTAGATGCTTTCTGTTCATCCTTTCAGCATACTAGCTGTCAAAGTAAGAATATCTCACAGCTTTTATCCCGGTTCAAGATTTTCACATCCTCTTGTACCTTTGTCAATAACAGGAGGGGAAAACAGAGTTTCTTCAGTATCTTAAAATCTTATTTTAGTTTTTACAATTTTTCGAAACCTAATCTCTTATCTAAAGATACATAATTTCTAGTGGCTGTGAGTCATGACTGTTTGACATGCTTATCTTGAAATTTTAGTTAAGAATTTGAAAACTCTTGAATCATTGGCAATACATCGTTGAAAAAGATGCAATAAAAGGTTTGTTAGATAATCTGAAAAACCCAAGGCAGTCGTTTTTTTTTTTTTAACCAAAAAGTGAAAATCTAAATAGAGAAGAAGTAGGTAGAATAAGTTTTATAAATTCATTTTGGAAGGCAGAACAAGAAACAAAGCCCAAAAGACATGATTTGTAATTTAGTCGAAAACAAATTTAAAAATCTAATATGTAAAATGGACAAGAATTTAATTCAGAGTGAAAAAAGCTTATCTGTAAAGCTGGCTTCTTAGAAACGGCAGCTTCCACCTCATGCTTATCTGCAACAGGAAGCGATCGCCACCACAGATGGAGCCACGGTCCCACCCAGACTGAATAGCTAAAGCATGTGCTGCGATTGCGGCGGCTCAGCAATCAACCTTGCAAATGATCTGAGATTTGATGATACATGCCTTTTTATGGAAATTGGGATTATTCAGAAGCCACAAATGAATCCCACTAAATTGAATAACAAAGTACAAATCAAGATAAAATTAGCTGTCAAATCAGAGTTTTCTAGAACAATATCCATTACTAAACGTAACGACAAAATTTCCAAAGCATTTGACACAATAAGATGGGTGACCAGGTGCATTTGTACCGTGTGGCTAATCCGATCTTTCGCAGTCAATAATATTGTAATGAAGTAGAAATATGCAAAAAAAGTGACGAGCATCGAATAGAATGTTTATGTTGTGTTATATTAAATCTGCGTGAACGCTTAGCAATTATAAATTGAAAATGAACGGTGCTTAAAGTAGCATACAGGAATTCTGATCAGGCAGCTACACATTCAGTATCCAATGCTTCATAATCCACGATTTTCCACCCCTGACCACCACTTGAGAGACTGCTAAATTCTCTATCATCATGTCTATCAGAGAACAGTGAAATATCAGTACCCGCGTAACGATCATGAAAATCATATCAACAGAACGGATGGTCCTTAGCTTACCTACGCGCAATGAGTTGCTCAGCTCCTATTTACATGCCCTCGGGAAAAACGGAGGAAATAAGTCTTGTAAAGGAAGTCCTGCCGATGAAGGCACATCCATTAACTAATTCGCTAAGGCTGATCTTGACTTCTCAAGGGAACCAGTTCACCTTCTTGTTGTTGGTTTGGGAGCGTTGGATTGCTGGGAAGCCATCTTCGAAGTTTTTCAAGCCCAAACCTGGTCAAAATACGCAAAAACAAGCAATCAAAATCATTTTCCTTTTTTTGTTGACACACTGTATCAGGGACTCGAGACTACTAAGGAAATTGCAAAAGCAAAGTTTTCTCAATTCATTTCTTTGAACTTATCCGTCACTGAAGCCCAAAGTCTCGAGATAGTAACTCGAAGATGAAGTTTTTTTAAAATACTCAATAGAATTTGGATTTGTTACTCAAACTATCCAAGAAAACCACGACTTCGGCTTCTATCACTATCCATTGCCAATGATAATTCAGACATTTTTCATCTTGGCCCACAATACACTCTTTAATGAAGTTCAAACGTATTTCTATACTGAAAGTCGAAATCTCTTACATTAGCTCCGTAACAAGACGGTACAACAGAGTTTAAGAAAAGTATAGCTTTAAAAGATAGCACACACATTAGTTTAATAATGAAGGATCATAGCTTCGTTCATTTTATCTGAAGGGCAGAGGGAAAGGGGGGTTTTATTATCAATCCTATACCAAGTAGAGTTCCAGGATCCTAACCGACTACAATAGAGACAGGTATTAACTAATGGAGTAGAGACAGGTATTTGGATGTCCATATGAAAAAATTCAAGAATGAAAAGAAAATATATGGAGCAGGTATACTTACAGGTCTAGTCTTTCACAAATTGCCCGCCGCACTGAAGAATTCAGGCCATATGCTATTGAATTGAACAATCCCTACAGCACAAAGGCAATCATAACTAGTTTATTAAAATAACAATTACCAACATAAATAGCATATTTCATAAATTTGTGGAAAAGTTAGTTGTCTAAATGGTGATTGAGCTGCTTATGAATCATCCTTTCATCTTTATTGAGTTTTGGAAGAATTAATAAAACCAATAATGACAAAACCTTGCTATCCTTTTAGGTCAATGACATCTGGAAACATCCTTAAAAATCCCACCCAGCATTCATAATCATATACTCAAGAAACAACGATTGCCAAAAAAAAAAAAAAAAAAAAAAAAAAA
>NW_019272022.1:5322337-5329873 GCF_002738345.1 Cucurbita maxima
AAAAAAAAAAAAAAAAAAAAAAAAAAAAAAAAAAAAAAAATTGGTTACCATTAGAGATGCCATCCCAACATCAAGAACTGACAGCCAGAAGATTTTATGATCTGGCTCAATAAAATCATGGATACGGTTGATTGTACCAAAAGCCCACGACCCTATGAGGATGAGCGGGTAATATCCCCATCTGTTTAAAGCCTGTTGTTGGAAAAGGAAAAAATCACCAAAAATTTAATTCAAATAATCAGAGTCCACAATCATGTGATTGCCTTAGAAAAGAAGAATATATGTACACATATTTTGTTACAACAGATTGTAGAATAAAGTATAATTCTGGACTATAGATAACACATTAAATGCCGATATTTTAGGATTTTAGATCATTTCCTTAATTTCTTCATTCTAGTGTTACTGAAGCTCGTGTGAATAAAACCAAAAACAAAATGATCATCTTCCCCAAATAAAAATAATAATAATAATGAAACAGTCTTCATTCAGTCTAGTTCGCAGGACAGTCCTTTTCTATCTCTCTGTCACCGTTATTCAAGAAAGTATTGAAAATAAAACCTTCACGTCTGCTCTTGGATCTGACTGGTGAGTCCTATCTGAGATGCCAACTGCCATCTAGAAATTTCACAACAGACGGTTTACTGAATTTCTATGATGATCAGAGCATACTATTCTTCAGAAATTATTTGAGTACATACACGAGTAGCATTATCAAGCATGCGTATCACTTGAAGGTAAGTAAAGCCATTGTAGAGAATTGCACCCCAGAGAGGCATGTAAAATGTTATAAAGTGAACAGCCTGTAAGAAAGGACATATTCAAGTAAGACTAGCATGAAAATGAAATCACAACTAAAGTTGAAGATCTATAAAAAGAAATAGTCTTTATCCTTTCTAGTTTGAGAGACAAATCCTTTTCTTTAACCCTTTCTAACAACTACAGTTACTTACAGGTAAGAACCTACAGTGCATGAATTGTGAATGAAGATGGAAATTTTATTCCTTAGAGAAGTAAATTTCATATTTAGCTTATACTGCATTTCTAAATGTAAACAGTAAATAGAATGGAAGAAAACCTCACAAGTTCCCATTTGAATTTTACCCAATTATCCTTGGTTTTCAGTGCAATACACATTTTTGCAATGTCATCCCAAAGGGACACTTGCATTTCACTAACCAGATATAACTAAAAACAGAGTCCCGCTTGAAGGAGGTGAATCAAAGTTACCCACCTTTCCTGTACGCCCCGACTGTGCCCAACACCAGGTTCCCAAATGCGCATGTCTATTGCCAATTGAACGTATAACAGTCAACACTAACGATGTTCCTAGATCAAAATAAATATTTAAATTAGCATCGAAAATTATAAAATTAGTTTAATAACTCGTATGTGAAACTATATTAGAGGCAATAGTACAAGTTTGAGAAATTAAAGCTATATGAGATGCCTTAAACATAACAGCTGAATTCGTACCCCATACATACAAGTGAAACATGGCCTCAAAATCTTCAACGTCGGTTTTGTGTCTAACAACAGCACGGTGAAGGGTGAATGCAATTGTTGTGGTCCACAAGAATGATGCCACACAAAAGAAATGCGTGCTATAGCCCTGAACATAACAGTAAAACCCTGTCGCCGGATCCCTTAATTGAGAACAAATCAGTAAAAGGTTTTGGAACTACAAAGTGAATCCATTTTGTGAAGATGACACCAGGAATCCTACCCAATCATAGTGAAGAAACAGGAAAGCATATCCTGCATCCCGAGAATTAGCGATTAGTAAGCAAGCATTTGGCAGGTAGACATCTTAGGAAAAATCAGAGGATCGCTCCTGAAATTGCCTTTTCCATGCAGTTGTGTTTCTTATTGCAAATTTATTCATTTCAGTTCTCAGGAAAAAAATGACAATAGCTGGTAGTCATTCACATCATATGTACTTATTTATAATTTATCCATTATCTACTTTGTTCGGCGCACACGATTATCGCGGAATGTGGCATGGTTTAGCGGATATTAATGAATCACGAGCAAACAGACGTAGCATTAAATTTTAAGAGATCCATACGCCAAAAATTGAAGATAAAAACAAGTAGTTCGCTATTTTTTTTATTAAAAAACGTAGCATTAAATGATAGACACTCCAGGAAGAGATCCAAGCCAAAATTGAAAGGTCATAGCAAGGTACGAACAGGAACAAGAATCCTAAATTTCCAACTCCGCGCACAGGAACATTAAGTAGACATGCTATGAGATTCGCGCTTCATTGTTCAAATCTCACGTTGATTTTACGTCAAGTTCAATTTCAGACTCAGCGTAACTTAATCTTCACGGTGAATTATCGAAATCAAATCATTAGAAGAAAACCACAGATTCTGACGAAGATAAGTAGATCAGAAATAAAATAAGTAGAGAAGAAGAAGATACGCACGGCGAGGGCGAGATAGAAGACAAGCTTGTAGGAGAATTTTCGAAGCTCTTTGAAGAGGACGTAACAAAGGACAACGAATCCCGATCCCAGAAACGAAAGACTGGACGTTCCGGCAATAACCGCCGTGAGAACTCGATCGTGGCCAGGAATACTGGCAACTCGCACAACGGCAGCCATTTTCCGGTGACGGACTGCTCGGTTTCAATTTGCCGGGAAAATCACCGACAAAGAAATGAGTTCTGGAATTTGAACTCTTGCGTCCTTTTTACCGGGTTGTAAATATACGGTTTTCTAATCGCGCCAACTTGGAGAGAATTGTAACTTCCTTGTAAGGGACGGAAAATTAGTTCAACGAGTTCCTTGATCTCATTCATGTCCGTCGAGTTGGTTCAACCATTTTTTCGAACCGGAATCATTCGGTTCAAGATCCGGCCCTCTTATCCCATCCCCAAACCCATCATAAATATTTTTTTTATCTATTATTTTCGCATGAATTAGAAAAATAAATAAAGTTATTTAATTTTTTAAATATAACATGTATAATTAATTATTATACTAATTATTTATAATAAAAAATTTACAATTTTATTAAAATCATTTCGGCAAACAATTTTATGTACAAGTATTCCATATATTTCTCATAAACATTTTCCCACCACCCCTTGATTTCTACCAAATATCAAGAAGAAGCTTAATTACAAAAATTTTAAAAATAAAAATAAAAAAAAATCTAGATTTTATAGGGATTTATTTTATCCCAATCATTTCTTTTAAATATAATATCATACAGATATGGGCCTCCAGTTTTTCCATCCAAGCCCACCAAGCCCAAGCCCAAGACCAAGCCCATTTTCCTTCTTCCCCTCCTCCACGCAGCAATCCTCCACCACGTACACAAACGGCGCCGTAAACACGTCATTAATGTCCTGCAAGGACTTCAACACGTTAACGACTTCCGTCGCTGGCGGTCGCCTCTTGGGGTTGCGGCTGAGACATTTATGGGCCAAGGCCGCAGCCTTACGAGCGCCATCGGCCGAGTACAGCCCCTCAAGCCTTGGGTCCATGACTCGGCAGAGCCGTTTGGAGTCCTTTAGAAGTGGCTTGACCCAGTCCACTAGAAACTCGCCCGTGTTTCGGTCCATCGACGGCTTCCCCGTCAGCAGCTCTACCAAAACAACCCCGTAACTGTACACATCACTCATTGTCGTCAAATGGCCTGTAAAACAACGTCGATAGTGAGTTTATAAGTAAGCTAGATCCATGATTCTTAATGGGTTGAATCGAGCCGAGTTCAAGTGACTCACCGGATTTGACGTACTCGGGAGCGGCATAGCCTTGAGTGCCCATAATACAAGTCATGTCCTGTTGGTCTTCGCAGTCAACACCATCTTTAGCCAACCCAAGATCCGAGAGCTTCGTCGTATAATCCTAAAACAAAAAAACCCTCGAACATTTATAAAAAAATAAAAAAAATAAATAAATAAAAGAGGGAAAAGGAACTTACAGAATCGAGAAGAATATTGGAGGTTTTGAAATCTCTAAAAATAACGGGAGGATCGGCTTCGTGAAGGAATTGAAGGCCTTTGGCAGCTTCTAAAGCGATTTTCATCCTCGTTGACCAAGGCAAAGCAGCTGAATACTCTAGAATAATTAAGAAGTATTTATTTAGTTAATGAGACGATTAATTATGTAATTAATTAGTTAATTAATTAAGAAAAGTCACTTACTTCTGAAAAGCTGGTTTTCTAAACTGCCTCGAGCCATATACTCATAAACCAAAAGTCTGTATTCTTCTTCCCAGCAATAACCGATAAGTTTCACCAAATTTTGATGCCTCATTTGACCCAAAATTATTATCTCTGCCTACAGAAAAAGACAAAAACAATTATATATATATATATATATATATTACATCCCTGAAATTAATTTCAAATTTTAACCCAATAATTTTATAAAATTGGTTGAATAATAGTTTAATATACCTAAAAGGGTAAATTTGTAATTTAACAAAAAAAGAAAAAAAAGTGTTTCGGCAGTCTACCAGCCATTCTTTATGGCCTTGAGATCCGTGGAGGTCGAGCAATTTAACGGCGACCGGCTGAGCCTCCAAACCCGGTTTAGTCTTATCGTCGACAAACCCTTTGTAGACCGGACCGAACCCGCCTTCTCCAAGCAAATTCGATGAGGCAAAATTGTGAGTGATGGTTCGAAGTTGAGCGAATGAGAAAATATGAAGCTTGGGTCCGACGAGAGAATTGGACAGGTCGTCAATGGACAAGGGCGAGCTCGGGTTACTCGCGTCCGACAGCGACAGCCTCTGCGACGAACCTTTCTTGGAAACCAGGTGCCGGTCGTGGTCGTCGGACTCCGCCTTGTAACAACTCGAAACGATCATCGATTTCCACGTCATCTTCCTCTTCACACCCATAAGCGCATCGAAATTGTACGATTTTAAAATGTCTATATTTTTGGTGTTGATTTTCACTCACCTGCTGCCGAGGTGGAGTGGTATTTATAGAGATTGGGGTATGCCGCGTGGCTTCGTTGTGGGCCCGGTTTTGGGAAATAATTACACAAATCTTAGTCCAATAAATTATTGGAATTTTGGAAGGGAAAGGGAAGCCGCTTCCTTTTTTCCTTCACCGGTTTATGCTTAATTAAAAAAGATTAACCTTTTTTCATTTAAAATACCAAAATTAATTATTTTTTATATTACAAGTTTGAACTACAAATACAAAATTAACTTTCCGTTTTATCAATATTTCTCATGTTTACTTATTACCCCAAAAAATGGTTTAACACTATCAATATTTCTCATGAAATAAGTGAAATTATATATAATTAATTGAATTAAGTTGAATTATTTTTTTAGTTTTTATTTCACTATCTCGCTAATATTTATTTGGTAATTTCCACCGTACCATCATGACATTTCATAACCATTTATAATATTTATTTGGGTTTGAAAAAATATGACTTTTTCGTATTCACATCCATCGTCATCTAATTTACGTAAAATATCAACGTCTATACAAATTTCTCAATAGCATCCGACAATATCGTAGACTCTTCTAAATCGAGAATTACCAAGTCATATTCTAATATTTTATTATTATTATTATTATCGTGTTTTATTTTAAATTATCCATTCGTTCATCATAAAATTAGCCAGTTGAATTAATCCAAATTTTTAATAAAGCCATGTTTTTAAAAACCATAAGATTCGTCTCAAATACAAGAGCTTCAATTATAATTTTAGTACTAAGTAATTAATATATTAGAGACATAAAATTAATGTGTAATATGCAATATATTATTATTTTTGTACACGTGTCATGTGGTTAATTTAAATGCGTGACGCGATGTGAAATTACGTGGCATACACGTTGCAAATATTTTTATTATTTATGAATAAAATGCATAAAATTAATTGAGAATACGTTGAAGTTGGTTTTATGGGGTCGATATGATATTATTTATGAATTTCCATCAATTAGCATGCTGTTAATTAAAACAATTATTATCATATTAAGAATTTCACATCAAATTATTTCATAATGCATAAACCTTTTAAAAAACAATTTTGTATTTATCAATAATTTAATTTCGTTTTTTCCATGAAAATTAGATTGTTTAATTTTAACCTTAAAATTCCAGATTTTTTTTTTTTAATTTTAATGATTAAACAATATTCTTTTATTAATATTAGATTAAATTAAAATTTCATGTTTTCCCTTGAATTAGTCCATCCCCAACCACACGTGTGTGTATATATAAATTAATTAATTAAATATCAAATAATTCAATTTCTCCCCACAAGGAATAAATAAATGAATACTTTCTTTATTTTATTTTATTTTTCTCTTAGCCTAAATTTTAAAATATGTGTAGACGAAAGAATTTGGGATAGAGTTCAATGGAGCAGCGTGGTCAAATAGGCAAGGTGAACCAAATTGATCTAATCCAACTAACCCCATCATTAATTAAGCTAATTAAAATTTAAAATTTTACAATTTTAATTGGTTTAGGGTTTATATTATGATTATTATTTAATTCGAGGGAAAGGGACAATTGTATTATGTAAAACATGGTTTCAAGGTGACTGCTTTACTAATTAATTTAATACGTGACATCAGTTAATTGTGTCACGTTGGGAAGTCCAAATATTATATAACCTATAGTTTTAATTAATTTGAATGGTAATATTAGGATTATATTAATATGGTGAAACCTAGCTGAAAAATGGGGTAGAGATGAGATAATGAATAATTGATTACGTAAGACAGAAGAAATTCTAGAAACTAAAGTTAGGAAATTAATTGGTTGATTTAAGAAAATATATTAATTATATAAATATTTGTTGAACTAATATAAGACATCTGGCCACAGCATTACTCGAATTAAACCGCTGTCGCCCATAGCTTCCAACGCAAGCAATCCCTCTATGGTTTTCAAAATTATGTAAATTATTATTTTTATTTGGTTAAAACAATACTAAAAAAATATATCCATAGATAAATAATTACGACATAATTACTAAACTATCCCTGAACTATAAGGTATGTATTTCCATTTAGAGTTTATAATATTTAATTTTTAATTATTTTATATTTTTCTTATTTGTAGGTAACAGTGGCTAGTCTGTAAAATTAAAATCGAAAAAAATAGAAAAATAAAAAATAAAAACATTTTTCTTAACATATCGACGGCTGAGAAGGGAAGTTCAAATACCAAACAAATTTAAAAGGGCCAGAGCCGGCGAACGCCGCCGGGACACGGCGGAGTCTCCTCCGCCTCCTGGATTCTGTCGTTTTGCAGACATAAAGCCGACCTAATAATAAATGGAAAGGGTTTGGTCTCCTAAATATAATAAATTTCTCTTCTTGATTGTTTATAGACGATAACGGTAAAACGACGCCGTAAAGGCTTGAATTTATTGTTTCCTATTGTTTGGACAAAACCGTATCCGGTTTTCTTTGTCGGTTTTTCCGAATACTGTAAGTACATCGCACGACCGTTCCGGTTTTTAGCGTCGTAATTTTATATTCTTTTTTGTTTATATATTTCTGATCGGATGATAATAAAAAAAAAAAAAAAAAAAAAAA
>NW_019272022.1:5330329-5365837 GCF_002738345.1 Cucurbita maxima
AAAAAAAAAAAAAAAAAAAAAAAAAAAAAAAAAAAAAAAAAAATCAATTATCTAATTAAATATAAGATAATAATTTATTAGACACAATAAAAAAAAAAATCAAATTTTAAAAATAGAGATTTGAGATTAAAATATAGAGTTTGGAAAGAAAATTCTATGAAGGCGGTTGACTTTTTTCCAAGTTGATATAGAATTATTTGGGCGTCGAAAAATTTAGTTTTATTAATTAATATCGTATTATCGCTAATTTTTCATTTATTTAATTATTTTTAATTTTATGTGGAGGAAGACTAATGGGCAGTCTACTAGCTCATTTCATACTCTCATCCAAATATTTTCATTTGACTTTGACTTTTTATTTTTTTACTCCATAAAACCATATTCTAGAATTCGATTTATTAATTATTTTTCTATTTTTATAGCAGACTTATAAAAGTGTCCCACATAAAACTTTCCCAATAAAAATAAATTATTATCGATTTGAACGTAGCGTAAAACTATATAAATTTAAGGTTATTTATGTACGATAATTTTAATATTTAAATTAAATTAAATTAAATTGGAGTTTTGTAAACAAAATATTATATATATTTATCTCCAATGTTTCCATGACACTGAGTGGTCGTATAGAATTCCAATCCAATTCTTATTTTTCAACATTAATTTATTAATATTCATGAACGAACAACGTTCATGAACCCAATAATAAAAACTAATTAATTATTTAACATTAGAAAAATAGAATTTATAATTTTAAGATATTCGGAAAACAACATTTTATTAAATTTTAAAATGGTCAAAGGATCTCTCTATATATATATTCATGAAACCAAACAAATAATACATACCAAAGTCGCATTTATGTTGCCTATTTCTAACTTTTAAATGCCTAATTTTTTGGTATGCGTATTTTTAAACATAAGTAGAGTGCGACATAAGCTTGGATATTTTTTATTCAATGAAAATGGATTATTTTATTTTATTTGACAAAATTTCAAACTATGATAAAGAAGGAGAAGGTGATTAAATTTTCGAACCTAAGTTTGGTAAGTAAAGTTTTACTTTAAAATAAATCAATTACAAAACTCAAATATTTTTAATTTTAATAACAATCTTGAAAATGAGTGCAAGAAACTCTAATTTGGATTTAATTTGATATTAATATATTTTACCTGTAAGTCGGATAAAATATATTAATAAAAAATAGTTAAAAAAGAAAATATATTAAGGGAGGGTTTCTAGAAGGCGGGTGAGTGGCTATAATAGTGGGAGAAGAAATGGGAGAAAGCGAAGCAGGGCAAAAGGCTTCGAGAAAGGAAATTGCGTAGAGAGAGAAGAAGAGAAAGGGGTTGGTGAAGGATTGGACCGGCGGTCCGGGCGTCCCCATCTCTCACGCCAACGAAAATAACATCCAAATATTAATAATCATATATCAAAATTATTATTTAGAATTTTAAATATATTTTAAATTTAAAACGTTAACTAGTATTTTCTTTAAATTTTATATGAAAATTCGTAACAGCTCAAAGTCCACAATTAACAGATATTATTCACTTTAATCCATTACGTGTCGTCGTCAGTCTCACAATTTAAAAAACGCGTCTACTATAAAGAGAGTTTAGCTATACTCCAACCATAACCAGTCACTACTAGACCTTGTCCATAGTAAACGAGCTTCAAAACTATGAGATTGACGACGATAGGTAACAAATCAAAGTGGATAATATCTATTAGCGATAAGCTTTGATGATACTTTAATATTCGTTAAATGCGACATTGTTTTGAATAATAATTTTACACTTAATTGTTGTGGATGGTTATATCACACATTAAATTTTTAGTTTAATGCCACGTTAACGGCTTGTTAGTGGGCTATCAATAATTTATTAATCCGTCTAATTATGTTTATAAATTTATCCCAACAACAATTTATTTTTATTTTTTTAATAAATTTTGGACATTTGGAGTTCATTTTTGTAGGGAGAGAGAAGAAAAACATTTTCCGATATATTTTTATTTAATTATTAAAAAAATTAAATATATATATATATATTTTTTTAATATGGTTTTCTAAAATGATGAATATTTTTTTTAATTTAGGAATTTTTTAAAGTTAAAACAAAATGAATTCCCCAACTAAAGCACCTAACCACACCGTTAAAATTCTCCCCACGTCGCCTTCCTCTAGTTTTAAAGCCTCCTCCCCTTTGACACGCCACCCACTTAACCATTTTTCAGCCTCATAATTTCTTTTTTATTTTTATTTTTATTTTTATTTTTATTTTCTCTATTCACATTCAAACCTTCTTCTACTTCCTTTCCCTTTCATCTCTATCAATCTTTCTTTTTACTTTTTTTTTTTTTTAGTATTTGTACTACGTTTTACTTGTTCTCAAATCCTAATTTATCGAGCGGGTTTGTCTATTTCAAAATAAATTAAAGATAGTCTTTGTTTATTGAAGCACTCGGGACTTAACTCCTTCTCTAAAGCTCTTAAACAAAATATACTCTTTGTTCGACACTCGAGTCACTTTTGACTATACATTCGAAACTCACAACTTTTTTGTTCGACACTTGGAGATTCTATTGACATGACTAAATTAAGGGTATGACTCTAATACCATGTTAGAAACCCCTGAACCTCTACAATTGTATGATATTGTTCGCTTTGAGTATAAGTTCGCACGACTTTACTTTAGATTTCTCCAAAAGACCTCACACCAATGAAGATAAATTTATAAACCAACGATCTAAATCTTAATTAGGCAGCATAGGACTACTCCAACCATACTCCCATCAATGTGTTAAGATTTCAGGTTTGAGTTATTTGAGACATGATTTTAAATGATTGGTACCACCCTACTTCATCTTGTATATTTCCTAGGTATTGGTCAATTTACATTTGTATTCTTATTTTATAAATATAAATATTATTAAATATATTAGTTAGCGAGTTGTTCAAAATTCAACCAATGACATAAATTACCTACTCTCATCATATAATACATATATTGTTTTTTATAAATAAACAAAAAAAGAACCTATTGGGCCTAAAAATGAACCAAAGTCCATCTTCCGCTTATGTTGGGCCGACAGCCCACTTTTTCCTCCTATAATTGTTTTTGGGTTTAAATAATATTTTCTCCGTCTCGAATTACTTTTTATGCTATAAATTTATACCAATTATTTATAATATTAATTAATATAAATAAAATAATTAAAATTAATATATTATATTGAAAAAACAATTGAAGAAGAAAAAGAAAGAAATAATAATAAAAAAAAAACCTGAAACTTTTGGCTTTTGGGACACAGCAAAAGGAAAGGACAGCTCAGCTCAGTCACAGTCCACGGTCCACGGTCGTCGGTCCACAGTCCAACCACATCACAGAGCAGAAATTAAAGAAAAAGAAAAAGAAAAAGAAAAAAGAAGTATTTTCGTAATAAGAATTTGTTAAAAAAAAAAAAAAAAAAACATATTTTTGATTATAATCAGAGGCTGTCGTTTCCGGTGTTTGACTGAAGATTGAAATTGAAAGGGGTGGGTAATCCAAAAGGCATCTTGGCGCTGAGGTTTGGGCATTTTTCCCTTCCTCATCTAGCCGACACGTACACCTTCCCCCTGCTTTCTCACCATTTCTGGTCTTAATTATACTCTCTCTTTTCGTACACTTATCTCTTCCCGCAAACCCCTTCTTCCCAATTCCTTTTTTTATTCCTTCAATCAATTTAATATGATTATTCATCAAACCCCACTTCTGTTTTCACTCTACAACATCACCACTTCATTCACTGCTCTACGAATCCGCCAAATCTAGGCCCTCCAATTCCGCTACCCTTTTAAACCTTCTTCCAGATCTTCACTCAACTGGGATTTCATCTGCCTGTTCTTCAGTTTCATCCAACACTTTCTTTTAGGTACTCGTTACGGAATTCTTTACTGTTTTCTTTGATGGGTCTGCTCTGGATTGCATTTTATGAACTGTTGCTTTGAATTGGGTGTTGATTTTTGCATGCTTGAAATGGGGTTTGAAGATTGTGATATGAGTGAGTGTTTTGAAGGGCAATCGCTGACCCATTTGATGCGGATGAAGCTGTGTGAGTGCTACCATTAGTGGTCTGTTGTTTTCTATGCTGTCTCATTTGAGTAGAAGTATGGGGTTACTCTGCAGCAGAAATCGTCGTTACAATAAACAAGATACTGAAGAGAATGTGCAGGTGAATCATGCTTTATTAGAATCTTTGATTCTTTGCTTTTAATGGTGGTTGAAGAAGCAATGTTGTGTTATTTGTTGAATCTCGGGTTCGATATGATCGTAGTTGTGTGGTTTTCCAGGATTCTGAAATAGAGAGGCGGATTGTTCAAGAAACAGAGGCTGAAAAACATATTCAGAAACTTCTTCTGCTTGGTAAGGGTATTTTAGCCTCACATTACTTTCGTTGTCTGTACGAAACATTCCTTATAAGAGTACCTTAGTAGATGCGTTCTAAAATCTTGAGGGAAAGCCTGAAAAGAGAAGGATAATATCGGCTAATGGTGGGCTTGGGTCATTACAAATGGTACGGGAGTCGGGAACAGTGTGCCATTGAGGACGCTGGCTCTCAAGGAGGTGGATTGTGAGATCTCACATTGGTTGGAGAGGGGAACGAAACATTCTTATTAGGGTGTGGAAACCTCTCCCTACTAGACGCGTTTAAAAAGCCCAAAGAGAACATTAACAGCCCAAGCCCACCACCGCTAGCAGATATTGTTCTCTTTGCGCTTTCCCTTTCGGGCTTTCCCTCAAGGTTTTTAAAACGCGTTTGCTAGTGCTAGAGAGAGGTTTCCACACCCTTATAAAGAATGTTTCATTCTCCTCCCCAATCGATGTGTGGTCTCACAATCCACCCCCTTCGGGGCTCAGCCTCCTTGCTGGCACATCGCCCAGTGTTTGGCTCTGATACCGTTTGTAACAACCCAATCCCACCGCTAGTAGATATTGTTCTCTTTGGGGGAGAGGTTTCCACACCCTTATAAAGAATATTTCGTTCTCCTTCCATGTGGGATCTCACAAAAGGATTGCACATTTTCTTTTACAATGCAATGCAAATATGCTGAATTTACCCAATTGTTTAGGTGCCGGAGAGTCCGGGAAATCCACCATTTTTAAGCAGGCAAGCCCTTTTATTCTTTACCGTTATAATCTGCAACGTCGTAATGTAGTTGGTCCACCAAACGTTTTTTGCTTTTGTCGCTCCATTTTTGCAGATAAAATTGTTGTTCCAAACTGGGTTTGATGAGGCAGAGCTGAAGAGCTATATTCCAGTCATTCATGCAAATGTGTATCAGACTATAAAAGTATGCAATATTTGAAAGGGTGTGTTGGTTATTTCCCTTTCTGCATGATTCAAACACCAAATGATTTTGTCCAAAAATTTACAACATAATATCCCTTTTTATTTTGAGTGCCAAAACTCTAAATCATGGGTCGATATTGTATCGTTTGTCGATAACTATAACCTCTTATTCAACTTGACGTTTCAGGTATTACACGATGGTTCGAAGGAGCTCGCTCAAAATGATAAAGAGTTCTCGAAGTATGTTTTGTCCAGTGAAAATAAGGTATCCGTTTTATGTCTAACTGGAGCTTGCATGACTCGAGCATTTGTCTCGTACCGTTTTATAATAATTTCCAGTGGTTGCATAAAGGATTTGTCCAGCTCGCTTTCTGGTTCATGATTCAGAAATAGAAACGGGGGCAGATTTATAAGCAAAATGCGATTTATCTGAAATGTTGAATAACAAATGAAGGAGAATAAGAATTTACCCGAACCTAGCCACAAAATAGCCACGAAATCAAGTAGGTAAGAAAGCCAATACTCACGAACTTAGGAAAGAAAATTGCTCGAACCCAAGTGAAAAGTATATCAAACACGACTAGAAGAAAAAAGAAAAAATTCCCACAAAAATAGCCTCGTTCATCGAAAAGACTACTTATAATCTAGCCACTATTCTTCAATGTAAAACGGAAACTCGATTAAGTTGAAGGGTTTAATTTGATGAAATTGACCGTTGGCTAAATATGTTAGTTGCCTTGGATTGACGGTGTAACAATCCAAGCCCACTGCTAGCAGATATTGTCCGTTTTGGCCTGTTACATATTGCCGTCAGTCTCATGGTTTTAAAACGTGTTTACTAGGAAGAGGTTTCCACCCCCTTATAAGGAATGTTTTGTTCCCTTCTTCGACTGATGTGGGATCTCACAATCCACCCCCTTGAGGGCCCAACGTTCTCGCTGGTACATTACTCGATACCTAGCCCTGACACCATTTGTAGCAATCCAAGCCCACCGCCAGTAGATATTGTCCGTTTTGATCTGTTACGTATCGCCGTCAGCCTCACGATTTTAAAACGTGTCTATTAGGGAGAGGTTTCCACATCCTTATAAGAAATGTTTTGATTCTCTCTCCAACCGATGAGAGGTCTCACAATCCACTCCCTTTGAGATCTCAATGTTCTCACTGGTACATTGCTCGGTGCCAGACTCTGAAATCATTTGTAACAGCCCAACCCTAGTAGATATTGTCCGCTTTGACCCGTTACGTATCACCGTCAACGTCACGGTTCTAAAACGCGTCTGCTAGGGAGAGGTTTCCACACCTTCATAAGGAATGCTTCGTTCCCCTCTCCAACCGATATGGAATCTAACAGCGTAAGTGTTGTACGGTAAAAGAAAAAGGAAATTTTGGCCCATGTATAGGGGTGAAAATGTATTTCTTTCCCTAAATATAATTTGCTGGCTTATGGATGTGAACTTGGATGGACATGTACTGAACCCTTTGTCGCTTATAGCACCTAACTCATGATTATGCATCAGGACATTGGTGAGAAATTATCCGACATTGGCAGTAGATTGGATTACCCGCGTTTGACTAGGGAGCATGCACACGATATAGAGACTCTATGGAACGATGCTGCAATTCAGGTAGCCGTTGCCCCATGTAGATTAGCTAGTGGCATCTTTTAAATGAAATTGATCATGACGCTTCTTATTTTATGTAAGCTTTTTATCTTCTTGAATTCGTCCCAGATGAAGCGAGCTTAGCGTTCTTATTCTCTTTGTAGGAAACGTATGCTCGTGGTAACGAACTACAGGTTCCAGATTGTGCACATTATTTCATGGAAAATTTACAGAGATTATCTGATGTAAATTACATTCCAACTAAGGTATTCAATCTTAGTATCCTTTACAGTGAAACTAGTAATGAGATCGAGTTATTTGCGTAAATTTTGGGTCTTTTCTTATGTGGCTTTGATCGCAGGAAGACGTGCTCTACGCAAGAGTTCGTACAACGGGTGTTGTCGAAATCCAGTTTAGGTAAATATTTAGTTATATTTACAATGTGTTTTTATATTCCTTATAATTTATGTATCATAATTAAAATCTCATAAGACGATTAAGCTCGTCTTACAGCTTAATCATTATAATTAATTATGGTATTTGTTTGATTTTGGCAGTCCCGTTGGAGAAAATAAAAAGAGCGGAGAAGTGTATCGACTCTTTGATGTCGGTGGACAGAAAAACGAGAGGCGGAAATGGATTCATCTTTTTGAAGGTGTTACAGCAGTAATCTTTTGTGCTGCTATTAGTGAGTAAGACCATCTCTCTTTTAACCTATTTGTGATTCTGGTAGTCTTGACAAATGTAGAAGGAAAAAGATATATGCCCCTCTCGTTCACGACCACCTGGTCGGGGATGCTCCCCGAAGCCGATGGGAAGCCATTTAGGAATATGTGATTGTGCAATGAAGTTTAGTGAACGAGGGCCTTTTACTAGTTTCTATTGTTTTCTTTTTAAGTCGGTGGGACTAGGTTGGAGAGTAGCTCTTAGACGATAGTTATAACCGCCCAAGCCCACCGCTAGCCTATATTGTCTTCTCTGGGCTTCTCTTCAAGATTTTAAAACGTGTCTACTATGGAAAGATTTCCACACCCTTATAAATAATACTTCGTTCTTCTCTCCAACCGATGTGAGATCTCAAAATCCACCCCCTGGGGACTAGCGAGGACGCTGGCACACACCACCCAGTGTCTGGCTCTGACGCTGGCACCCACCGCTAGCAAATATTGTCCTTTGTGGGCTTTCCCCTCGAGGTTTTAAAACGCGTTTGCTAGGGAGAGGTTTCCCCACCCTTATAAGGAAGACTTCTTTCTCCTCTCCGACTGATGTGGGATCTCACAATCCACCCCCTTAGGGGCTCAGCATCTTCGTTGACACACCGCCTCCCTCAAGGCTTTAAAACGCGTGTACTAAGGAGGTTTCCACACCCTTGTAAGAAATGTTTCGTTCTCCTCTCCAACCAATGTGAGATCTCACGGTAGCGATTCAAGTTGAGTGTCCTAAAGAGAGAATTCTAAAAGTCTAAAATGATAGAGGAAAAGTAGATCATATCCAGCTGGTGATCTAACAACCCATGTGGAGATCATGGTGGCAAGACATACTTGTTGTCTGTCGTCTTTTTTTGTCTGCATAGCTGTGCTAATCGGTGTTCCACTCTTTGCATTATGCTTATAATCCACTCCGCTAGTATTGGGAGACGTGTTCGAGATTATATATAAGAGACCGTAATGATTTAAACTATAATGAAAGTATAAAGTTAGTTGTGGCTCCTTGTCTTTTTAACTCGAAAGAACAAGAATTGCATTAAATTATACTATTGCCATAAGGTTTATCAGATTCAGATGGGTTAACCGATAACGGTTTCAGGTATGATCAAACACTTTTCGAGGACGAACAGAAGAACCGAATGATGGAGACAAAGGAACTTTTTGAGTGGGTTCTGAAACAAGAGTGTTTTGAGGTTTACTTTTTTGCATTGTTTTCGTTTACACAAGTGTATTTGACGATAATTTCGTTCCACAATTTGATGCTGTTTTATTCTGGGTGCAGAAAACGTCGTTCATGCTTTTTCTCAACAAGTTCGATATATTCGAGAAAAAGGTTCTACAAGTAAGTATTGATAGAGAGTATTACGACACTCTTCGATAGGTCCTTTAAATATTAATACGAATTAGCGTCTTATGATAGGTCCCTCTTAGTGTGTGTGAATGGTTCAAAGATTACCAGCCGGTTTCGACTGGAAAACAAGAGATCGAGCATGCCTACGAGTACGTATCTATCACCCCCCCTCGTCCTCTATGCATAAACCGAGCCATTTCCGTAACGGGATGACTTGTAGACTATGGACAATGCTGCCATTTTTTTTCCCCTCTTTCGTGTAGTTGATCTAAAATAACACTTCTGATGCATAGAATCAATGAATTCAGGTTCGTGAAGAAAAAATTCGAGGAGTTGTATTTTCAGACGACGTCACCAGATCGAGTAGATCGGGTGTTTAAGGTATACAGAACGACTGCTCTCGATCAGAAGCTCATAAAGAAGACGTTCAAACTCGTAGACGAAACTTTGAGGCGGAGAAACCTGTTGGAGGCCGGGTTATTGTGACGTTGTGAACACAGCCGAAGAAGAAGAAGGAAGTTGGAAGTCTGATTCATTGATTTAAAACATTTTTGTATCAAAGTTGAAATCTGTTTAACAATTTGTAATTTGATGATCCAAATTAGTTTGAAATTACATAACATATGTTTTTGGATTCTGTGTACACCCATTCTATTTTTCTGCATTTCTTCGCGACAAAGGGCAGGCACTCTCGGGTTTCAACCCCATTATTGATACAATAGGGGCTCGAGAGTCAGCCAGAGCAAGTCGTAGATAAGCTTCTCAAATCGGGACCTCTTAGTTTTCGCTAATTTAAAAGAATTAAATTAATTAATAAAAATTATATTTATTAAAATATAAGAACACCAAATTTAATTATATATTTATTTGGTTAGAAAATTTGGCGGTATAATAATCAGAAAGCGTGGAGAAAAGTATTTATAAATGTGTGGGTGCACGTTTTTTATGTTAAAAAGTATTCAATAAATGTGGCCGACACATCGGACGGTGAAATGGACGGAAACGGAAGCTTAAAAGAAAAAGTAGGATTGGTTGGCACATGCAAAGACGACAAAGGTCGGTAGGTGAGAAGAAACAGGGTCTCGTTTTTTACGCGCGTAAATGCCTCCAATTCGCAAAATCCCCGTTGCATTTCTTTGATTTTTCTCATTCAACGCAAATCCAGCACCTCTTTCAATTCTCTACGACATTCTTCTCCTTGTTTTCTCTCGCGTTGAAGCATCAAATTCTCTTTCGTAATGGTTTGCTGACTTTCAATGTGCTTGAAACCCTAGCTGATTTCGTCGCAAACATCTGGATCTCGCTGGGGTGAGGCTTTGTCGATCGTCCTCTCTGCTTCTTTCTGTTGTCTTGTCGATTTTTTTTTTTTTTTTTTGAGTTTGACTCATGAGATGAAAATATAAAGTCACGCTTTCTGTGTTCTTTTCGTTTTCTTTGGATTGTGTAGGAATTCGAACATGTGATTGGAAGAATTTTTCTTTCTGCATTGCACCGCCGTTTCATGTAACTTCAAGTGTGTTGTTAATTGAAATTCGATTTTTGGTGGAAACATGAGAAATTACTACGACGTGTGTATGTGATCCTGTAAATATTGGTTGACATTGTTCATTTTATGAGTGTGTGTGATCAATTGAATTTTTGAAAAGAACCTACATCGTTTCTATTATAATAATCATTGCATTGGATGGTGGAATGGTAGAATCAGTTCTGTTGTAGAAGCCATTTTGAATTGTAGATTTGTTCTGGCGAACTTTCTATAGAGCGGCGTGTCTTGATGTTGCCTTATCTGATTGATAGTCTTCCACGCATGTTGGAATAGTAAAAACGAGTGCGAGTCATATGTGGTTGGAGCATCTGTATCTATTGTACATTGATTTGCTTATTTTAGGTTATTTACAATGTGTTCGTCTCTGAATATTAATATTTTCTATGATTTTTTTTGGAAGGTCTGGCATAATCTAAGAAATAGTGCATTGTTTCTCTTCTGCTTTATTGAGTCTCCCTGGCTTTGGTTCTCAACATTTATATTTTTATCTGTGCAGGTTTATTGTACCTGTCATCTGGATTCCGTTCTTAAAGTAGACATTGGTTGCCCCTATTGAAAGCCAGAAATCCTGAATATTACACAACTTAAGAAAGGAGGAAATATGGGGAACAATTGGGTGTTTTTCATTGATCTTGATGGAGGCTCACCTTATATCTTGCCAGTCGAGCCCTTTTCATCTCATAGATTTGGAGACCATCTATTTTCACATATCAGTTTCTTTATGGATAATTCTCTGTATCAATCTAGAAATTTGTATCTGGCTGGAAGTTTAGCACTTCAAGAAGCCTTTAATTGCTTTTCAAAGATCGCTGGTGCCCTGTTCCTATGGTGCTCAGGTACGTCAAGTGCAAACATGACTAGGGAAATATCAGGTGATCTACATGGTTCAAATTCTAGAAGCGTTAAAAACTTGACAGAAGTTAGGAGCATCCGTTCTGGTAGACTTGGGTCTAGAGGATTTCACTTTAGCTTTAATTTGGGAATGAAACATTCCAAGCCATTTTTTCTTGGCAAGATTGGCGGTTTTGCAACGAGACTTTTGGGTAAAGAAGCTGGAAGGCAGCAGTTGCATCCTTTGCTCTCAGTAGCGGCTGCTTTAGTTCCTCCTCTTAACAACTTGTAAGCTGCTGTTCTGTGAGATGAATGGAATGAATTTCCTGTTTGTTTTAACCTTTATTATTAGGTTCAATTATTTGACCCAAACTTATTCTTGTATCAAGGGCCAGCAGATCATCAGATGTTATAGCTGTTCCATTGGAGAATAATGAATTGCATGTCCATGGATGCACGGAGCAGAAACCTTGCGAAGTTGCGTATGGAGCACCTGCTGGTTTAACGTTTCCTGACGTGAATTGGACACGGCATGCAATTGAGCCCCAAACTGGCATTGAGTTTCCCGTGGTACTAGATAACATTCTATCCGGAGAAAATAATTCCAGCTTGAGTTCAGAGGTGAATGTTTACCGATTGTGGCCTCAAAATATTCCTCTCCATGTTTATATGCTTTTCTGACAACCAAGTTGTTATCTGTCAATCTGCCCTTCTTATCATTGTCCTTGGCCATTATTTTACTCTATCTCTGGGTTATATTGCTAATAATTCTCAACTGCTACTGTAGGTTCTTGTTGGAACTGGATCCCGGATTGTAAAAATAGTCAAAATTAAATCCCTGAAGGTCTATGCTTTTGGCTTTTGTAAGTTTATTGGTATATCAGGTACTCTATTTTTTTGTTTTGTTATCTTCATTTTTCTGATCAGATCCTTGATTTTTCCCCTTATAGATGTTCATCCAAACTCTGTCTGTGAGAAGCTTGGTCCAAAATATGCTTCTAGTTCAGCAGATGAATTAAATGAGCGTCGAGATTTTTATGAAGACCTTCTGAGGTAGTTTTACCTTTCTCTCGAGTTATGTAATTGCTTTGTTATTTCATTTCAATTGTCAGCGTTGCAGTTTCAAAAGTAGTCTGGAAAGTGTGAAAAAGGCTTGGAAATTTATTTAGTATGCTCGGTATGACTGTGCCAAGGGATTTATCGTCTTCTCTACTGTTCCTAGCCTGAATGGGAAACATAGATTTCACTTTTCACTTTTGACCTTGGATCCAGCTTTTCAAGAAGTTACTTTACTTATGCCTTATTTCTAATCATGTTTTTGTTCATTACCATGCTGCAGGGAGGATATTAATATGACCGTCAGGCTTGTTGTTAATTGCAATGGGATGAAAATTAATACTGTAAGAGAGTATGTTTCTTTCTTTGGAATTGAACACTGATACATACTTGGTGGTCAATGTTTTTCCTTAAATAGTGGGTATATCATATTTTAAGGTTCAGTTTATTCGCACTAGCATTTAACATCTCACAGCCTGTATATTGAGTGTGTGTGTGTTTAAAGTCAGTTACAGATTGCAAAGTTTATAAATTTTGCACTTTAAGTTTGAAGTATGCCCAGTTTGATCAAATTTCCAGGTACAGTTCATACAAATTGGATTCTTAATTAGTGACTTCAGATTCTCCTGGCATAAAAGATTCAGCTAGGTGATAAGTAGTGTTATGTAGTTGCCTTTTCCAGTAGGATTTAGATTATTGGAAGTTGACTACTCTCTTTATATAGCTTACATGAAGATATGCCACTATCACTCTAGCCTTTGAACAATTTTCAAGGTTCTCTAATTGATGTAGGGACTAGAATAGTGCATCCAGGTCATCATGGAATTTGCTTTGTTTTTATAAGTAGTTATAATTTTACCGTTGAACTGTAAATTTGATACGGTAGTTTTATTTTAGAAGCATTCAAACAGGATTAAAAAGTGTTCTTACAACGTCATGTAAAATTATAGTTGATAGTGTTTGGCAATGTTGATACGTTACTCAAGCTAATTGATGATCATGCTCTGATTTCTCTGTTGCAGTGCTTTTGAGAAATCACTTAGAGCACGATTGTTGAAGGTAAAGTGTCCGATACAACTAGCCATATCTTTGCTTCTGGACATGATTTAATTTTTCTTATTTTTTAAACTAATGATTGGCACAGGCAAATCCAGAAACTGATTACGATTGTGTGAGGACATTTGGTTCTCTCTTCACCAAAGACATTCCGTTACCTTTGGTAACTCTAGATTAGAAGCGTCACTTCTATTTGTATTTTGTTTATTTTGTTTTTCATTTGAATTGGAATACTGTAGGGAACAACGATCGATTTTCGACAGACGGCTGATGGACAATTAATCACTGAAAGTAAGCAGAGAGTACAATTATAGCGTGATGGTATCATTTTGGTCCCTTCGATAGCAATTTTGTTTTTTGGTTTCTTAAATTGTGCAGGTTTCTTTAGAATTATTTTGCAATAGTTTTCATCTTTGGAAACATTAAACTAATTAGCCAAATTCCAAAAACAAAAACAAGTTTTTTTTATGAAAAAATTCTATTCTAGTTTTAAAATTCTGGCTTGAACTTGAAAAACATGTTTTGAACGTGAAGTAAAGAAACTCATAGATAGAAGTGGGATTTATAGACTTAATTTCGGCCATTTAATTTGATACCATTGATAACCTATTGTGCAGCCTAGTTACTCTTGAATCGAATTTGGGGCTCTTACATGTCGTATTGCATTTTATTCCCCCTATACACACAATAGTATGACCTAATCAATAAATTAATGTACTCATTCCTCTGTAGTCAGAGGTTCAAATCCTCGCACTCTCATTTGTTGCACTAAAAAATCATTTAATTCATATCGACGACTAATGAGGGTTGTTGCACAGTGGGAGGCACTCTGATTGGAGCGGTTCGTAGCAAGGAATTGTGTAGTAAGTGAAACGTCACCTTTCTGAATTCTTCCTGTTAGAATTGAAATGAACATATAATAGTTAGATATTAGTCAATGAAAATTTATGTGAAGATCTCAACCATGAAACATAACTTGCAGGGGCGTTCTTTGATGTTTACCTTGGCGACTTTCCAGTGTCGGAGGAAACGAAAAAAGAGATCGGTAGAAATGTGGCAAGTCTTATTGGTAGATGCTGACTAACATCTTTGTTCTAAAATTGTTCTCAAGTACCAGAGCTTCAATTGCCCCTCATTTTATATGGACAATTGGTTGCTGTGACATGAAAAACTGGTGGCAGGCTTTGGCATTAACAAGATCATCACTTGGTTGTGCACTCAAAGCTGGCAATAGCGAGTTGAGATCTAGTACATATTTGAAAAGAAAAAAACAAAAAACAATAAGAAAGACAGGCGACACTCCAAATAACCATTGATTGATTCTTTTACGCCAATGGCTGCTGTATGCATATGCAGGTTTCATCACATTTATCAGCTTTCATTTTTTGAACTTTTTCTTATATTTTGATAATCTTCTCGCAGCCTTCGTTCTAATAAGGAAATGAATAGAGTGAGTAATTGGTTGTGACGCTCATGATTTATGAGACTGGTTGGGAGTGATACAAAGTTACTCTTTCTTTTTATAGAATTTAGAACAAAATATTTGGATGGTTGGGAGTGATTGAGTTTGGGATTTTATGGATTTTATCTATATCTTTTATATATATATATATACGTACTTGTATTAGTTATGTTTAATATAAAGTTTTTTGTTTTGGTAATTCCTTCTTTCGGTTGGGGTGACTTTATTTTATGATTATTACCTTTTAGGGGATGGCGGCCATGTTTAAGTTAGGTTTTGTAATAGTCTAAGCCTATTGGTAGAAGATATTGTTTCCTACCTATCTATGTCTGTCTCAAGTTTTTAAAATGTATCTATTAGGAAGATGTTTTCGTACCTTTTTGGGTGCTTTTCAGGTTTGATCTCTAATTTTTTTTAATTGAATTTTATATGATTTGTGAATTAGGTTTGGGAACAATTTTGTAGTTTAAATACCATATATATATATATATAATATTAATAAATTGAATATTTTTTAATTAAAAAGAAAAGAAGAAGAAATTGTAATTATTTATTAATATTTTTGAAAAGCGTGAAGAAGAATCCACCCCTAGGAAACAAAGAAAATAAAGGGCGCACGCAGATAAACTTTACACCTATATCTTTACGACAATCAACTCAAAAACCACTTAGCTTCTCCTTTACTTTACCTTTCCAATTTCATGATCCCCCCCCCCCCAACTACATGTCGTTTTGTCTTTGTCATTGTATTGCATTGAAACCTATGATCGACTTGTCGCTCCTTCATCCATTATCATTACTGACGTGGCAATCTCCAGTTCAACGTTCGAAATGACCACTTTATCCAATTGAGCCGAGCCGAGCCGAGCCCAAAGTCGGATTTGGTGGTCTCCCAATTTCAACTATTCCCTCCGTGGGCCCCACCACCTTTCTTGTGGATAAGCATCGCAACACTCCGTTTTATGCTTCGACTCGCCACGTCATTGCCTAATAATCCGGTGCTCCCAGGTCTATTGCAATTTCCATCCTGTGGGCTACCCCACCAAAAATAATATCAAAAAAGAAATAATAAATTAGAAAACAGCTCACAAATGTTAACTAAAGCTATCCGAATATTACAATATATTAAATAAGTTGCAAGTGGATGAGGATAAGGCCCTTTTTTTTTCCCCCTTACCTTACCCCTCCATTAAATTATTCCTTTTTATTCTTTTATATATGATATATTTATTTATTATCATTTTTTCTCCTAATCTAATCATTTTTATCTCTTTTCCAATTAGTATCTTTCATCAATATCTGATCTATTGCCCTTCCTCCACGTGCTTTCAATCCCCACCGTTCACTTTTTTATGATCCAAAATCTCTTAAATTCATTTATATAAATTTAAATCCCATTTCCTCTTGCTTCTTCTTCTTCTTCTTCTTCTTCTTCTTCTTCTCGTCTGCGTTTTTTTCTCTCTTTTTTCTTCTCTCTCCTTGTTGTCACTGCTCAAGTTCGCGAAGTCGTCATGTCGATTGCTTTGGATAGTGTTCAGCGGGTTGAGGATAAAGGCTCTGGATTCTCGCCGGAGGATTTGGGTTTTGGATCGGTGTTTGACAGGTTGGATACTGGGGATGTGGATCACGGTGTTGAAGGCTTTGAAAAGGAGGCTGAGGAGTCCAATACTTGCAGCTCGGCTTCCAGTTCTTCTTCTTCGATCGGGAGGAACAGTGATCAGTCCGCCAGATCGTCGGACGGTGAGGAGAGTGGCGAGAGTGATGAGGTTCAGAGCTCGTATAAGGGGCCGCTGGATATGATGGACTCCTTGGAGGAGGTTTTACCTGTCAGGTTGGTGTTCTTTCTGCTTAAGCATCTTGTTTCTCCTTTGTTTTGGATTTTACAAACTCTTTACATTCTTGCTTGAATCTTTGTTTGGAAATTAGAAATCGAAATCATTCCTTGTCTCTAGTTCTTGAATTTGAGGGATGATCTGGAACGAGTGTGTTAAACCTATGGTTGGTGAAGCTGAAATGTTTAGAGGAGGCCTGATTGAGCTTGAAAATTTAATACTCCTGCAGTACATTGCATTTGGGAATGGGGATTGTTAATCTGTCCTTCAGATCGATGGAGTGATTCGATCTATGCTCGATCAATTAATTTTGCTTCATTTTGGACATACTATTAGGGAATTATGTTTTCAAGCTGGCGGTGACTAGTATTTATTGCTGACAAACAGATAAAATACTTGCGCTACTAAAAGTAGACATTATTCTTGGCATGAATAAGACACGGCCTGTAGAAAATTGTATTCTTTAATATAGGTGAATGCGATAACAAATATGAGAAAAAAGAGCATTCTGAAGCCGAGGATTAGCAAATGACATGATTTCTTTAATACTTCTTAATCATGTGTTTACCGTCGATTTTTTTTATCATCTGTTTTGCCAATCTCTATAGTGGAGAGTGTGTTTCTGATCTTCTTGAGCTCAAATCGGAAAGAAATGAATGCTTTGCTGTGCATAAAAGTTGTTCTGCCTGCAAAACAATGGGGCTTTGATTTAAGAATAAAATCTAGGAAACACAATTTCTACCGTTGATTGAATCCTTTATACATTGAGGTTTCCATGCAATTATCCATTAGAACACGCACAGCCATTCTATTTGTTCCTTGATCTAATACAAAATCATTACTACATGCAGAAAAGGTATCTCAAAGTTCTACAATGGAAAATCAAAGTCTTACACAAGTCTGGCTGATGCCTCTGTTTCCTCCATGAAGGAGATTGCAAAGCCAGAGAATGCCTATTCCAAGAAACGAAGGAATCTCATGGCTTACAATCTTGTGTGGGAGAAGAACCGGAGTTTCCCCCTCAAGAATAACGGTGGTGGGATATCAAAAAGACCCATCAGCTCAAGCAGAAGCTCCCTGGCTTTGGCTGTTGCTATGAGCAGTTCCGAAAGTAACTGCAGTGAGGATTCAAACTCCAGCTCATATTCAGGCTCTCCACCGCCTCGCCCACCTCTGCACCCACAATCTAGAGCATCTAACTGCAATCTGGCTTCCATGGTGCCACCTCAGCGAAATTTCTCCACTTGGCGTTCATATTCCTTGGCTGATTTACAAGAGTGCGCAACCTCGGCTAATAAGGCCAATCTAACAAATCTCAACTGACCTGAAAGATTTCCATCTCCTGCTTATAGGTACGCAGGAGACCTTTTAACTGTTCTAGGGACCCTGAAATAGGAGGCTTTTCTAGTATGATTTTAGCTCGTATGGTCGATACTGTACTCCCTATATATTATAAACCAAAACTTTCATGTCTCGTTGTTTATACTGAAATGGGGATATGAAGTTAGAGTAAAGCATAAGGTAGCAGCAGATGTTTGAGTCACTTTCGTCAACACCTGTCTGTACTGGCCTAAGACAACCAACCCAACTACCCTCACCCACACATAAACAGCCACCTTGAAGCTTAGTTTGGCCAATGATCCTCCTCTCAAAGCCTTCTTGGTCCACCAAGAGTGATAGCCAACTGCTAAGATAGCTCCTATGCTTACGAAAATGATGCATGGAAAGATAGGGTGATCTTCTCCAGTCCATGTAATTGACTTTAGAAACTTAGTTAAGTTAACTGCCTTATATAGGCTTGACATTGCTTCCCCAAACATTTTAAGGACACCGTCTGCACGTTTTGACACATGTAATTCACTGGATTTGGGTTTCTGATATTGATATTTTCCCATGAGCTTCATTTATGGTACGGCTTCTTTGTGCTAGACCTTGAGAATGTAAACATACATGCACAATGCAGCAATTTGCTCGTTGGATAAGCATTTGTAAGCATTCCCAGTGACTTTGATGAGTTTCTTTTGCTGATTGTCGTTCAATATAGATGAATTTGCCTTTTTGTTGGATTGTTCTTTTGATTTCATTCAGTCAAATACTGCTGCGACATTCAGGAATGTATTGCAAGAAATTCAATGTCGGTTGACGTGTTTGTACAGGAATAGATAAGATTAGATTAAATGATGGGTCCTATCTATCACCCAATTGGACTAAGTTTAGAGATCAACAATTATATGTAGCCCTAATTTACAACCTGTCCAACTTGACCATATATTAAATCTATTTATATTTCAAGTGGTGGTTAGATCAAGTCCTACCTCTTCCCAAATTTATTTAATAAGCATCATTCCTTGATATCGTGGTCGAGAAAGGACACATATATGATAATGACTTAGCTATTCCATAAGGAGAGTCGAGATACGAACACACAGAAATTAAAGAAATAAACATACTTGTTCTTGAAGTATAAATTTTTAAAAAATGATAAACAAAATTTGTGTCAAATTTATACTCAACCTTCGTTAACTTTAAGAGTAGTTTTTAAACTTTAATAGAAGGTCATAAAAAACGGGGTAACCATTGCCCAAGTGCACAAGTATGTTTAAGATTAAGCCAAGACTTTCCATCTAAAACACCAAAATAATGTGGTTCCTTCGGGCTGATCTCCATGCCTTGACTAATGCTGACTTTTTACAAGTGGATAAAAGATTTAAGTTGAAAGAAACGTGAGATACCACATCGATTAGAGAAGGGAACGAAACATATTTCTCTAGCAGACGCATTTTAAAACCGTGAGGTTGATGACAATACGTAATGGGCTAAAACAAATAATATCTATGAATTTAGGCAGTTACTAGTAATATTAGAGTCAATTATCAGACAATGTGTTAGCAAGGATGTTGGGCCCCAAGAGGGATGGACGGTGAGATCACACCTCGATTGGAGGAGTAACAAAACATATTTTATAGGAAATTTTATAGCTTTCCTTATGTTTATGCTTTGCTTTGCTTCCTAAATTTACCAAAACATTTATGTTTATGCTTTGCTTGCACTACACAGTAACAAGGCGGCTGCTAAATCCAACCAATCATGGAGAGCATTCTTTCTTAGTTCTAGAGCTTTGCCTACCTTGTTACTCACTGTTCTGTGATATAACCTCTCCAAACTTGAGGAAGAGCTGGGCGTCTGAGGTGCTCATCGACGGGCAGTTCAGCACGTGCGGCGTTTTTAGCTTTGCATATTCATCCTTGTAGCTAGGGGCTCTTGCAGATGGGGGCAGTGATGCAACAGATGGCATTGGCTTTAGTGGTGCTGCCGAGGGCAGAAGACTGCTGATGACGCGCGTTACTTCGTGCATCGTTGGCCTATCAGATGGCTGCCTCTTGGTACACAGGAGAGCAAGCTGAAACGCCTTCTTTACAGCTCCAAGATCCTTGGAAGTTGCAGTTATTTCAGGATCAACCGTCTCCATTACCGCGTTGTTGGCTGTTTTCGATAAGATCTGATATATATATGAAAGAATATGTATGAGGAAATAGTCATCATACCTAACAGATGAAAAGAAAAACGCCTGATAGTGTACTGACCAATTGATGGAGATTTGATTCATTGTCTACAGCTTTCCTTCCAGTGAGTAGTTCAAGTAAAACAATGCCGAAGCTGTAAACATCAGATTTTTCAGTAAGTCGAGACGTTCGAGCATACTCTGGATCGATGTATCCAATTGTTCCCATGATATAAGTGGATGTATATGTCTTCGAGGTGCACAAACTCTTGGCGATGCCGAAATCAGTGAGATGGGCTTCGAAATCCTTGTCTAATAGAATGTTTGATGACTTGACATCCCTGTGGATAATACGAGGGCTACAATCATGGTGTAGGTATGATAGTCCTTGGGCTGCTCCATGTGCAATATTAAGCCGAGTGTCCCAGTCAAGTTTTTTGTTCTTGGTAGAACAAGAGCCTACTTTAAACAACCATGGGTCAAGCACATTCAGGCTAAAAGTACGATGAAACAAAATTAGACCGTTGAAAGTGATAGTAATCACGACTCTCCATAATGGTATCATATTGTCCACTTTGAACACAGGTCTCGTGGCTTTGCTTTAAGCTTCTCCAAAAGGCCTCATACCAATAGAGATGTATTTCTTTATAAACTCATGATCAATCCCTAAATTAGCCAATGTCAACAAAGTACATTATAGAGCCTCCCTTGAGGCCTATGGAGCCCTCAAACAGCCTCCCCTTAATCGAGGCTCGACTCCTTTGGAGTCCTTAAACAAAGTACACCATTTGTTCGACACTTGAGGATTCTATTGACATGGCTAAGTTAAGGGCATGACTTTGACACCATGTTTGGAATCACGACTCTCCACTATGGTATGATATTGTCCACTTTGAGCATAAGCTCTCATGGCTTTTCTTTGGGCTTCCCTAGAAGCCCTTACCAATGGAGATGTATTCCTTACTTATAAACCTCGTTCATTCCTAAATTAGTCAATGTAGGACTCTCTCTCAACCATCCTCAACAGAAAGGCGAAAATTTTGGCGAAAATTTTGACGATATTTAAGACGAATAAGAGCTCAATCTTACCATGTAGATGGTCCCAAAGGCTGCCATTTTCCATGTAGTCATAGAAGAGGAGATTCCCAGAGGGGGACAAGGAGTATCCTTGGAGGCCGACTAGATTTCTGTGCTTGATGCTACCGACAGTTTCGAGCTCGGTCTCAAATGCGTTCATGCTTAGGGGCTGGTGAGAGTAGAGCTTTTTGATAGCCACAGGTTTGCAATTCTTGAGTACACATTTGTAGACTGTGCTTGAAGCTCCATGTCCGATCATGTACTTTTCACTCAAATTTTCAGTCATCCTCATAATATCCTCGTACACGTGAAGTGCCATGTTCATGTGAAGGATTACTAGCTTGGGAGTTGAGTAAGTAACTGAAAGGTTTCACCAGCCACATAATGGAATGATTTAGTATTCAATTAAAGCCATGTGCCATTCTTCATAGATTGGAATGGCCAAAAGTACCTGGTTTATCAAGTGACCCATCTGGAAAAGGTATTGTGTTGTTCGGTCGGCACACGGTCAGGAGGATCATTAGAAGAATTACTAGAGCACCAAGAGCGATCCCGAGGATAGCAGCTTTAGATAACGTCACTGCGTTGAAAGCAATAAAGAGAAATTTCATAAAACGGTGCGAGTGTTCCAGGCTAGATTGCGTGTACCTTGACTATTATAAACACTTGAATTTATTACCACCGTAGATACATGTAACAGTCAAACCCCACTGCTATCTGATGTTGTTCTCTTTGGGCTTTCCCTTCAAAGTTTTAAAAAGCGTCTACTAGGGATTGGTTTCCACACCCATATAAGGAATGATTTGTTCCCCTTTCCAACCGATGTGGGACCTCACAATCCATCCCCCTTGGGGCCTAGCGTTCTCGCTGGCATACTGCCTGGTGTCTGGCTCTGATACCATTTGTAACAGCCCAAGCCCACCGTTGGCAGATATTGTCTTCTTTGAGCTTTCCCTTCCAAGCTTCCCCTCAAGGTTTTAAAGTGTGTCTACTAGGGAGAGGTTTCCACATGGTTTGTTCTCCTCTCCAACCGATGTGGGACCTCACAATCCACCCCTTAGGGCCTAGTGTCCTCACTGGCAAACCGCCCGGTGTTTGGCTCCAATACCATTGGTAATAGCCCAAGCTCATCTACTAGCGAAAAGTTTCCACACCTATATAAGAAATGTTTTGTTCTTCTCTCCAACCGATGTGGGACCTCACAATACAACTATGAAAACCATTTCAAATGCATAATTACCTCTCTCGGTCGTATGAGCCTCACGACAGGGATAGATGTTGCTATTCCAATATCCACAGAGGGCAGGATTTCCAAGGAAACTGAAAGTAAACTTAACATCAGAAGCATGAACAGCTTATGAAGAGATAAAACTATACTGACATGAAGTATGCTTCTGTATGCATTAAGACTCGTACCTGTCAAATGAGAACCTAGAGAAGTTGTTGCTTGTGGGAATGTAACCACCTAGATTGTTATTAGATACGTTTCTGCAAGGATCAGTATATTGGCTTTGTTACTCATCTCTGGTGTTAACATTATACTAACACTTATTGCTTGGGGAAGATGAACTTACAGTTCGGTAAGACTCGGGCAGTTTATCAACGACCTCACGTCCCCGGATAGATTGTTGTTTTCAAGTCTCCTGCATCAGTTTCATCATTATACCATGAAGGAAACAGTAGGATACCTACTTGAATGCTTGAAATAGTTTTAGCAGATGGAACTCAAGCTATGATGTCAGTAGAACAACATGAAAGAAAAACGGGGAAATATCAGTTCATGACAAGACCAAGCCTATGAGATCCCATATCAGTTAGAGAGAGGAACGAGTGCCAGCGAGGATACTAGGCCTCGAAGGGAGTAGATTGTGAGATCCCACATCGATTGGAGAGAGGAACGAGGTTCACCGAGGACGCTGAGCTTCGAGGGGGTGAATTGTGGGATCCCACATCGATTAGAGAACGAGGTTTACCGAGGACGCTAGGCCCTGAAGGGGGTGGATTGTGAGATCCCACATTGATTGGGGAGGAGAACGAGCTCACCAAGGACACTAGGTCCCGAAGGGGGATGGACTGTGAGATCCCCCATCAATTGGAGAGGGGAACAAAACATTCTTTATAAGGGTGTGGAAACCTCTCCTTAGCAAACGTGTTTTAAAAACCTTGAGGGGAAGCCCGAAAGGAAAAGCTCAAAGAGGACAATATCTGCTAGCGGTGGGCTTGGACCGTTACAAAACCACTCAAGAAATTGCTAAAGTATGTCGAGACGTCATGAACATAAACTTTCAGCCTATGATAGTTCCTCTTGTTCTTCTTTTAAGAATTATAGATGAAAACTTCTACGGTAAGTTACAATTTCAAAACTTACAAGGAGAGCAGATTTTGAAGTTGTGTCAGTTCTTGAGGAATGAACCCAGAGAGCTGATTGTGTGAAATATCTCTACAGCATAGCAACATAAAGACAATAGAATTAGAACAAGAACCTGAAGTTCCTGCATTCAAAGGAGATTATCTGAACCTCACAATTCCACTTACATTTCCATTACACTTCTTAGATTGCCAAATTCAGCTGGAATAGATCCTGTTAAGCGATTCCCGCTTAGATTTCTTCGAACATATAAAAACGAAGATCAGTGATTTCAGCCCGAACACGTACGATTGATGACAAGAAAAAGCAAGTTAAAGATGATACATACAGCTTTAGGAGATGTTCGAGATCTCCGAACGACGAAGAAATTGTGCCATTAACTTCGTTATTTGAAATGTCTCTGTGCAGCAACTATGAGTTAGTATAAGAAATATGGGAGAAAAGAGTGAAGATTATATCTCATATACTTACAATGTATCCAAATTGCCAATTCGAGATAGCTCAACTGAAATAGGACCTTGTAGATCATTTGAGGACAGATTCCTACACATGATCAATATGATAAGAGCATTCTCATGAACATAGAAGGAGCTCTTAAGCCACTCAAAACAACTAACTTACAGGTAAGTCATACTCTCTAGCCTCTGGAAAGACAGCGGAATCGTTCCGTTCAACTTATTTCCGTGCACATTTCTGAAATCAACGAATCGTAATGGTCTTAATGAATAGAAGATCGTTCTAAATGGAATCGGAGTTCGGATTAGATTCTTACAGGCTGTTGAGATTTGTGCATGAGCTAAGATTATCAGGGATAGGCCCTCCAAGATTGTTATTAGCAACATTTCTGCAAGGACGCAGATCAGTAAGGGACATGAGAAGGCACGAGTATACGAATGGGACGATGATGCTTACAGATCGAACAAATCGGTTAGTTTCCCTAGCTCGGCTGGAATAGTCCCAGTAAGATGATTATCATTCAGTTCCCTCCAGAGGAAAGAAAAATTAGGTCAGTAATCATCAACGTCGTAATCGAGGTTTCGTGTTCATGAATGAAAAGCTTAAACATAACACATGGGATGCTCAAGGATTGTCAAGAGCATAAATGCACATTAAGATTGAATAGGCTTGTTAAGAACTCATATTACAGCAGAAAACAGGGATAAAATATAGAATTCTCCACATTAATAGGAAGTAAAGGAGAGAAATGTTACAGATAATGGAGCTTTGTCATATTCCCGAGCTCTGCTGGAATGGAACCAGTGAGCTTGTTACTATGCAGGTACCTGCATGCCATCAAAGATATCACTCACCAGAATAAGATATCTCATAAAATGTAAGTTCTAGAAATAAGAGATATGGCCTGTTTTGGTTTGTTTTGGCCTATTACGTATCGTCGTTAGCCTCACGGTTTTTAAACGCGTTTGTTAGGGAGAGGTTTTCATACTTTTATAAGGAATGCTTCGTTCCCTCTCCAACCAGTGTGGGATCTCATAATCCACCACCCTTGGAGTCCTAGCGTTCTCGCTTGCTCACCGCTCGATGTCTGGCTCTAATATCATTTGTAATAGCACAAACCCACCGCTAACAAATATTGTCTGTTTTGGCCCGTTACGTATCGTCGTCAGCCTCACGGTTTTTAAAACGTGTCTGTTAGGGAGAGGTTTCCACACCTTTATAAGGAATGCTTCGTTTCCATCTCCAACCGATGTGGGATCACACAATCCACCCCCTTGGGGGCCAGCGTCTTCGCCGGCACACCGCTCAGTGTCTGGCTCTGATACTATTTGTAACAGCCCAAGTCCACTACTAACAAATATTGTCCGCTTTGGTCCTTTACATATCGTCATCAACCTCACGGTTCTTAAAACACATCTTTTAGGGAGAGGTTTCCACACCCTTATAAGGAATGTTTCGTTCCCCTCTCCAACCGATGTGGGATCTCACAATTCACCACCTTTGGGGGCCTAACGTCCTCGCCAACATATCGCTCAGTGTCTGGCTCTGAAATTATTTACAACAGCTCAAGTCCACTACTAACACATATTGTTCGCTTTGGCCCGTTACATTATTGTCGTCAGCCTCATGGTTGAACACATCTGTTAGGAAGAGGTTTCCACACCTTTATGAGAAATGTTTTGTTCCCCTCTCCCACCGATGTTAGTTGATATGTATATTACCAGTTTCTTCGTTCAACATTATAGGACATGTGTAACAGGAATAGCACAGAGCTGCCAAATGGGCAGGACAGAAAGATCAATAAAAATATGCTTACAGTTTCTCAGTGTATGTCAGATTCCCTAAGATAGAGGGGATTGGACCAGTTAACATGTTGCAGCTCAAATCTCTGATTTGGATGTGAGAAGGAGTTAGAAAAACTGAGAGAGCAAGAATCATGTGATAAATATACGTAACAGCCACCGGTAATAGATATTGTTCGCTTTGGCCCATTACAAATCACTGTCAGTCTCACAGTTTTAAAACGCGTCTCCTAAAGTTTCTACACCTTTATAAGGAATGCTTTGTTCTCCTCTCCAACCAATGTGGGATCTCACAATGATAGACGTGGAAACCTCTCCCTAGTAGACACATTTTAAAATCATGAAGCTAACGGCGATACGTAATAGGCCAAAGTAAACAATATCTACTAGTAGTGGGCTTGAACTGTTACAACATTTGAACTTGGTAGAGGGAGCTATAGTTGCTTACAGCACAGCAAGCCCCTGCATCAGACCAATTACTGGTGGGATGGGACCTGACAACTGATTACCCTGCAAGGACCTGAAAAGAAAATTCATAAAAATTGAAGGACCAATTACAAAGTTCAAAAAATTCATTGAAACCCACACAAAACTGCTTCAAGGACACATACAATGTGGCTACTTGAAGGAAACCAATGTTGAATGGTATCTCTCCAGTGAGATGATTGTATGACAGGTCCCTGCCATTCAACACAAAAGAAAGTTTAGCTACTTGTATACACAGAGTGGTGCACTTGGTGTTGGAGTCAAGATCGGCCAGTGAGACGATGGGGGATAAGCTTCATCGTCGAATGAGAAGGATATATAATACATACAAGACCTGGAAGGCTGTGCAGTTGCCTATGGTTTGAGGTATGCTGCCTCTTAAACTGTTGTTTCTCACATCACTTCAAATGGAAAGAGATTTATTAGGCTGAGAATATGTTCATATAGTCTCTTGGTGGAAGTAAGGATTACTTACAAATACCATAAGCCAGTGAGCTGACAGATATCTGGAGACAGTGTGCCCACAAAATTGTTGCCACGCAATCCCCTGAGAAAGAGTTGAATGTCAAATGAAACGTTTAGAATTCGAACCAACAAAAGCTAGCAGTTATCTGTAATAGCTCAAACCCACCGCTATTACATATCACAGTCAGCCTCATGATTCTAAAATGCGTTTGCTAGAGAGAGGTTTCATACCCTTATAAGGAATGTTTCGTTCCCCTCTCTAACTGATAAGGGATCTCACAATTCACTCCCCTTGGAGACCCACACCGCTCGGTGTTTGGCTCTGATGCCATTTATAACAGCTCAAGCCCACTGCTATCCGATATTTCCACTTTGACCCATTACATATCACCATTAGCCTCATAGTTGTAAAACGCGTCTGCTAGAGAGAAGTTTCCACACCCTTATAAGAATACTCCGTTCCCCTCTCCAACCATGTGGGATCTCACAATCCACCCCCCTTGAAGGCCCAGCGTTCTTGCTGGCACACCGCTCAGTGTCTGGCTCTAATACCATTTGTAACAACTCAAGCCCACCCACCGCTATTAGTTATTGTCCACTTTTGCCCATTACGTATCACATCAGCCTCGCAGTTGTAAAACGCATATGCAAAAGAGAAGTTTCCACACCCTTACAAGAAACGTTTCGTTCCCCTCTCCCAACGACGTGTATAAGAAAGAATTAAGAGTTAAAAAAAAGCTCACATATATTGCAGCACTTCATTCCAGTGAATGAGCCTCGGTATTTCACCACTAAGATTATTCTGTGCCAGATCTCTAGAACAACCAAGGATGAAAAATGGGCATCTTTCAGCTATTTCTCAAAGTAAAAACTTTGAAGGCAGTGAAAAAAGTATGGCATGAGAACTTACAAGACCTTCAAGTTTGGAACCTGAGACAAGGTTGAAGGGATTGGTCCAATCAGTCTATTATTTTTCACAACTCTGAAACATTAAACACATAATAAGATGAAGCATCACATAGTTAACAAAAAAGTTGCATACTTATGTTTGAACTTACAGCATTTCCAGTTGCTTCAACCTCGAAACGGAAAATGGTATGTCTCCGTAAATCTCATTAAACGATAAATCCCTACAAAGTTTCACCCATCCATCGGTAAGCTTTATGTAACAGAGTCCAAGTCCACCGCTAACAGATATTGTCTCTTTGAACTTTCCTTTTCGGACTTCCCCTTAAGGTTTTTAAAAGGTTTCTACTAGGGAGAGGTTTCCACACCCTTATAAAGAATGTTTCATTCTCCTCTCCGATTGACATGGGATCCCCTAATCCACCCCCTTCAAGGCCCAGTATCTTTGCTGGCACACCACCTCGGGTCTTAGCCTCCTTGTTGGCACATTGCCCGGTGTTTGACTCTAATACCATTGATAAGTAATAGCCCAACACCACCACTAGTAAATATTGTACTCCTTGAATTTTTTCTCAAAGTTTTTAAAACGCATCTATTAGGGAGAAGTTTCTACACCCTTATAAAGAATACTTCGTTCTCCTCTCCAACTGAGGTGAGATCTCACGTTTTAAGTCAAAGATATCGAACATTTGTAAACACGAAAGGACTTACAGATTTATTAACGAATAACAGTCACCAATCTCATCAGGAATTTGACCAGAAAGCCTATTCCCTCTCAAATCCCTGTTCAAGGAATCCCATTATTAGAAGAAGGCTTAGAAAGTAAGAACATGAATAAAGAAGAGAGGTTTACAAAGTTTGCAGGCCCTTGAGCTTCCCGACCGAAGGAGAAATTTCTCCGACCAGGTTGAGACCAGAAAGATTACTGGAACAACAAAAAAAAACAATGGGAAAAAGGAGATGAACAAGGTAGAACAATCTTTAAACTGGATTTTGAAACCAGCCCAGAAAGCTAATAGGGAAATTGTTTGGCTTACAGAGTGATAGCATTGAGAGTGGCATTGTCACAGGTGACACCTCTCCATTTACAGTAATCTGAAGAAGGTGAGCTTGTCCAATCATATAGAACATTATCCACATCCCTCAATGATTTCTTTATCTCCAACAACGTAGCTCCTTCAACACAGGAAAACATGTCACCAAAGATAATGTAGACATTAAGACAACATTAAAAAAACATTTCTAAAGTGTTCTTGGATATACTTATGTTCTTTCCAGTAGTCGCTAATTGATTACCAATGGCATTTTAAAGTTTTTTAATGGTGACTTACCATCATCGGAATCCACCACACCGGCGCTAACACAGAAGAGAAAAACCAGAATAAGAAGCTGAATAGGGAATGCCATGGCGGCCGCCCTCTTCATAGACCTGAATTACACTTCCATTGCCAGTTACAAGAAGCTTAAAACCCCTTTCAATGAACACCCAAATGAAAAAAACAGAGAACCCTGTTCTAATCTCTTTCTCAAGAACGTTAAAAGGCTAAAAAAGAAGCAATTGGGAGAGACATTGTTGAGTCTAAGAGGAAACGATAATGAATTATTTCACAGAAAAAGATAAGAACCCATCTGCCACAACTCTGTTACAAAACCTGCAACGACACAGACCCTTTACTCCATTTCTCTCTCTCTCTCTCTCTTGCAAATGGGACACTGGGTAATGGAAGGAACCCATTTGGGTTCAGCTGACAAGGACCCTCTTCTTTGAAGACTCGCCTTGTGCACGTTTTGCTGCAGAATTGAGCCTTGAATTCAATGAACTATTGCAAGATTTGTAATTTTGTTATTCCAGTGTTCATGTTAAGTTGTTTAATCCCCAAAAGGTACCATATTTTAAGATAATAATGTTGTATTATTGGAGTGACTCACACATTAATTAATTTAGTAGAAGATTATGGATTTATAAGTGGAAAAGCCTAAAACAAAACTACGAAAGTTTATGCAAATGGACAATATCATACTATTGTGGAGAGTCGTATTCGTATAACAAATTATGGAAAAAAATGCCCATAAAATCTTGTTTTTGTGTTGATTTTGTCTTCAAGTTTATTCCCTCAATAGAATGATGTGAATTTAAAATAAAAATACACAACTTTAGGTTTCTATGTTCATGAACTTATTGGATAAAAACAAAAACATGTTCCTCTCAAGTCCCACAAACAATGATCTGTCACATTTGAAACTACTGTGAACTTTCATGTTGTTGTGCGTCGCTCTTTTCACATCTAGTGCGAGATTTTACATCGGTTGAAGAAAAGAACGAAACATTGGTTATAATTAATCTCGTATCAATATTTTGTTTTGATGTTCTTACGATGTTTCACATGCGTCACAACGATTTTGAAATTCATATACATTATAATAAATATTACAATATAAAAAATAATAAATTATATATTTTACCGATCAAAAAGTTGTTTGTTCGAGACAAATTTTAAAATTGTAACAAAAATTATTTCAACCTTTAACTGAGAACATATGTATCTTGGAACGTTATTATTTAGAAAGTTTTTATTTGTATATATTTCAAATAATATTTGATGTGATGAGGTCAAAATTAATTTATATTTAAGTATATTAAATTAACTATTTAGACTTTAGGGTAAGTCCAAAATATGTATATATTTATTTATATTTGACTTTATATATTAAAAAATAAAGCTGTTTGGGGAATTCAAGTAAATATAAGAGAGAAATGGGGGTAAAAGGGGAATTTCGGATAAGGACAGTCGGAGGATCTGCCCGAATCTGGGCCCACGGCCCATCATGGGCCTGATTGATTAACTCAGCATCATAAAGAGATAAAAAGTAGCCCATTTTAGGTTAAAATTAACAACGTCGTCTTCAAATTTAAATATTTCCAAATTGTTTTTTTTAATTAAAAAAAAAGTTATTTTTCAAAAATTATATATATATATATATATCCAAATCAAACCCATATGTGGTTTAAAGCTTTAAATTTGAGTGTTTATTTTGTATTATTATTATTATTATTTGCTTTCCATATTTGTTTGAATTTTGAAATCATTTTTTTAAATAGAAAAAAGTTGAAAAAAAAAACTTTACAGGAAGATATATTGTTTATTACACTTCATTTTCAATATATATATATATATATATATATATATATATTGTTATTATTATTATTTATGGAAACAAAATTGATTTATCTTCCTGAAAAAGGAATAAATAAATAAACCTTGGGAAAATCAATTGGCCTCGTCTAATTCTGACGGCAACTTCCAATTGATTTATCTGGGTCCCACACCCTTGCCCGAAAAGTCTCAATACCTTAGACGACGATTTTGACGCCGTTAACCTATTTATGGAAACCCATTTTAAAATCACAATAAAATAAAATAAAATAAAATAAAATAAAATAAAATAAAATAAAAAATAAGTAATATGTGGGTAAAGTATACCATTTAAACTAGAAAATAAAAGATTTTTATTTTTCTATTAGTTAAATAGTAAAATTATATCTCATTTATTTTCGCACGAGACTGCCTTTTTACGCAAAGAACCTAATTCTCGTGGGCATCTCTAGTTTTTATGTCTGCAAAAGAAATTATTTATTTTCGTGGAAATCGAAAGGGAGAATTTATAAATTTTTTATTAGATAAATTTTCTTTTATAATATAATTTTTATGAAAATAGTAAAAATATAATATTGAACCTAATTTTATTATAAAACACGAATTATACAAATATTTATATTTTATTTAAAAGTGGTTTTGCTGTTATTTAGGGGCGGTGACGTATTTGGATAACCAAGTGAGGGCGGGGTTGCGTTTAATTGGGTGTAATGACATGTCTCCTGGGTTATGGAGTGTTTCCTTTTTAGGGTAACAGGCGGGTCATCTTATTATAATAAAGTAAAAATAATAAATGTGATATAGCTATGGTTTCAAATTAGTTGGCCCCACCTCTTAATTAACGCTTAATTTCTCTTTTCTTTTTTTTTTCTTTTTTCAATAGTACATTGATTTTAATTTTAAAATATATTATTTTTATTTTAAATTTTTGCATATAATATGTGTATGTTAAATTTTAAAAAATTAAACACTTTATAAAAATGAACTAATTTATTATATATATAATTGAAATTTCGATGGTATATATAATAAATTAGTTTATTATTAAGCACTATAGAAGAAAAATAAGAAACAAAACGGAAAGCTTAAATGATATGAATGGCAGTCACGACTGCGACCTGGGTCGCCGTAGAAGAAGACAGTCTCAGTAGTGTAGGTTCGTTGATAATTATCAGTAGAGTAACATAAAGGCTCATTAGCCCAAGTTCCGACTCTCTTTGGACACTTCAACTGCAGCGAATTGTCCACGATTCTTGGCTGCTTCACATGGCTAGCGTGCTTGTAATACCTCCCTGCATAAAAATGAAACATACCAGACAGAAATAATGAACTGTTGTCCACCTGTGGTAGATTTGGGATCAATGACAGCACCAAGTACCACTTTGGGGTTCGTTTGGACAAACCCACTACAAGTTAAATCAAAGAACCCGGTTGATTTGTATGAATCCACCTAACCATTTTTTCATGTTAGATATAAATTATACTCAAATTTCTTCTATATTCTCTAAGAGTTGTTATAATTGAAAACTCTCATTCTTACCGTCCAGTGTACGTTGAGTCAGAGTTTTCTGTATTCTCTGCGAATTGGAATGGTTCCATTGGGACATCTCCCACTTCTTTGCCATACTTGAAATCTTCCAACCGACGCCCCAATTGGGTTCCATCTGTATGCATATATGCAAGCATTGGTTAAGAGTGTAAACTACATAATGATTTGATTAACACGAAGAAATGAACCTGAATGGTGTGGTTCTTTAGAGCCGGATGGTCAAAAGCAGGCTGTTTGTAAATGTCAACGCAATCGATAATGCATAATCCCCATGCAAAATTATACGTAAAAAAAGCATTAAAAAAATTAAAAAAAAAACGCAACGAAAGCAAAGATGTTACGTAGATGGTGTGGACGGCAGGCTTGTTAAGAAGCTTTAACTTCTTGTGAATCTGTCGAGATAATTGTTGAGACTTATTCATCTCTGGAATGGCTGCATGGGCTTGGAGAATGGCAGCAGCAATGGCCAAAGCCACCATTGCCGACAGCTTCCCTTCATGTTCTGGCTGCATGAGCTTGGAGAATGGCAGCAGCAATGGCCAAAGCCACCATTGCCGACAGCTTCCCTTCATGTTCTGGCTGCATGAGCTTGGAGAATGGCAGCAGCAATGGCCAAAGCCACCATTGCCGACAGCTTCCCTTCATGTTCTGTGTTCCTCATTTTCTCCGAAAGAACCCAATACAAAAGTTGATTTTTAGTTGTTTTCTTGGGTTGAGGAAGAGAATGGAGAATTCAAATATTTATACCACTCCTTGTTCTTCCGTTAAATAAGGTAAAAATTGGTTTTGGAATGGCAGGAGAGGAAATGGCGCCACGAATTATTAACCGCCGTCTTTACTGTTGTAACAATTTTTTACTTGGGCCAGGACAACAAGTCGATGAGATAGACATATTGGGCCCAACTATTGGGCCGACTATTGGGGCTTGGACTTCAAATGTGTTTGGTTTAGTGGGGCTAAGCCAGATAGACATATTGGGCCCAACTATTGGGCCGACACATTGGCGGTTGGGAAGAAAGCAACAGGCCTGGTCGCCACATATTTAGGACTCGATGAAGTGGGTCCATTTATCTCCACGTGTAACCAAACTATAAAAAGTTGGTAGGATTTAGAGATATCCACTCAGGCGTGATAGAAAAGTCTTCCTCGTCCTCATTCACATTCCTACCACCTATTTAATTTTCTATTATTACGTAAGTTCTCGTTGAAGAGGGAAACAAAACATTATATATAAAGGTATGAAAATCTCCCCTAGTAGACCTCTAAAGGAGGTGGACACTAGGCAGTGTCCCAAGGAAGGCAGTGCGTCCCAAAGGGGAGTGGATTGTGAGATCTCATAGGATCTCGATTCATGGATCTCAGTTCGATAAATCAAAATAAGAGAATCGAACCATTTCTTCTAACCATTTTTCAAATTTGATCAATATTGGTTGATCGTATATTTCATTATAGTTCTATAATTCAGAGTATCATTTCCTATTTGATCCATTCGAATTTCATATTCGAAGTTGTGATTGGATCTATTCATTAAAAACAATCAATTCAATACATTTCTTATGTACACATAGGAGTTATATTGGATCCGAATCAATCTATATTGATTGACTGCCTCCATTATGTTGTAGCTAGCAAATACCATTATTTTTTGTTTTAGAAAGAGAGAAAGAGGGACAACAAGAACGTTGGGCCCCGAAGATAGATGGATTGTGAGATCTCTCATCGATTGGAGAGGGAAACCATCACTAGACCACGAAGGGGGGTGGATTGTGAGATCGCACATCAATTGGGGAGGCCTCAATATTGCTAGCTGTGAGCTTGAATTGTTACAAATTTCGACTACCTGACAATGCCCCATGCATAATCTCCACTCCCCATAGTCGTCCCTATGAGCAGCACTTTACGTACGTTTGAGATGAACACTTCGCAACCTATTCCTTGTTGAGAATTATGGACCTCCAGCATGGATTAATATTGTCCACTTTGAACATGAGTTGTCATGATTTTGTTTTGAGATTTCCCAAAATACCTCATATCAATGGAGATGTATTCAGTAGTTATAAATTCGTACGACACCTTCTCACTAATCCTCCCTAATCCTCGGCAAAACCAGTAAGTTTTGGACTTCAATTCCGAGTCTACATAAAGAAAAGCCCAAATCTATACTCTCAAAACCACTACCAACAGATACAAAACATATCAAAATCAATGTTGGTCGCCATCGAAAGCACAGAAACGAACAGAGCACAAAGCAAGAGGCACCACAGAATCTTGGTCGCCATCGCAGTTGTTGTAGAAAAAGTAAGATTCAAGCAGCGGGGCCAGACGTCAGTCAAATGTTGTTTAAACCTACTCGAATCCATGGAAATTATTCACTGTAATTGCAAAGAAAGTGTTGATGAGAACATTTTTTAAGGAACAAATTGATCGTACCCATAGAGACTTAAAAAGATCCTCAAATCTCTTACTTAGACACTACAAAACTGAATTAAAGATGGAAGCCTAACTTAACAGGTACCAAATATTGACAAAAGATAAACTTATTTTTTAAGATAAACTAACTATATACCCCAAGCAAAACGGAAGCTGGCAGAATTCAAGACTATCATGTACATAAAGTGACAAAATACTCGAGTCGTCTCCAAGACATGAAATCAATGAGTGGGAGGAAAATTTTTTAGGGAAGAGAAGAACTAATCATGTTGGAGACAGACTGCTGAAGATCCGCTTCAAACTCGGGCAAGCGATACGCAGTTGTACCATGCTAATTGGCGAGATCTGCCAGTGAAAGATATATTTCAAAAGGTCAGCCAAAACTAACGTTAGATTATGCAAAACTGTCGAGCAATGTCGAAGAGGGAAAGAAAGACCCCCCCCCCCCCCCCCCCCCCCCCCCCCCCCCCCCCCCCCCCCCCCCCCCCCCCCCCCCCCCCCCCCCCCCCCCCCCCCCCCCCCCCCCCCCC
>NW_019272022.1:5366056-5380344 GCF_002738345.1 Cucurbita maxima
AAAAACCCCCCCCCCCCCCCTACCTTCAGACAAGAGCGGACATCTAACGTCTCGAGCATGCTACATTTTGATATTGCAGCTTCGACTGCTTCTTCCTCAATGTTGCAGGACTGGGAAAACACAGAAAGTTTAACATCATTCATATGCATCTCCTTAAATCCCAGTTCTTTCTTTATCTTCCATTGCTAATCTTTAGAAGTTTAACATCATTCAAGATTATTCAGAAGTTAGTCAGTATTAACATCCAAAACTTACATGAAGGGAAAAAAAGAAATACCAGGAGAAAGAGGCTGGTCAGCCTCGGGCAGTCGAGTCTCAAAACCTCCAGAGAGCAACAATTACTAGATCACAAGAACAGGTTATTTAGCACAGAAACGACAGAAAAATCAACTAGAACTGTTAATAGAGCCAACGGGTGGGCAGAGCATAACCTCAAGTTAAGAAAGCATAGGTTGTAACAAGAAACGTCAACTTCCTTGAGATTTGCAGACAGAGATAGGTTCAACGATGATAAATGAAAACAACGTGCGGCTGGAGGAATGAGAACCTTCCTAATATTTTGACAACCTACACAATTAAGATTCTGTAACAAACGGTTTGGCTGTGCAACTGGTTTCTCAATATCATCAATGGTGGCCGGACCAAGAGGAAGGGGGGTGCCGGACGACGAAAGCTGCCTAATGCTACAATCCCAATTTAGATCATGCATGTTCACACACCCATTTAAGCTCACATGAGTTAACTGTGTGCAACAAGCAAGAAGCTCTTCTATGGCAGACTGACAAAGTATCGCATAAGACAAATCTAACTCCTGAAGAGCTGGAAGAGCACCTTCCTTGTAGAGAGGTTCTAGCGATGAGTCAGTTAAATACTTGCATGCTTGTAGTTTCAATACCTTCATTAAGAATACAAAGAGAAAAAAAAGAATCAATTCTTGAGACAATTAGAAAGGGTCGTTATAATATTTTAGTACTAAATTGCCTAGAAAGCTATATATCTATCATAGAGTACCTTCAGTTGAGCACAAGACTCAAAAACTGGCTGCAAGCTCGTCAAAAATGTATATGATAAATCAAGCACAACCAACTTCGGAAGACATTGCAGAGAGTAAAGTCCCATTGAACCAACCGAAGAACATGACATCAGAATTAACGACTCAATCTGTGGACACGAGGCAGTTGTTGCAGACAAGCACTCATCTTTCAGTAGGCTGCAAGGGCAAAAGAAGAAATTAATAACACAAGCACCAAACTATATCCATCCAATAGGCTATCGTCCAAAGACCCATAACAAACTAACCAACAAAACGAAGCATCCAATGATGTTAGACGAGGGCAATTGATGGCTGCTTCAGACAATCCACCACAGCCTTTCAACTCAAGTAAATCCATACGAGGGGCCTCAAGTCTTAATTCATTCAATTTGGGACAAATTCCCAGGTTTAGTGATCGCAGACCAACCTTTAAAAAAAGATGATGAAAACTCAATCGTAAACACTAGGAGAATATTTATAGTGACAACAAAAATTTCAGAAATCGTCAGTTTTCACATACAGGGGAAAATGATGCCCTTTCAAGATGATCACAGCCATCTAGAGATACTTGTTCAAGATTAGGACATTGAAGTTCAAGTGAAGTGACTGCCCGACAACCGACAAGGGAAAGACTTTCTAAAGAACTGCTACAGAATTGAACGGCTGTCAAACTCTGAACAAAAGAAAGGTTCACATTAGATATCAATGGAAAGTCAAAACCAAATAATTTGCAAATTATCAAGTCCCAAACACTAATACCATGATACAAACGGGTAGCACAAAGCAACTTACCTCGCAGTTATCTAGAACAAGTGATTTCAATGTCGGGCATCCACCATCGTCACTAAAGACTTCACAAATAGAATTTGTTAGAGATTCACAATCTGTGAGGTCCACATCTTGTAGACTAGGGCACTGCAAAACCAATTTGGCCAAGCTCTCTTGTTTCTTCAACACTAATTTCTGCAAGTTCAGAAACACAATCCAGTATTCTTTTATAGCCCTATAAGGTGAAATTAGTAAGGAAGAACACCCTTAAGATCCATTACAACATACTTGAAGTAAATTGGAAGTGATGTTGATCCGGTGAAGAGAAGGACAATTAGAGACCATAATGGATGATAATTTAACACTCTGTAAACTCAAATCAGAGAATCTGCACACAAGGAAACAAAGCAGATTTAACTCGAGGAAAAAAAGTGATGGCCCAGTACAAAAATTGTTCTAAATGATATTAATCACATGATGAGAGATGGAAGTTGTGGAGACAAATACGCATACTTGCGGCAATGGACAAGTCTGATATTCTGTAAACGAGGAAGATCCAGTGACACAGAAGTCAACAGACTGCAATTATCAAGCTCCAAAACCTGCAATAAGTCACCATTCCGTTTCAACTCATTCAAATACAGCCTCAGACAGCTAGAAAATAGACACAGATGAAATAGGTAATTTCGGACCTTCAACCTAGAACAACTAGATATTGCGGTCATTGAAGCTGATGTGATGCCCTCACAGCTATGAAGCTTAAGCACAGTCAGCATTGTCAATCTTACAGACTTCAAAAGAAAAGACAATTGAAGTATCAGGAAAAAAGGAGATCTGAAGGGAAAAATAATCACTTTCACTAAAACATATCACTTAAATGATATGTCACCTCCAAAGATATATTTGGGCAGTATGATGCATTCAGAAGCTGGAGATTCGGGCAGGTCATAGCAATTTCACGTAATGTCTCGTCACTAACACATGAACAATTAGACATATCAAGAGATTCCAATTGTGGGCACGAAATAGCTGCTGAGCGAATCGCAGCATCTGAGAGCTTGTGGCAAGAGCCTATATCCAGGTCACGAAGAAGAGGGCAACTAAGACCAGCATGTGCCATGTTGCTGCGCTTCAAAGACAATGTTTCAAGTTGTGGACATCTGTGCAAGAAAACATGCTTTAGACCAAAAATAGAAAAAATCCAAACAACTAAATACAGTTAGTATTAAGATACACAGATAGTAGCAACCTGACAGATATACGTATAACACGACATTTAGTAAGATGAAGATGACGCAGTCTATCGTGGCTTATAGGTATCTCTTGTGTAACATTAACTAGCGTAGAATCGTTGACAGTCAAGCTCTTCAACAAATGGCAATCAGCCAGGGCATGGAAAAATGTATCTCCCAGTTGTCCTCTCCCCAGAGTTAAAACCTCCAGATTTCTGAGAAAATATTAAAATAATAAGCCACGGCAAAAAGATCTGAAATCAGGAAAATTAAAGAATAAAATAAAATAAAACTATGATCACTACCTTAAAGAAAAAACTGCTTTCATTGCAAGCAAGTGAACAGCAGGTACACCAGAGATATTCACCTCTGTCGCATTAGGATACCGCCCACACATATCCTCAACTGCAGTCAATTTATAATCACTTAACGAAATAGATATAAATCAAGCAACATAGAGAATATGATTGGATATCTGTTGATATAGAGACCCAGAAATGTGACTGGATAAATATATACTAGAAAATGTGATTTGCAAAAGTAGGTCAAACACAATATACAATTGAAAATTGCAATGGCAACAAGACTACTACAGAGATATGTCACTACACAACCTATCACACTTTTACAATGATGTCCAGAACTCGTTTCAAAAATCAAAGAGACTGCAAAAGCTAACAATAGCAGAGCAAAAGTTTTTTCCTTTATATTGTATAAATCTAGTCTAAAAGATTTAGAGGGAGAAAAATCATATTGGGTACTCAACACAAGCTCCAAATATGTAACAGCCCTAGGTTTGTATTACAACACGAGTGACTAGAGGCATCCCAGACCTGAATACTGGATCTACATGTTCAAGTTGTATCATAATGTGTTATCACGCTTTCCAAGAGGCAACCAAATATGTAACAGTCCTAGGTTTCAATAAGAACACGTCGTGACTGGCGACTGACTAAAGACATTCCAGACTTGCATACTGTATCCTACATGTTGGAGGTGCATCACAATATATTACCTCTCTTTCCACGAGGCAACCAAAATTCTTAAGATCATCTCAACTACTATGGAAAATAGAAGGAAAAAATCAGCAAATGAACTACTTGAAAGACAAAACCTACACTGTTCCATGGATATGTTCCTATTTTCAAAATTCAAACACCTCCAGAAATCTTCATGAGCACTAGCAGCTCGCCACTGCCTGCAGACTATAGCAGCTCGACAAAGATTGATGTGATCCAAGAAAGAGAAAACCTGATACCAATTATGAAATAACTCCATGTGAATAAGAAATTCAAAGAATAAAAAAGGTGGGCAAGAAAGTAAGCATAAATCCAGGAGATGCATTACCATATGCAGTAAATCATCCGTAAGATCTATTCTTACTTCAGATCCCTCTAATTTAGAGGCCCCATTCTCATTTATCTCATCATCATTGCCAAAACTTGATTCAAAATCTCCGTCGTTGTTAACTCTGTTTGATGAAGAACCATGACAAAAAAAATCACTCCTAGACATAATTGAAGATGATCCAGAACTAAAATCGTGATCTCTTGTAAGATTTCCAGCACCCAATAGCCATGGAGTTGCAAAGGAGTACTCACTAGGGAACATTGAAAATAAAAGAATATAAGAAAGAATATAAAAATAAGCGTCAAAGGTGAATAACACTTCTCACAAGATTAAGCCAAGTGCATTCATTATGATTTTGCACTTTCCAACTAGTATAAATTTTAAGTTAATAGGAAACTAGATTGGCATATGGTGCTATTCTGCTAGATATAAGCGGTTGACAGAATGTGAATTGTACGGAATAAGAGATACTGCACATATTTACTATTTCCTTAACTCAGAGCTTACGTTTTTCTACACTACAGATCACACGATGCATCATCAAACACAATGTAAAAGTCGAGTTTCCAACAAAAGATCATATTGAGGACTAAAACAAATCATAAGAGGTTCCGGATTCCTAAGCCTATAACCCACCAGGGTGAATTACCAATATGCTCATCCCTTGACGATAAACCTTAATGAAGACATTTTTTAATTAGAAATGAAAGTACAGTATTGAAAGTAGGTTAGCAAAGGAGTGTGATCATCATTACAACCAAGGTTGACAATGCTTGAAAATTTAAGGACTTGTTTGGGCATATCCTGAAACCAATTTTCTAAAATAGTTTTTGCAAAATATTGCAGTTATGATCTACTACTCATAATGCAGAAAAAAATTATGAATGAAATTCGATGCACCTTTTAATTTCTGTGTAGAAATAAATCATGTACTTGGAGCACCTATGTCCACGTAAACACCTTATCATTGTACATGACTCGTTACTTCAAAAAAAAAAAAAAAAAACACTCAAAAACAATGCAGTACAATTTTCCTTTCCATTTTTATAAAACTTTTGTCAGAAAAATAAAACCACAGAATGAATTCCCCAAAAATAAATGCTTTCCTATTCAATGAAAAGGAAACTTTTCCATGGTCACGACTCACTTGGAAGATCCACAACTGATAGAGACTTTGAGATATCATCTTTGCAAACGTATGATATCTCCTTAGAATTCCTAGTTTCTGTTAAATATAGAATGGAGCCATTTGAAACCTCCACTTAACCAAAAAGCTTGAGATACTTCATCATGCAAACCAGGAACCACTTGGGAGAGTTTCCTTAAATCTTTATCCTTAACTTTCCATATTTTGCATCACTATACACTACTGAGAAAGAACTTCTAAATCATTCGACTGGTTAAGTTACCAAGCTAAACAGAGCAAGAAGGCAACCAGAAAATGGTAAGAATCATTCAGCAAGAAACCCATTTTCAATTTTGAAATCAGGAAAAGATTTCTAATTGCAATAACACAGATGCCAACAGTCTAATACAATAAAGATGGCGGTCAGACGAGGTCGATTTAAAAACATACGGCTTCATTAATATACCGCTTCAATTAATCGGGAAACAAAGTATCATACGATATAACGAACGTGCAGCAAACCATTCAGAGACTACCGACACAATAATAACAAAGAACAGCATGCATTGACAGCTAAATACCAAAACGCTGCGAATTCGTCAAATGAAATAAACGCTGACAATCTCTATCCTAAACCCACCACAATATCTAGTCCTAAATACCATAAAAAGGAAGCATTCAAGAAAAAAACCAACTTCCCTTCTTAAAAGTGGGAAAAAGAGGAAATGAAAACCAAGAAAAATGCCAAACCCATGAAACCTAAGCAGAATTCATATCTACAAGCAGTCTACTGCTGACTCACTTGAATTTGGAGAGAACTTTAGCGCGCTTATGGTGGACATCGCGATCGCGATCCTCAATAGAAGTCTCCACTGTAGAAGACAAAGCCAAAGCCGAGGCTCTACTACTCTCCCCACCCTCAGATTGATGCAGAATTCCAAAAGAAAAATTCCGAGGATTGATAGCCCCACCGCCGCCGCCGACGTCATCATCCCAATGAGCACCATCATCGCCGTCATCGTGCATTGCTCTGTCCATATCCTCAAACAATATCAGTCGATCAGCATCGTGGCGGTCAGGCCCATCAACAGCAATCGCAAGCGGGTCAGTCCCTTGAGAATCATCCCCATTTCGGACAATGCGATCAGAGTCATCCGGGTTGTCAAAAACATCCTCACACATGGGTTTCATTTCACCAATCTTCAGTTCCTCTTCCTTCTTGTCTTCTTCTCCAACGGTAAAGCATAAGCAGCACCAAATCGTCATACACTTGGACACAAAGGTCGAAGTCTTAAACACGAACCCTAACTGACGATCCCACGCATTTCCTCCTCCAAGTACGATTCCCGCTCAAAACCCAAAAAAAAAAAAAAAGGAAAAAAAAAAAACCAATTCCAAAAATTAAAGCAATGAAACAAACCCCAAAGGCAGTGAAACCCTAGAAGGGGAAGATTAAAACGAAACCCAACCCAGCAACAAAAAACAACGGCCCGAATTGGACGGAGAATCAAACTCGCAAACACAAAAAGGGGGGAAATCAAAATCAAAATCAAGAAGGAGAGTGAAATGGGAAACAAGAATTGAAAACAAAGAGAGGAGAAGATTTGAATGGATCTGATCGGACCTGAGATGGTTGTGTGTGCTGCTGCTAGTGGTGATGTAAAAATCCCAGAAATCCCAACTTTTAACAACACCAACAACGAATGAGCGACAGAGAGAGATGTGGAAGTGCTTTAATCAAAACAGACAATTATAAGAGACTTCCTAAGAACACACGTCCCAGTTTTAAGCCTATTTCCCAAAACGTCGTCGTCTCACTGTTTTAATAAATTACTCTCTTAGTTCCCCCAAGTTAGTTAAAATTAATTTAATTTTTTTAAAAATATTTAATGCTTTTTTATTTTTAAAATTTTAAATTTTATACTCTTATTAAACATAAAATCTAATTTAAATTTTTATTAAGTAATTTTAAAGTTCTATCATCCACCATTTTTTTAATTTAAATATTAAAATATTAAAATAGATACGATGCGAAGAAAAAGTAAAAGGTTAAATTTGTAATTTTATAAAAATCTTCAAAAAAGAAAAAACGGAAAGATACTCTGCGCGTGGGATGTGGGATTTTAAAATGTGGGGGCAGAATTTGAGAAACACGCGCCAATAATTTGCGCTGAAAATGGATAAAAGTTTGGGGGTTGAAGGACAGATTTGGTGTGAACGGCAGGATTCTTTGCCGTTTCCCCCACTCTCCCTAGTCAAAGTCAATTCCTCCCTGCCCATTCCCGCCATAGAGATATAGAAATTTTTACCTACAAATATTTACTACATTCTTTAACCACGGTAAACATATCATATTTTTACCTACAAATATCTACTAATAATTTAAATATTCCATTATATTATTGATTATTCATGACGTTCGATTCATATACTTATTGTGAAATTCATATCAATTGGGAACGAAGTATTCATTACAAGTATGTGAAAACCTTTCTCTAACATACACGTTTTAAAAATAGCCAATATCTGCTAATAGTAGATTGGGCTATTACAAGTGGATTGTGAGATTCATTTCCTATAAGGGTGTGTAAACCTCTCCCTAGTAGACGCGTTTTAAAACTATGAGGCTGATGGTGATACGTAACGAGCTAAAACAGACTATGTACAAACACTTACTTTATTTATTAAACGTAGAGCTTGTCAAAATCACCTCTTTACACTAGGTTATTGTCATTAACGTGTATGACATCCTACTCGTAAAAGAAGAAAGGGTTTTGCACGTCGAGGCTATAAGCGTCAAGGTCACAGGTTTGGTGGCCAAATAACACGAGCATGGGAGGAGAATGGGGCCATAAGAAGAGTGATGGAGAGAGGAGAGGAGTTAGTGAGTTTGATTTTAGGCATCCCATTTAACAAACACACTTTCATTCATTAGGGCTACACTCTATAATCCGTCCTTCCCATGCTTCAAAATTGCTCCTTTTCGTATATGCTCGACCCGACCTTCGATTATTAAAAGAGACATAAAAGAAAAATTTTGGTAACAGTCCAAGCTCACCGCTAATAGATATTATCTTATTTGGACTTTCCATTTTTGAGCCCACGTGGGATCCCCCAATCTACCTTTTTCAGGGTCTAGCATATTTGATGGTACACCGCCTCATGTTTCGTTCTCCTCTCCAATTGATATGAGGTCTCACAATTCACCCTCTTCAAAATCCAGCATCTTTGTTGGCACACTGACTCATGTCCATCCCCTTTCGGGCTCAACCTTCTCCCTGACACACCATCCAGTGTCTGACTCCGACACTATTTATAACGATTCAAGCTCACCGCTAGCAAATATGTGTTGAGTAATAAATAAATAGGAATTACCAAAAAGGGGCTTAGGAACACAATAATTACGGAATGAGCCACCCTCACTCTTCTTCCTTAAATAAAAAAAAATTATTTTTGTGTGACAATTCAACGGCTGGCCAGAAAGGGGACACGTGGGACCCACGGCCGATCTTTTTCAATTCCACGCTTCTTTCACTCTCACTCTCAGCCCATATAAGCCCAAATGGCCGACCACTCCATTTTTAAACCCTAAACCCATTTTCTCTATTTTCTTATTGCTTCTTAATATTAATTATTATTCTTATTTTTTTAAAAATAGAGTAAAATAATAATAAATAAATAAAACTACATTTATTTAAATTATAGAAATATATGAACGTGATTTCTTAAAAATATATAATTTAATTTGTAGACGAGAATTTATGATAAATACATTAATTTATATTTTCTATTTTTATATAAACACAAAAACTGTTTTTATTAATAGTACTTAAAAATAATACGAAATTTAAAATTTATTTTCTTATATATTTAATGATATAAAATATTTTTAATATATACGTAAAAACTTTCAGTTTAGCTACTTTACAAGTTCCGGCCCGGCCCAACTTGAAGGGTAAAAACGTGGGCCTTAGAATTTTTCGAGCATAAGCCCAGCTATAAAGATCGAGGCCCAAAATATATATGGACCACATATTTTCAGCCCACTTCCAAACAAAAATGGGCCAAAATGAAAGGCTGTATATTAATAAGCCACCTTGGAAAATAGCTTAGACGTGTTACGTATCGTCGTCAACCTCACGATTTTCAGACGTGTTTGTTAAGGAGAAGTTTTTACACCTTATAAGAAATGTTTCGTTCTTTTTTATTGGGCAGAGGTTTCCACATGCTTATATAACAAGTGGTTTTTTTTCTCTCCAACCAATGTAGGATCTCACGGTATATGAGCAAAAATGGATTGTAAGTACTAATCGTTGTGCAAAGATAGTCATAAGATCAATCTTGAAATTCGAAACTCGAAACTCGAAAAAATGTTTTCCGTCAATAACGATTGAGATAGATCCTTCAATAATACAAAGATTACCACAATTTTTGAAAAGAAATGTTTCAACTTTCGAGACACCAAAGTCTGAAATGGCTGCTTTTCATGGAAAGTTTGATAGAATCTTATACTAACTCTGCCTTTTTAGATTTCTTCATTTTCCTCTTTTTATAAAATAACGACGACAATAATAAAGAATTTTAATTTACTCGAAGCTAAAAATGGTTTAAATCACGTTCGTGCATGACTCAATAATCGAAAAAGGGATTTTTTTTTTTTGCTTTTGCAATTGCATGAAGCTCTTATTGGTTGGGTACACCTTACAAGAAATCATAATCTTATAATTGCTCCCTACACCCAACGTTTTGGCCCCATTCCCCACTTTCTCTTCTTTTCATATTCAAAACTCCAACTAATTCCCCTCTTAACCATGTCAAAAACCCTAAAACTCGTTTACTTTCGATCTTGCTCGATCTGGCTCGATCTTATTCGATTTGGCTTAGTTTTTAATTAATTTATATTATAGATAATAAATTAAATATCAATCGTATAGTCTCGATTATGAAAAAGACGATATTATCCCGGTCGAATGACTTTCCATATTTGAGTTAAAAAAACAAAAAGGTTTCAATCATTTATTGCTTTCGGAAAACCCAAATGATTAAATTTTGGGTTTCTTTTTTTGACCTCAAAAGATGTTTTTTTCTTTACCAGTGATAGCAACATGTAAGGTTTGGACTTGATTCTCCACCATCACAAATTGTGGGCTGAGTTTGCTTTTGAAGCCAACAATATCAAGATTTTTGTTAAAAGAAGAAGAAAAAAAATTAATAATTGTTATTTTGAGGTCAAAAGAATCATCTTAATGCGAGCGTTGTTGAATTCTCGTGAAGATCTTTTGACCTGGAGCAAGGATGGCCATTGGATCAAATAATGCTTTTCTCTCCACAAATCTACTCCATTGGTTTCCAAAGTGAAGCTTCCACTCATCTCTCGAATGATAGTGTGGCAAATAGAGTTTGAAGTCGATATCATTCTCTTTGCATCGACGAATAATTTCCCTGTTCTGCTCCACCAATTTGTCAACCATTGTAGGTTTTGGGTTCGGGGGAGTGAAGCGCAACAATGCTACTAAATAGAATATCTCGCCTTCGGGTAACACAACCGACATCCGAGAGTCCCACCTGCAATTATTACCCAAGTAAAGGGTTTAGATTGAGATGAAATCAAGTGGACCGAGGGGAAGGGTATTTAGGGGAATTCGATTAGGTCTATGGTGTTAATGAATATATATATCCAGGTTGGCAAATAAAAAACTTTATCGTTATAATAGATAGCAAATATATCGACTTGAAAGTTCCATCACTTTTGTTTCTCATTTATTAGCGGTTGTGAAAGTTACATCTCTTAGAAAAAGGAAAAAAAGGAAAAGAAAATCCCATTTTCCTAGAAAAGTAATATTCACATTGACCAATTTGCCCCTCCTTCGACAAATCGGTCAATATTCAAATTTTTTTAACATTCCAAAACGTGGGACGGACACAATATCTTTGTCCCGCAAGTACACTATTCTTTAAACATACTTCCATTATTATTCGTATTAAATTATTAATGTCTTATTATCTTATCTTCCCCAAAACGCTGAAGTGTCTTTTCTTTATTTTTTATTTTTTAAAAAATAAATAAATAACAAACAAACAACGTTAATCGGAGTATTTAAATATATTTGTGCATCACACGTGTGAGGAGTGAGGTGCCACGTGTGTATAGAGCTGTTTGACCTATTTCAAATCCTAACCACCCAATCTAAATGGTTCAGAAATTTGGTCAGCAAATCAGATTGAAGGGCTCAGGTGACTTAAGGTTTAAGCCTAAACGTCATCGTTTTGGGCCCATTTCCCATCCCCATCCCCATCCCCATCCCCATCCACCCCAGGCCCATGTGGACAACACGTGTCCACGCAGATACAGTTCGTGAAAAACGTCGTCGTTTAGCACCCACCTGGACATTTGGCCAACTATTACGTGGCAGTAAGCATTTTTAGCTTAAATAGCATTTTAATAATAATTAAAAAAGAAAAGTATTACCTGCTACGCAGTAGAGGGTAAACGAGCATGGGCCCACCGACCCCATTTTGAAGGAGGGACTTAAAAACCACACGATCAAAATCAGAGATGTCAGATTTGGACACGAAGAGGTTAAGCCAAGGATGAGGTGTATCCCAAACGCCATTGGCGATAGCTTCCTCTTCCGCACGCTTCACACGTGACAGAAATTGTATGTAGCTGACGTCCACCTGGAATCTCAGTGGCTTTATATACCCAAGCCCGGTCAGCAACCTGTGAACCTCCTGCCAAAACAGCCCCCCAAAAAACACTAAAATTAACACCAGGGGCATTCTCGTCAATTTCCCCCAAAGCAAAACGACATGCCCACTCATGATGACTTACAGATTCCAGAAAAGGATGGCTTTTTGGCCATTTCTGTAAACCTATGGGGACCAGCAAAATCTCAAATAATCAGTGTTTTTTTACCAAACGCTCCCCTTCCCCTCTCCATTTTACGATTCTACCCCCGACATCTTCTAGTTAATTTACCAATCTACCCCAGTAATTAAAAAAAACAATAAATTGGAAATAAAAGAAGGAATGGCATCCTCGTAATTAGGAATAATAGATACTCTGGACATTTATAGGAGGAGACCACTGTCAGAAAATCCAATGGAAGATACATTATATCGTATTGTCAGTTTTCTTTTCTTTTTTTATTTATTTTCTAAAATTAAATAACAGCCTCATAATATTTATAATTTTAAAACAATAAAGGAAAGGTCGTCGGTTTATGGTTTGGATAATAATGACCAAAAAGAATAAAATTTTAAAATTAATGACTCAGCCCCCCTATAACCGGTTTTGACCTTTTCACTCTCCGCCGCTGCATTTTTTTTTTTTTAATTCAATTAAATTACTAAATCCGACCACCTGGGACCCACTCCCACTCCCCACTCCTTCTTCACTAAGGTCAAAAACCCAGTCATTTTTTTTACGACAATTATACGTGTGCGTGTCTCTACAAACATTACATACCCGTCCCCACAGATCCTCCCAAATCCGACGGTCACAAATCCCCCAATATCTCTCATCATTACGTAATTATAAAAATATCATTATTATTATTTTGTTTACCGTGTCGACGATTGCGCCTTGGTCGTTGTTCCGATAGTGAACCGCTACTTCTAAGCAGTAGAGAACCGAACCGGCGGTTTCCGGTAAATGAGCTTTGTCGAAAGCCGCGTCGGAGTCTAACGGCACTGTTGATCTACCGGTTAATGGGTCGTCGTTGTTGGAAAAAACAAATCCTTCCACGTAATCAAACGAGTCTCCTTCCGGCCGCCGTACCAACGATTCCGCATCACGTGTAAAGCTTTCGAACTCAGCATAAACCAATCTAATCCATCTCACCTAATCACAATTTAATTAAATTAAACCCAAATTAATTACTTAACGTAAATGTGTCGCTCATTCAGTTATTAACCGAAAAGCCGTTAAATTTCTGGTTGGAAATTACCATATCCGGAGCTGGCTGAAGCAAGACGCGAGCTTTTGTGATGATACCGAACTGGCCCAACCCACCCAGAACGCTGAAGAACAATTCAGAATTTTCCATTTCGGAGCAAATTAGAGTGTCGCCGGTTCCGGTCACCACTTCCAATTCCGCGACGTTGGATATTTGTGGGCCGTACCGGAACGCCTGTCCACTCACGCCGGCGTTTGACAAAGTCCCACCGACTGTTAAGCTAAGATAATCCGTCCATGACCTAGGAGCTAATCCGTAATCTGAAACGCAGCGTTTCAATACGTCTTCCCATATTGCCCCTCCCGACACGTCGACGTACGACAGCCCATTATTCAAGACGACATGGAAATGATTCTCCATCGCCGTCATGTCAACAACCAAGCCTCGATCTGCCATCGCTTGGCCGTTGATCGAGTGCCCGTTTCCTCGAGCTGCTACCGTTAGATTAGACGACTGTACGGCTGATTTCACCACCTTCGCCACGTCATCGGCACCGGTGGGTTTCACTAAGGCCAAGGGCGTAATGGAATGTAGCCCACCGAAATCCTTACCGGCTAAACCGATGTCCCGGGAGTCAGTAGTGATGCCGCCTTGTAGTTGAAGCTCTAAAGCTTTGCACAAGGAAGAGCCGTCGTGCGGGCGGCGGGAATCGGTGTCCGTTACAAACCGATCCAGGCAAGCAATCATCATCGCCGGCGGAAAGAGGAGGATCTCTTTTCCTTTTTTGAGGGGTCGATTTCGCGGCTGAGGAAAGGGGGAAGGTTATCAATAATGAATGTGGGGATTTCCTTTTTTTTTTTTTTTTTTTTTTTTTTTTTTTG
>NW_019272022.1:5380583-5384931 GCF_002738345.1 Cucurbita maxima
TTTTTTTTTTTTTTTTTTTTTTTCTTTTTTGGATTTTCTGAAATGGGTCACTACTGGTAATGTTTTAGGAACACATACGTTTTAAATAGCGGCTGAAAGATGAATAATGTTTTTTATTTTATTTTTCTCTCTTATTTTTTATTTAATTTAATTTATAATGTCATATGACGTCACTTACCTTCAATATCTTGTTTAAGTTCTGATCCTATCGACATCTCTGTCTGCCACTCCAACAGTCCCACTCAATTAATAAATATTTTTATTTTTATTACTTTTTACTCCTACGATGACAAAATAAAAATTAATAATATCAATTAATAGTAAGCTTATATTATTATGAATGCCATCCAAACATATATAAAATCATTCATTGAGTTATACTTAAATTAATGTATTATGTATAATTTAAAATAACACTCTATGTTCGAATGTGATTTGGATAAGGAAAGAATTTAAGATTTAAATTATATAATAGCAAAAGGAAAATAAAAAAGAATCCCTAAACAATGGTTTTAGCTTTTTACTTTACTTTTTCTTTTATACTTTAGATTTGGTTATGCCGTCATAGTTGGATTTGACCAGTGAATACACGCCACGTATTTGGTTTTTTTTTTTTTTTAAATCCTCATTGAATTGGCTTTTAACCAAATTTAAAATCATATATATTAATATATTTATAATTATTACATCAAAGAAAATACGACATTTCAACTATATACACTTGTCTAGCAAACAATCTTATTTAGTATTATTAATAATAATAGTTTATGGGACCCTTTTTTAAAAAAATTATTATTGTTTGATTTTTCATTTTTGGATTCCATAATTTAGGCAACCATTTAAAATTAAAAAAAAAAAACACATATTTTTTATTTAGTTTGTTGAATATTAAAAAATAAATATTTATATTTTATTACTAAGGAAGATGACGTGTAATTAGATATAAATTAAAATTTAATTATTTAGGCTCTATAAATTTTAAATATTAGGGTGAATCCAAAATTGGCCGTACATACACCTTATTTAAAATGAACAAAATCTATTTTATTTTTGGAATATTTAATTTAATTGATTTATTTGGGCCACAGAATTTTTATAGATAGTGCGAGGAAAATCGAACACAAATACCCTCATAGATAGATAGATTAGATGCTCCATGTTTGAATAATAAATAATCCTAATATTCCATTTTTTTTTATTTTATTTTTGTTCAAATATATATTGAAATTTCAATAAATTTATTTTTCTTATGATTAATTAATAATTAAGTTGAATTATTATTGTAAGTCAAAGGGGGAAGTCAACCAACAGGAAAATTGGAAGTATGAAACCGAGTGCATCAAATAAAATTTGAAGGATCCAAAACGTGAGAAAGATTACAAATATATATATATTTGTAAAGTCAAACCCCTGAAGGAAAAAAAAGTAATCAAGATCAACGGCTATAACGGGTCATTGAGAACCGTTGATTTGCTGTGAATACAATAAGGGAAAGTCAAGGGCACTCGAACTGATTTGCCCTACTTTATTTTTGTGGCTGTTTGGTCGTTGATTTTATTTTGTAGATTTACCAAAATTAATATAACTAATTATTTAATTAAATCATTAATTAATTTGCTAATATTCAGTATAATGAATTAAGTAGGGTTAGTTAATTGGGCATAAAATAAAGTTGATTTTCAATTATGATAGCTAATTACATGATTATTTATAGTCAATTAATTGTTAATTAAGACCGATAGCTTACCCATTAATATATGAACATAATTAACTCATTCAATTAAAATTAATAATAATAATAATAAACTATAATTAATAAAATCATTCCATTTTTATACATATTCCATGAATTGCTTTTTTTGTTATTGTTTTTATTAATGATTTACCTTAATTATATAAGATTTGTAAATATATTTACTTTATTATACCCTATTTAATTTTTTGAATTATAACCTATATTATTAATCTTCAATTTGATTATTATACCAATAGTTTTCAATTATTAAGTTTAGTTGCTAAATAAATTTAAAATCTAAAATTAAAGTGAAATTTGATTATTATAACTTTACTTAATAAAAAATAAAATAATTAATTATTTAAAATTTATCCGTTTAATAATATTATTGGTAATACTCTTGAGCCTCTCAAATGCAAATATTATTTATTAATATAAAATTTCGATCTGATGAAATATTTATTAATTATGTTAATAAATGCGCATTTAAAATTTAAATTCATTTATACTTTATTATAAACACTACGAATTTGAAAAATAAAATCAATTTTCATAGGGAAAATATAATTTTTAAAAAAGTATATATATATATATATATAATATGATATTGAACAGGAAATAATTGTAAATACAAAAAGGGACAAATAGTGAAGGGACAAAAGTGGGAATAAAGGTAAGGGCATGGCATTTGGATGGAAAAGGCCACATACAAAAGATGAGAGAACAGCCAAAACTAGTATTTCCATGTCCACTTGTGTGTCCTCTTTTTACCAAAATACCCTTTTCATTTTATATTGTTTTTTTATTTCCTCTTTTATAACATAACGCCAATCCCACACGAGAATCCGAGGCATGCATTACGCCTTTATAAAAGTTGCCAAAAACATTTTAAAAATTATAACTTTTTATTTATTTTTTATTTTTTATTTTTTCTCAAACAGTTAAAAAGTTAATTCATATTTAATAAACTAGTAATCTCCCAACATAAAGTAATAAAAAAATATTTTTCAAAAAGAAAAATCTTCATTAAAAAAAAAAATAAAGTAATTTTGTATTTATATAATTAAAAAATTGGCCCACGCCTTCAATATTCACCCGTCCCTATTTAAATTTATGACCATATTATTAAATAAAATCGTGCCTTTGGAATAGGACCTGAAAAGGACGTACTCATATATTAATAATATTAATCTTTTTTATAAATTACTAAATTTTAAATAAAATTATTTTTAGTATAATAAATACAAATCTACGAGAATCTAAACCTTCCATTTAAAAAGTTTACTAAACATTACTTATATTAGAGAATAATAAGATCACGTTTCCTTTTAATTATGGATTTTATTTTTCACGCCCTTTTGATCTTTTGTTGAACAAAGTTGTCAGAATCTTTCTGCCTAAACCACTTTTCTACTTAAAAATCTTATTCTTATTCTCGATTTGATTAAGAATAAAATCGTAAATCGTTAATAACAAATTCAAATTGAAAGTGGATATGGTTGGATAAAAGAGAGATATGGGCATTTGATTAGTGTAAAGATCGGTTAGTTTCATGGAATTTTACTCTATAATGGCCTTCTTATCAATCAAATTACCAATTGATTGCTTGGATTTCATGGGACCCATGATTGATCTGTCATCTCATTTTGTTTCTCTAAGTAAAATAGATGGGAGATAGCCTTTGACTATTATTATTAAGCCCCATTATTATAAAGCTATATATCAAATCATTACGACGTCTCTCCAGATTTATTAGGTGTCGTTCTATTATATGTTCGTTTAATAAGGAATCGAACTTACTTTTTTTTACCCTTTTTAGTCCTTTTGTGTGAGATTCCACATCGACATTCCTTAGAGTGTGAAAATCTCTTCCTTAAAAACGTGTTTTGAAACCATGAGACTAATGGTGTCAGGAAGGACGTTAAGTCCCTAAGAGAGTTGGATTATGAGGTCCCACGTGAGTTGAAGAAGGGAATAAAGTATTTTTTAGAGTGTGAAAGCCACTCTCTTGAATATGTGTTTTAAAACCATGAGGTCAAAGTAGACCGTCTTTGTTAATGGTGGACTTGGGTTGTTACAAATGATATTATAGGTACACACTGAGTGGTGTGCCCGCGAGGACGTTGAGCTTCCAAGAGAGGTGGATTGTAAGGTTCCTCATCGGTTGGAGAGTGGAACGAACCATTCCTTAAGGTTTGAAAATGCATTTTAAAATTATGAAGCTGACAGTAATACGAGTCGTGGATTTGGACCACGGTTGAAAATATAGATAATAAATTAGTTATTATTCAACCGAAAAAAACAAAAAAACAAAATTGTTTTTATCCCCAAATGTAATTGGAAGACAGAAGAATTGAAGTAATTGGTTAGGTTTTTGTCGTATCAATTAGAAGTTGAAAATTTGAAGATAAGTGATTCGGTTGAAATTCGGTAATTAAAAAATCAAAAGAAATTTGACCAATTTGCCCCTCCCATAAACAAAACCACCTACCTGCACCAAATTTCAAACCATATCGATTCAAAATGGGAATTGAACACAAAAAATGATTACTTTGGAGAAGCCATTATAGCAATCTTAGACTTTTTTTTTTTTTTTTTTTTTTTTTTTTTTAA
>NW_019272022.1:5385004-5392206 GCF_002738345.1 Cucurbita maxima
TTTTTTTTTTTTTTTTTTTTTTTTTCTTTTTAAAATTTAAAATTCGGCTTTAAATTTAATATCTTCTAATATTATAATATTTTTTTTGGACAATATGGGCCCAATCAGTAGAACAAAATTGGCCCAGCTTCCACAATTTCACACTTACCCTAACCAAATCGAACAGAATCAAATTGAAGTTTTTACCGTCTCCTTTTAACCCATTTACTCAAACAACACTGAATTTTGTATTCCAAAAGGGGAACTCATAGGGTTTGTCGACGTTAAGTTACCATCGAACCTAAAATTTGACCGACACCGAAGAAGGGTCAAGTCAAGGAGACAATATTACAAAGTTTAAAAATTTATAGAGAAAAAAAGAGGCATAGGATAAGAAATTGGTAATGTAATTGACATTGTACAATAGGAAAAATGTGGAGGAAACATACTAGAAATGGTACAGACATGTTGTGTGGCGCCAATCAAGAAGACAGGCAATGGAAGACAGCTAACCTTAAACAAGGCAAGTGAGAAGCCATGATAGGTTGGAGGACCATACACACCTTGTTCTGTCTGGAGTTGGAAGATTCTTTTTCTATCTTCAAACTTCCGTCCCCCCGTGAGTTAAATGACCTTTGAAAATACTACTTTTTTCTTTTATAAGCACCGACTAAAGAAAATTGCTGGTCACTAAGTAGGTACTTTGAGTAACCCATATCAGCCTCATTCTTACTATCAAATTGGTTTCTTTTATACGTTCGTGGGTATTTTCAAAATCACTCTCATAACGTGGTCGAGTATCGTGATTTCGTTTTCTTAAAGATCCGTGGATTAAAAATACTTTTCATCAAGATTTTAGTTTTGTTTATTAGACCATGTAACTTAATTATAGAATCTGCTCAGTTTGAGTTAAAATTTGAACATAACTCGTATCATATGGAGGAATGAAATTTGAAACTGTTCATATAAAATCATTTTTTCCAACGGGCCTACGAATAGGCACAACTTTATGGGATATAAATTTGGGCTCAACTTACAGTTAAGAAGGTCCTATATTATAATGGGCCTAAGATCCGAGTTCGTTCGGTTCAAATCACTGGCGGGCTTTCCGTTCTTGCGTTTATACAGATACCGTTAATGGCGAATCTACAAATTCAGAGCAATAGATAACACGACGGACAGAACGAACCACCCTAAGAAGAAGTAACCCACCAATCTCGTCGGTCCTTCGTCTTCCGGTTCCTACACTCATCGCCGATCAAAACAAAGATGGTTTTTACAAGTTTCTTGCGGTTAGATTTGGGGGGAAACGGAAATGGAAATGGAAATGGAGATTACCTTCGGCGGCGGCAATTGAGTTTGAATCTGAGTTATATCGGCCTCGAACGGCCACGTATATTTTTCTGGTTCTCCGATTCTGGACAAGCTCCAATCGTACATTCTTCTCTCTTCAACAGATGACAATATCGTGTAAGATTCCTGTAAATTATACCTCAAAATTACTTACAGGAATAATCCTATCTCAGAAATTAATTTAGGGCATTGTTGTTGTTTTCTACCGACTTTTAGGAGTTCGAGTTTTTGGTTGAGTTCTTCTTCCTCTAATCCCTGGCTCTTTAGTTCTTCAACTTTGATGTTGTACGCAATCGGAACCTGGAACGAATTAGGGCCAACCGTGGTTGGTATGGTGATCGAAGAGTTAGGGTTTCTTTTAGCGATTTGATTGAATTAAATCAAATTACCTGATCATATGGACATCCTCTTCGGAGTCCGAGTCTTCCGTAGTGATTCACGTCTGTAATTGCTGCATTACCAGAACAAATTTTCATAGGAATTTAAGCGAAGTTGAGAAATCTGGAATGGACAGAGAGACTCGGGTTGAAACATTACGAATTCCACGGAGGGCTCGTTCGACGTTGAGAGCCGAAATCAGAGACGACGATCCATCGGAGGCCTTGAGTGAGCTTTCAGGTTCCGGCTCACTCGCCGTGTCCGTTGTGACAGTCTCCGCTGATGAGTCGTTGGAGTTTCTAATGCTGAATTTGAGCGGCTTTGGGAGTGAAGTGATGTAGTTGAAGAATATAGCGGTGGTTTTTGAGGTCGGACAGAGAAAGTTGCTTCGGCGAATGTGGACGACGGTGGTGGAAGTAGTGGACGGTACTGCTGCTGCCGCCGCCATGACGATACTGGTTCTTATCGCTCTTCCGGTGACGGTTTGGTGTTGTTGCTTCGCCTGAGAGATAAGAGGATGTTTTTCCACCAAACGAATGCTATCGCAAACATATTTGCATTCTTATGAGCATATAGATTTATGGGGACATCAATTATTTAATTTCTATTTTTAATTTTGTAGTAAAAGCAGAATAAAACATAAGCTAAAAAAGAAAGAGGGATCCTCGGCTAGGGTTGTTATAAAGGTTATCAGAGTCAGATGTCTGACGGTGTGCCAACGAGGATGCTAGACTCCAAAGACAGGTGGATTGTGAGATCTCTTATCAGTGTAAGGATGTGGAAACCAAACAATATCTACTGATTGTTACCAAACAGTATCATGGTTAAATACGAGACAGAGCGGGCTCTGATTGATGATTGTTACCAAATAGTTTCATAGTCAAATATGAGGTAGAGCGGACTCTGGTAGTCAAATATGAGACAGTGTGCCATTAAAGGTAATCTGATTAAATACTCGTCCCGTAGATTGTGAGATCTCATTCATTTTAACTCCAAATCTTCTAATTAAAAAATACAAAAATAATAAATATAATTATCCCCTAACGTCAAACGAAACGACGTCGTAAAGGACCTGGCCAATTCCCATTCGTCTATTTCCGGCATTCAATTCACTCTCTCCCGATGGGTTTGAGTTCTCTCGGGAGTAGGAATTCGAATCGTTAGCTTCATTCATTCATTCATTCCTTGCTTTGTTTTTGGCCATGGTTTCAGAACTGGAAGCCTCCGTTTCAGGGGACTCAGGTCCTAGCTCAGTTGCAGGTCCCTCCCACTCTCACCATGTCGGTCCTCACCGTTTTCCTCTTGCTGCTCAGCCGGAGATCATGCGAGCTGCAGAGAAGGACGATCAGTACGCCTCTTTTGTTTATGACGCCTGTCGCGACGCTTTCCGCCACCTCTTTGGTCTGCTACGCCGACTCTTGAACCTTTACCTTCTTTGTTTCATTTCCAATTTGATTGTTATGCTTTCTTAGCTCTTGTTCTTCGAATTTGGAATTTCTGGCTTCAATTTTCTGTTTATTCGTCTAGGCTATACTTGCTTTTCTCTTCTTTATTATACTTTCTGATTGTATTGCTAGAGTGTTTCGATGACAACTCCTCTTCTTGCCGTAGGGATAATTCCGCTGTAATTTGTAATTAAGGACTGGCATTTAAGTACATATTCCTATGTTAAAATTAAGGATGAGTTTTCTCTGGTTTTGTTTTGTCCAACCTATATTTTCTCTTCGTTATAGGCGCTCGACTTGCTGTGGCATATCAGAGTGAGGTTAGTTCTTGCTTTGTTTACTTTCCATTTCTAAAATATGTATTTTCGCTTATTAGATTTGAAGGGTTAGACTTGCTGCAATTTGTTCCTATTCTGCACCTTGATGATGCTTAAACAAGGGAAAAGGAGTTGGTGTTAGTAGAGCATGTTCAGCTTCTCTAGTTAAGGCATTATTTAGGTCCCATTATACCTGGCAGTTTTCCTTAATTCATTTCACTGCAGAAGAGCTCAGGAATTATTGGGAACTTTTCTTACATTTACATGATTTTAAAGTAACTTTATTCGGCAGTTTTAGAAGGATATTGAAATCCCATTTTTCCATTGCAGACAAAGCTTCTCGGACAAATGCTGTATTATGTGTTAACAACTGGGTCAGGACAACAAACACTTGGTGAAGAATATTGTGATATCAATCAGGTGGATAAACATTTGATTCGTATAATTATGCGTCGGTATTTGGCATAGCTTATCTCAAGCTAATGGCAAGTAGTTTTTTTTTTTTTTTTTTGTTTAATCTCATTTTTTTCTTCATAGAGATTTTGGTAAACTGTAGCTAACGTTTTCACTTTGTCTTGATTTTTAAGTATGTTCTCCTTAATGTCTCCTGCCGGTGTTTTTTCTTCTTTTTCTTTCTGAAATTCTAAGTTTTGTGCTTTCAATTATTTTCTAGGTTTCTGGACCTTATGGACTTCCTCCAAATCCAGCAAGACGTGCTCTTTTCATTGTGTACCAGACAGCTGTTCCATATATTGCTGAAAGAATAAGGTTTGCAATTACAAATGTCACTGATTTTCAGTTGCAACTTTATTTGGCTTTAGTGATCTCTGATGCAACAAGGTCCACTTGATGAACTTACAATAATTGTTTATTCTCAGCTCTAGAGTTGCTTCTCGTGGTATCATGCTTGCTGATTCTCTGTCTGATGAGTTCTATGGAGATAATGCCTCTTCTCGGTCTTTATTAAACATGGAAATTCAATCTTCTTCAACCCCAGAGTATTCGGGTTCTTACCTAACGAGAGTGAAGGCAAAAATTAATCGATTATGGCTGCAAACAGTGCGATGCTGGCCTTCGGTACTCTTACTTGCATGGAATCTGTAAATTTGAAGCTAGGATATATTAGTTTTGATACCTTGGGGTTGTTGGAGCTTGAATCTAAGATATGAAAATTTTGTGTTTTTGTCAGTTTTGAGTTATATTCTAATGTTTATTTGGATATACATTAACCACATCATTATATCTTGTTCTCTAGAATTTTTTTGTTTAGGACTTGAATCAAAGTTTTAAAGTCCAATATTTAGATATTTACTTATTTATCCTCTTTTAATGGTAATAATCATACTACCTTTATGCCTCACAGATTTTGCCTCTAGTTCGTGAATTTTTGCAATTGGCTCTTCGTACAAACCTCATGTTTTTCTATTTTGAAGGTGATTCCTAGTTGTAGAAATTCAGATACTAATATAAATTTTCATGCAAACAGTTTTGATGAAATTTTATTGGCTAATGTTGTTATTTTAATTTGCAGGACTGTACTATCATATATCCAAACGAGCTGCAGGCATTCGCTATGTGTTCATTGGAAAACCATCTAATCAAAGGCCCAGGTGTTGAACACAAACTGACTTACGTTCTGAAATTTATGTTTCTGACTTTCAAATGGAGTTTTCTTTTGAGTAGTCCAAGTTCATATTGTTACCTATATTTTGTTCACAAAACTAGTTTCCTATCCATAAAAAAAAGCTCATATTAATATCTGAGATATTTTAGTCTTATATAAATGCTTCAATATCAGCAGAAAATTATGAAAATATAAATGTTTTGTTTATATCTTAATTCTCTCTCATTTTTTCCCTTTCACCTTCTTTTAACTGACCATGTTCGTTTGCCGCCATTCCCTACACTGTTGCTTTGCTCTACTTTACTCATTTACTTATTTTTCCATCTCGCCCCTTATCCATAACTTGTCACGTTTATAACTTGTTTAAAAATATGACATTTGGGTTTAGTATCAGACGTTTCAATAATAGATATGTAAAAAATATTCACTCTTCCAATTGACTTTGACCTAGATACCAAATACTTGGAGTGTTTCTACTGATTCAACTTTGTATCATTGCTGCCGAAGGCCTAAGACGTAGTAGTTTATCATCTGTTTCAAGTTCAATTAACCCGACATCCTTTGGAGAAAATCCTAGTTCATCAGGTACCAGGCTCTTAACGTCATGCAATTTATTGTTGGTTTATTTTCCGTGGCATTATTTGCTTCTATTTTTTTTTTTTTTTTTTTTTTTTTTTTTTTTCCCTTTTTTTTTTNGGTTAATGGAGAAATTAACGGTAAAGATCATACAATCTGGTGGACTAAGCCTCAAGAGAGTGTACATTATGAGGGTGGAACCATAAATTTTTGAAAGAGGGACTAAAATAAAAGTGGGAAATCAGAAGGAAATTTTTATGTTTTTAATTTTGTTAATCATATATATATATATATAGATATATATAGATAGATAGATAATTTGAAAGGGCACTTTGTCCTTGTCTTCGCCCTATTTCGTTATTTTTTTAACCCCTTTTGCCTCGTAGAAATATGGCGCCTTCAATTTGTTTATTAAAATTGGGTGTTATGACCTTGAGCTTTGTCTGCATTTAGAAGCTTTAGAAAACCTTTTTCCTGGTTTGATACGGGAAGGGTGTCTTTGGTTTACCTTCTACTTGCACTTCTTCTTTAAAAAAATTCCATACCTTCTTTAAAGTACTACTCTAAATAACAAATTTGTTTAGTTGTGCAATATTCAAAAGTGATTATTTTCTTTACAAATATGTTTTGTAGTTTCACTACACACTTCTGGAGATTTTCAGTCAATCAAAGTCACTGATAAATCCACAATTCCTCGGAAAAGAGTTTTTAAATTGTTCCAATTTATGAATTTTTTTTTAGTAAGTACTTTGGATTATCCAAAATCACACATGAAGCTATAGAATAAGCACTTCAAATTAATAAATTTGTTGAAGATGTTTACTGACAAGTAATTCATTAAAAAAAAAAAAGATATTTCAAACACACTTGACTATTTTCGTGATATTTTGGTAAATTGAAGGTTATATTTTCATGGACATGGGTGTTTGATTGATTGTGTGTACTGTTATTATGATATGGTAGGTCGTGGTCTGCCAATTTTAAATGAGGAAGGCAATCTAATATCTGTTGATGGCGACTCTGGAAATTTGGTTTCTGATCCTTCGCACAGTGAGGTACCATTCCAATTGCACCAACTGACATGGATATTCAATTTCTCTTCATGTGATTGAACAGAAAATTAGAATTAGAGGGCTTTAAATTGGGGCGTTCAATATTATCCAAAGCAACAGAATAAACTCAGAGAAGATATGCTATTATACTTTTTGGTGCAGTCTAATAGAGGTAGTGGAATAAGCAAATGCACGCTGTGTCTGAGTAATCGCCAACACCCAACTGCCACACCTTGTGGCCATGTATTCTGCTGGTAACTTTCTCTTTCCTCCTCAAAATTTCTCTCTCTAGTTTCAATATACATTTATATATGTCTTTGGGTTTGATACAAACAGGAACTGCATAATGGAATGGTGCAATGAAAAACCTGAATGCCCGCTGTGCAGAACTCCCATTAATCATTCAACCTTAGTTTGTCTATATCATTCTGACTTCTGATTCATCCCCCCAACACCCTTTTTTTTTTTTTTTTTTTTT
>NW_019272022.1:5392366-5447772 GCF_002738345.1 Cucurbita maxima
TTTTTTTTTTTTTTTTTTGATAAATTCATTTTTTTTGATAAATTGCTAAAAAATAAAAAGGATTATCTAATTGATCTAAGAACAACCAGATTTTCTCTGTTGTATTTTCTCCGATCTTAATTTATATAAAATGTAGGTGAGGGGATAAATGCATATTAAATTTGTAACTAAAAAAACATATAAAATATAGAAACGGTTGGGATATGGAGCTTAATAAAGATCTGGGATATTTATGGTAGATATTAGGTTAAGACCTGATAGGGATATACATATGATAGATATTTGGCAAAAATTTTATGGAGATTTAGTGAATTGAAACCATATATACCCATTAGTTGGGGGTCTCAAATCTTTGTATTTCTCTCTTGTACGTCATCGATAATAAAACCTTTAGCTAATGTTCCTCTTTGTATATTTCCTCTCTTGTTCTTTGTGTTAATCTTGATCGAGTCTCCTGGTCTTTGTGTTAATCTTGATCAAGTCTGCGTTGTTGAGCGATCCTAACAATTAGTATTAGAGCTAACAACTGTATCGATTCTAACCGAAAGTAAAGGCAGAATAATAAATATTGGCAGAATTTGATTAACAAAAATTTCAAAGATTATCTATATATATTATAAACATTTAAATTGAAAATCGAGAGCAATTCATTTCAATAGCTTCTTCGATTCCTTACGAAGAGAGATTAAAAGTTCAAATTCTCAACTTTGATCCCTCGATCTTCAAACCATTGAGAATAATATTACTAGCATGTTTAACATTAAAATGTGTCAAATTCTACATATTGTAAAGGAGAAATGTTGATTGAAGTAAGTGATAATGAGTACCTGCGCTGCAACAGCCCTACAACTAGCTTCACTAAACCTAAGCTGATACTAATTTAGTTCATAAAAGAAGCAGCTAACCATTTCTTTGCCAAAAGCTTAAGCAACATCTTCATCGGTGCTCCTCAGTTGGGAAGAGATGAACTGTTTGAGGTAGAAGATTGTAGTTGATCTTCAGTTCTTCGAAAATTCTCTTCAACTCCATCACCAGCTCGGTTCTTCGACGATTCTTCTCCGTCCAATCCTGGAAATTCATCGTGTGGTTCGAATAAAGAGCAAACTTTATCTTGTTCACGTCTTCGATCTCCTTCACCACGACACTATGATTTGGATGCCAGTGTTGTGGATTCTTCTCCAAATACCTGCAGAAACCATCAGTAAGGTAAGGATTGCATTCCAAAAATGAAAGCGTTTTCATTATTTGTTCGACTTTCACCCACCTCTTTATTCTGTCTTTCATGAGCCCGATCCTCTCCAATGGCGTTGCGAAACCGATCGAGAATTCTACCGTGTCGCTCATGTCTGGACTTCTGTAGTAATTCGTGATTGACTTTGTTGCCAAAACTGAGTTGGGATAATACACTTTCTCATTGTTGAGTTTCAAGAAGACTGTTGTCAAGATATTCATTTCTTCAACCATCAACTGCAGATTGCCACAAGAAGAAGTCAAAAAGAGGAAACGAGAGATTTTAATGAGCGAAAGGGTACGAACGAGGATTACCGGGACGCCCTCGACAGCGCAACGGTCCCCGACATCAAATGGATGCATAACAAACACAAAGACTAGAGCTTCAAAGATAGTCTTGCAAGTGTTTCCAAACATGAAAACAGCCACTGCAAGTTGAGATAGGAGGAAGACAAGTACTTTGGTTGTAGCAATTTCCATCAACAGAAGCCAAATAATAGCTGTTACTATTATCAGAAGCGCTGTTACCAAATTGTTCAATTGCTTCACAGCTGTTTTAGTGTCTTTCAAGGCATGTGCTAGTGTTTTCCTCTCTTTATATACCTTTAACTGCATAAAACAAGAGAAGTTACTGAATGCCATGGAATATTGTCGAGACGCTTCCGCTATTGAAAAACAATTCAAACAATTAGACTATGAGATCCCACATCGGTTGGAGAGGAGGACGAAGCATTCTTTATAAGGGTGTGGAAAACTCTCCCTAACAAATGCGTTTTAAAACCGTGAGACTGACAGTGATACGTAATGGGCCAAAACGGACAATATTTATTGGCGGTGGGCTTGGGTTATTACAAATGGTATTAAAGCCAGTCACCGAGATGACCCCTAAGAGGGTGGATTGTGAGATCCCACATCGGTTGGAGAGGGGAACAAAGCATTCCTTACAAGGGTGTAGAAACCTCTCCCTAACAGACATGTTTTAAAACCGTGAGACTAACGGTGATACGTAACGAGCCAAAACGGCAATATTTGCTAGCAGTGGGCTTGGGAATATCTGCTAGCGGTGGACTTGAGTTATTACAAGTGGTATCAGAGCCAGACACCGAGCTGGCCCCTAAGGGGGTGAATTGTGAGATCCCACCTCGGTTGGAGAAGGGAACGAAACATTCCTCTCCCTAGTAGAAGCGTTTTAAAAACCTTGAGGGGAAGCCCGAAAGGGAAAAGCCCAAAGAAGACATATCTTTTAGCGGTGGGCTTGGGTTGATACATAGACAATCGGTCATATGCATTTCTATGTTCTAAGATAATGTTTGCTTATTAGGAACGGCCAAATGAGAACGATTCTCGTCGTTGTTTAACATAAGCCTAAACGACCTCGACTTTTAATGTGTTCGGGAGGCTCGACGACACTGCAAACAAAAGAAAAATAATAGATACGAGAGCTCACCACCCAATTTGTTAGAGATTTCCAGTCAATCCTCCTTGTCTCATCTACCTCAAAGAGTGGAAGCACAAGATCAACTTCTTCTTTGATCATAACTCTCCGAAGATCCTCTTCCTCTATGAAACTAACAGAAGGGAAAGTGTAAAAAAATATCAACATGAATCTCAACAAAACATCACAAACATAAACAAAAGTTTCTCACTCGTTTCCAGGAACGGCAATATTGTCGAAGATCTTGTAGGCAGCATATCCAGCAACCTCCATCTCATCGGCGATCTCACCGTCAGCAACTTGGTAGCTTTCGTCAAGTAGTTGTGAGATCGACATCTCCGAACTTGCAACTGCATCGACCAAAACCTTCATCGTCCATGCCGAAACCTTCTCTCGCTTCAGCTGATGAATCTTTCCCAAGTCAATCACCTTCTTATGGTCGGATTTTTTACCCTTGAAACTCAATCGACCACTGTTGGACTCGACAGTACTTTCAGGCATGCCAATTGGTGAAGGGTTCAAGAGGGTTTGAAGAACATGATGATGGAAAATGGATTCCTGAATTCTGTCGAAAAATCGGTTCATATGGAACTTGGAGGCCAGTATTTTCAACAACAATGTCTTTATCAACCACAAAAATGCTCCTATCAGAAGTGTTATTAGAGTCCATGTAATGGCATCCAAAATCTTCCCACTGATCTTTGATCTCAAGACCCTATGGCTACTCCGGTCAAACAAAGACACCCATGTAACAAGAACCAATGTCAACCAAAGGGTCACTTGGACACTCTTCTTCAACCCATGAACAAAATAAAACACTTTTTTCTGAAGCAAAAAGTTCCTCTCAATCAAGAACACAATCACGTTCATAACCCGATGAGTAAATATCATTCCACACAAAATCACAGTAGCAAGCAAACACCATTTCCAAATCTCTATACCCCAAAGGAAGTAATTCTTCAAACGTTTAATAGTCAAGCTAGCTACCAAGCAACCAATGATGCAAAAAGCTCCAACCCATTTAATCAATGTTATTGCCTTCACTTTCTTGTGCTTCACTTTCTTAAACTTCTCTATCTTGAAAAACTCGTCATCTCCTTCCTCGTGATGTTCCTTCGGCATGTTGAGAGTAGAACGTCTCGATGAATTTGCACTGATTTGATCTCTAAACGACAAACGATTCTCCTCAAACGTATCTGAATCGATGACGCTTGATTGTTCCCCGAATCTGGATTTGGGTTTCGATAGGATTGATCTTTTGAGGGATTTTCTAGGCGTGAGGGTTCCAACTGAACCGGGGATTTTCGGGGGTTTATTCGCCGTCGGAGTGAGATGCGAGTCGTAGCCATAGCCAATACTTGAATCCATCGGCTCTTTGGTCTGTGAATCGACTCTGTTTTGCTTCGGAACAGAGTGCCCATTTTCATCTCTGCTAATTTCAACAACTACTTGGCTACCATTTTCACTTTCCTTCTGCGACGAGCTTCTTCGAATAGGTTTCAAAGGTGTATTCCCGTTCAAATCCATCAGAATCCAAGCTTAGCTCTAAACAGACGAAATGAAAGAAAAGGGGCTATGAACAAAACAAACCAAGTACGCAATCAGAATCACAGAGATTAAGAATGAAAACTTCATCTAACATTCCATCGAAAAAGACCCACAGAAAGAAACCTACAACTACATTATTAGAGGACAACTTACCGGAAAACAGAGGCGGAGATCAATTCTTGAATGCAGAGCAACAGCGGCCACAAGCAGATAAAATGAATAAAAACAGAAACCCACTTCGTATCAACTAAAACAAAGAGAGGAAGCCAAAACAATGGCGGAATGAGAAACCAGAAGGGTCCGAATGAAATCGGGAAATGGGGAACAGAGCGAGTGAAGTCAAAGATTCACGCAGGAGCTTCGCTCCGCCTTCGCCGAACTGTGTAGCACTCGCATCACAACCCACAGAGATGATCGCCACAAAAGTGAAAATGGTAAAAAAAGAACCTTAAGGAATTGGGCATAAAATTTGTGGTTATCGCAACGATTATATTTCGATCTTGGATGAAAGAATCCATTCGAGAAGATTATTCTGGTTGAACTCTTTTAACATTTTAATGTGAAGTTACGATTTTACCCTTAATCACTTTTCAAAACTAAATAATTAAACTTGAAGGAAAAAACAATGTTGACCCACAGTCAATTTTAGTGAAATTATAGAAATTGATGAATTCATAAATTTTCGATCAAAGTCTCTAATATCTAATATATAGGTTTGTACGTTTACGAAAAACGTAATTTCCATGAGATTTGTCGTATATGTCTTCCACCGACGCATTAAGAGTTCGTCAAATTTCGTCACCTCTTCAATACTTTCCTCATTGTTTTTATCCACTTCACGGGCTAGACAATAAATTTGATAGTTTACTATAAATGCAACGAAAGTTGTATAAATCATATTTTCGATTACCTCTGTCTTAGATATCTTAACTTTTACATCCTCGAACGAGTGTTCAAAACTTTTACATCCAAAACTCTAAAATTGATTATAAAATATAATGATAAATTCTTTTTTATATCGAATAAAATCTTTAAATATAATGAAATAAAATAGGGAACATGTTGGAATTGTCCATAATTTTGTTTTTGTTGCTATCAGTTTTTGTACAAAAGGAATGAGGGCGACGTGAGACACTTATTAAATAGGTTTATTATTATTTATTATTTTTTTATTTTTAATGAACTCCTCGTGTTCTTTTTTTCTATATATAAAATATATTTATTTATTTGTTCTAATTTCCAAGGGAAGAAGACCACAGATCTATGTCAAATTTCACGTGGCAAGCACCCTCGTTTTAAGTTTAACTCAATTTGGTCCATTTCCTTAAAATAATAATAATAATAATAATAATAATAAACTTCATAATAATTTGACTTTATCGATATTCTAACATCCTTTTACGAATTTTTAAAAAGTAATATTAATATCACATCAGTTTGAAACTTAGTGTAATATTTCGAGTATAATATTAATATCACAATATTCTTTACTTATTTTTCTAATATTTGGAATATAATATAATATAAACTTGTCTAGGAAGAACGATTCCACTCATTTGTCACATATAATTACAGTATTAATAAGAAATATATTTAAATTTTAATCTTTTTAAATAATATCATTGAACAAAAATATATTTAAAAAAAGAATTAAAGAAATACTATTATGGTTACTTTGTATATATATATATATATATATATTAGAACAATGACAAAATATAGAAAACAAAGTACTACGTAGTTTATGTAAAGAGTTCAGGTACCAGATATTAATTTATCACGTGATAGCTTGAAATGAAATTGAGCTGAGCTTCTAGAAGGGACAGAGACCATGAATGAAGGAAGCTACCACCCTTTAGTTCTTCATTTATTGCATACCTAGAAAGGGACAAATTCCAGGTAATTGTACCAGCTCATACATATTTTAAAAATACTTGTAATACTAAAATCTAAACTACTTCCAAACTAAAAATTAAATTATATAGAGGTTTACCGTTCAAAGTTCGACTCCAACGATATTCAAGCGAGTATAAGAAGGCTGGCATGAAAACACCTCCATAAGTTCCTGCTTGATGCACTGGAGAAATATTGTACAACAACACACTCAATCTAGATGAATACAAAAAAATAGGAGAGAAGATGCTCGAAGGAATATTGACTTGAGTATAATAAGAGAGAACACAAAAAGTACATTCCGCGGAAGAAGTCTTAGCTTTGTTAGAAATCATAGATCTCCATAATGGTATGATATTGTCCACTTTGAGCATAAGCTCTCGTGGCTTTGCTTTGAGCTTTTCCAAAAGTTCACACCAATGGAAATGTATTTTTTACGTGATCAACCCCTTGATTAACTGATGTGGGGCTCCTCCCCCAACGGTTTGATGCATTGGAGCTTGACCTGCTCGATGCTGAAGGTTAGGGAAGATGTGGGGCTCCTCTCCGTTCCCAGTAATTTGGTGCAAGAATCCATGGTCCTGGGCTACGTGACAGAATCATGTGCTCTCTCCATCCTCTTCCAAAAGATATGTTGAATTTATTTCCTGCTTCAGAAGCTCCCTCCCCCATTCTGCCACCTTCAAAGCCCCAGAAAAAAGAAAAAACAGAGAAAATAAAAAGTGGGTCATTGGGCTAATCATTCCCAGCCCTTTATCAGAGTATTGGGCTGCCTAAGAATCCAAAATGGGATCAAGGTCAATCTTCATGGCTACCAGTGCTTTCTCTATGACCCAAAAGGACTTTCCTTTCATAGTTTTCATGTTGAATACAAAGTGCTTTGAAGTTTGAAGGAAGAAGAAAGAAACACCTGCAAGAGCTTTGTGAGAAAGCATCGGTAGAATATTTCTAACCCAAGTAATCGATTTAAGAAGTGCTTCAAAAGCACTTTTACAACGTAAGAACAATTGTCGTTCAATACCTTTTCCTCACCCATGTGAGCCTTATTCTTAGTAACCACGACTCTTTACAATAGTATGATATTGTACACTTTGAGCACAAGCTCTCATAATTTTGGTTTGGACTTCTCCAAAAAGCCTCATTCCGATGGAGATGTATTTCTTACTTATCTTCAACATTTACAACTTCAAATCAACATCTTTTGGGGTTTGACAAAGCACTCTAAAGGACACCTGAGTTCCAACTTGTTTTCAATTAACTAAGCCTTGTTATTGACTCAGAGGACATAGACCATGAAATGTGCAAACAATAAGCCAACACGAGCGATCTAAGAAGGAAAGTACCTTCAATTCCTGCACTTCAGATGAGCGTTGTTGTCTGGAGCTCAAGATGTTTGATTCCATCTATGAAATTTCAAAACATCGTGAAAACCTATCTTCAGCGAACGCGTTTTAAAAATCTTGATGGAAAGTCTAAAGAGAACAATATCTACTAGTAGTGGGCTTGAACCGTTACACCATCCCTATGGAGTCACACAAGCTTGGAGAACATCTAGATAGAGGGGCTCTAGTGAGTTGGAAATTCACCTCCTATGAATTCTGAGACCCCCATGGGTTTGGTTTATTCCAATGGCTGTTTTCCTTCCTCAAATTGTTCATTCTGGGGTTCAGAGGAACCTAGAACACCTTTTCAAGTCCCTTATATTGAGCTGTAATTTTTGCCTTTTAATGATGGGAGATAACATACTGGACAGAATTCTTCATGATAATTGTAGGAGTTTGGGATTTTCACTTTCGTGCTTATCCTCAAGATTTTTAAAATGGTCTATTCGAGAGAGATTTCCATACTTTTATAAACAATGATTCATGCTCCTCCCAACCGATGTGTGATCTCACAATATGCCATCAATTTCATAGCACAACAAAAGGAAGATGAAATGAAGTCCATTTCTAACACTAGCCTGCACAAAGAGGGAAAAGCAGACGATGCCAATGATGTCCACGAAGTTAACGCCTTGATATGCATTTTATCAAACACTCAAACATTCAATTCTCAAAAACTTAAACAGCGCTAAACAAATGGATATGACATTTTATCAAACACTAAATGTTAGTTCCTCAAATTAACTTGCTTTCCGCTAAATACTTGGATGGGGCATTTCATCGAACACCTTAACGTCATTGCTTTCAAAAGCAGGTATAAATCCCACCATTTTCAGGGATCGGAGATGAAAAGGACAGGAAAGAAATGGAGCTTAAGTCAATGAAGATTGGTAGTTGTCGCAATATCTCGCTTTGCTCAAAGCGAGTAAACAAGAAATTATTATTACTGAAAGAGGGTGATATAATAAACTGTGCTATAAATAACTCCTACAGAACCTGGAAATAATCATTCCTACAAAAGCTCGGCTAGGCTGAAATAACTATTCATGAGGATGAATTCCATCTTAAAATAGATTGCACTCATTTTGACAGTAGCGACGATCAAATCAAACAGAGACTCGTCTCGGGATCGCAGATCTTAGATTCTTGTTCCTAACTCGCAAGGCAAACGCCAAAATTTGGCTGTGGACCATTCTCTCTCGAGTCCTTTCCCCATCTCTCTTAAACCCCTTTCAAAATCCCTCCTTTTGCTTTTCTTTAATAGATTGTGGCTGTTTATTTTCTAACCAAGAGAACTCACGGAATTATAATAATAAATGTTAGACGAATACGATTCTCTACAATAGTATGATATTATTCACCTCATTCCAATGGAGAGTATATTATTAGATTATAACATCTAACACCTCCCTCGAACAAAGTACGCCCTCCCCTTAATCGAGGCAGAGTATATCATTTTTGACTGCCTTCGTACCTTCGAGGAGGCTATTCGACATTCGAGGATTTGCCAATCTATTGGCTCGGCTAAGTTTAGAGCATGACTCTGATACCATGTTAGAGAGTATTATTTGTTTATAAACCTATGATCATTCCCTAAATTAGCTGATGTGGGACTTTCATCATCGATGACAAGTCATTTACGAATATTTTATGATATTTTTCCTTGAAAAATTTGACACAATTATTAGGTCTGATTTTAAATAGAAATTAAGTGAAAATGTTAGTAATAATTAATAAAATTATTAAGAGGAGGGAAGGTATATTGATTTAAAATTCTAATATCAAACATGTTGAAATTATATTTATATATTTTCTGACATAAAAGAAAAAAGTTTGACGTTAGGTATAAGCTAGAACAGAAAACATTAAAATTTGTAAGAATAACTGAATTGAAGGGTAGGTTCGTAATTTCACAACTTGAATATTACTAAGTGTAATCATTAATTTAAAACAAAAATGAATTAGGAGAAGTTGAAAATAAGTTGTAATTAAATATAAATCGTGGGGCCGAATTAGTTGATAAAATAATGACGTGAAAAGGGGTGGAAAATCAATCATGGTCTGAAGGAATCTGATTATTTATTTATGATTCTAGATTTGTTTCATACAAAACTTCTTCTCCATAATCATTTAATATTAAATTGTTTCCCCCATTTTCTGGATCTAAAATTCTTTATAATAAAATTCGTAATTGAATACAGCATTATAGACCCATAAATTTAACAATTTTGAAATAAAGAAAACACAATCCTTTAAGGTAAAATAGAGAAGGGAAAATTTAATAAAAAAGTGGTTGAAATTGTTATATTATTTAAATTAGGGTAAGTTAAGGAATGAATAATATAATTAAGAATGGATGGGGAGTGGTGGTTTGCTGTAATTATGTAACTAAAGAAATGCAAACCAATCATTGAAAATTTAATTTTTTTAAAAAAATAATATTAAAGAAATGCATGACCTGAATAAGCTTGGAATCCACCGCCCCCAAATTTATATTAGAGCGATTTTGTCGTTGTTGTTGAGAGATAAAAGTGTGAGATCCCATTTGGTTGAGAGAATAACAAAACCTTCCTTATAAACATGTGAAAAACTCTACTTAATAAACATGTTTTAAAACATTGACGAAAAATCCATAAAGAAAAGGATGAAAGTCCAACTCGGCTAATTTAAGGAATGATCATGAGTTTATAATAAAGGAATACTATTTCAATTGGATGAGGGAAGCCCATAGCAAAGCGCCATGAAAACTTATGCTCAAAGTGTATATTATCGTATCATTGTAGAGATTCATGATTCGGGTACTGTTGAGGGGAAAAAGGGAAAAGAAGGAGATGAATGTTTGATGGGGGATGGGGAAGGAAGTAGGAAGAGAGGCCAACATATTAGACATTCAAGACAAAATTAGAACACCAAAAGAAAAGAAAAAAAAAGAAAAAATGAAAATCTTCATTTTGCTTCTCGTCGTCCAATCTTAGAATCTTTTCCTTTTTCTTTTTCTTTTCCTTTTTCTTTTTCTTTTGTTCTCTTCGGTTCAAAATCAAAGAGTAAAAGTGTGATCCCCACACATTTCTTTTTCAGAAAATTTTAACGTTCCCACGCTTTCCTCTGTCTTTCCTTTTCTTTCCATGTTTTCCAATCCATTTCCCAAAACCCTCAAAAGTGGATACGATCAAAATTACCCTTTCCACACTTAATTTAATTCTTAAATCTCTGAACAATCTAATCAACAGTTTTTTTTTTTTTTTTTTTTTTTTTTTTTTTTTTTTTTTTTTTTTTTTTTTTTTTTTTTTTTTTTTTTTTTTTTTGTAAAAAAAATTGCAGCACAAACACAATCAGTGTAACAGATTTATGGCTCAGGAATGATACTAAAAGAAATGGAATTAATAAGTAAGAAACCTGATTAGCGGTGGCGGATGGCTCGATTGGTATCCACACCAGTGGTTCTTTCGTACACCGGAAGCTCTTCGCGGTACCGATCTCCGCTCATTACCGTCAGGTGATCTAGCTCGAACAGATCTGAACTCGAACAACTTGCTGTGTCGTCTTCTTCTTCTTTTTCTTCTTGGTAGAGATCATTGTTCGGATGGTGAAATTTTCTTACGAGGAAATCCTTCTTATTCCTGATTTGTTGATAATCTGTCAAAATGGTTCTGGCTGCTGCTGTTGCTTCTGCTGTTTGCGGCTTATCCTTGACTTGGAACTTAGGTCCTTCATCGTACAAGGATTTGTGTCCGCAAGGTTTACAATATTCGTCTACGATTGTACTCACCGGATAGAATCGAACCGTTCTCCTGTCGACGTTGCGCAATTTTTCACTTGAGCATGGCGAATTTTTGCTCAAACATGATCTTGAAAACGATGTAGCGGAAGAGCAAGTCGAAGTTTGGCCGGATTTTGATTTCCTCTCTGAATTAAGATCTTCAGAGGCTCCGGTTGATGTTACGGAGTGTGCTTGTTTCTTCGGAGTTCCTGCAGTGAAGATTGAATTGAGAAAACTTGAGAGGCGTCCTCCTGGAGAAATCGGCTGCTTCACCTTCTTTAAGTTATTGTATATCTTCAATGCCCTAGATTTCGACTTAATCATGGCGTTCTCGTCCAAATCTCGCGATTCTTTGTTTTCGACGCATTGATTGCTCTGTTTCGACTGTGGCTTTTCTCTACTCTGTCTTTGCTTTGCCTCCGTCTTCTCTGGCGGTAGAGCCGAGGCACTGGTCCGAACCGGTTTCGGCCTGAACTTTGCAAAACAAGACGGCGTCAAGGACTTCGAGCCATGCATTGATTCGGTATCCGAAGATGAAAATCCGCCGAAACTCGAATCGGAAGAACTCGAAGTGGAACTGAAGAAGAGAACATCTTCTTCCCGATCATGCTGGTGCAACTGAAATTTTATCTCAGCTTCCGTCAGAGATCGTCTCCTTTGAGCGCTCACCTTTTCAGCAACCTTCTTCTCGATCCATCTCTCGATCAGCAAAGCTCGATGAAGACTCGCGATCTCTTCCTCCCCGATTGTTTTACCTTGTTTCTTCAACACCTTATGTCTGTAAAACTTCAATTCTCCACTTCTCTTATCGCCTCCATCGTCAATCGAACGGTAGATTTCATCAAGCAAACTCGAAGAGAAAGACTGTCCATAACCTCCTCCATCCCTTAACCTCTCACCTCTCGCCCTAACTTCCTGCCCGCTCATGATTATCCACAGAGAGATAGAGAAAAAAAAAAAAACAAAAATCAACCAAGAATGAGAAACGAAACGATCGATGATGAAAGGAAGGAAGGAAACAAAACGACAGTGGCGGAATGCTCCGTCACAGAGCACACAAGAAGTAGGGTGCCGAGCCGTGTTCCAACTCTTTCCTGTCTCCTTCTGGAGGTCCAAAAGCTGCCATGGAAGGTGACAGAAACTGTTGGAAAAGAAAACTAATTACACCTAATTGGAACAAGATTACTTTTCTTCGTCTCTCTCTCAATCTCTGGTTTTCTACTGAATCATCGGCAAACAAAAAAAAAAAAAAAAAGCTAGAGATTAAGAAGCAATTGATGAACAAGGCTTTCCTTTGTTAAGGATTTCTAGAGAGAGAAAGTGGCTAATGAGAAAGAAGGAAGGCACGCTTCGAAGGCAGAAGGTGGAACTGGAAGAAGGAAGAGGAAAGAGAGACTTTATAGGATCCTCACGCGCGTGTTTATTTATTTATTTTATTTTATTTTTTACAATTTCTCCATTTTGCCCCTTCTTTTTTGAAATTTTGTATAACGCTTTATTCCTTTCCTTCTCCCTACAATTTCGAATTTGTTACCCGTTGTTCGGTAATAACGGATGAATTTTATTTCTTTTCTTCTTTTATTTTATTTAAGATCGGGGGCTAAAATTGAAATTTCGTACTCCAATCATTAGCTCTACTTTTTTGTTTCGGCTTAATTATTAATATTTAATAAATAACTGATTTCAATTATTTTATTATTCAATAAATATGGTAGCAGTTTTTTTTAATCCTCCATTCACATTAAAGAAAGTAATATATATATATATATAAAAAAAAATAAAAAAAAAAAAATCTAAAAACTTAAAGCTACCTACTAGGGATAGATGTTGATAGACAATTATGGACGAGTTGTGAATTATGCTTCAACTTGCACGGTTGTAGTGCTCGACCCTATATGCTATAAACCTTATGAGTGATGATGCAATCAACAACTCTAGTATTATGTATATATGAGAAAGAACGTTGGTTCACCTTCTTTTTGTTTTTTTAACGAAAACGATTGGCATGCATTTCCTTGTTCTAACCATTCGTACCTTGTCGTTGGCGAGTAATGCTGTAGTGAGTTTGTAGACTTGGGTTGGTCGTATGGCTAAGCTTGTGCTTAGTTGGTGTGTGCTTCAATGTTGCCCGAATGCTCACCATTGAACCTTGTTTCAAAGCACCGTATTGAAATAGGCCAACGAACCCTTCTAAACCAAACTCGGTCATTGACAAAATGAAACAAACAAAGCAAGATTCCTTAACTCTTTTCAAATTTTTTACCCTGCATTGCTTACAGAAATTAAGGAAAACTGTTACTAAAGAAGGCACAAGTATGAATACACACACAACTAAAGAATCCCATCCCATGTCAATGGTCCAAAAGAGGTAAAGCAGCAAGCAAAGTAATTGTAATGTAAGCCCTTATTGCAATGAAGAAAGTAAGCATCAATGATGAACAACCCAAGCCGAAAAGGAAGCCAATTGAGGGTGTTATCAAATAAGAAAGGATATGTGTCCCCATAATCCTACCCAAAAGCACATGATTTGCATATCTGGTTACCAAAATGTTGAATCATCTTAAGACAAACAACAAAGAAAGAAAGCCAGCACTATCAACTGGTCTGCCCTTCCATACACGGTTTCTTCTCATGCCCATTTTTTTTAGCTGCTGCAAGTTAAAAGGGTGGGGTGAATGGCAACGTGGCTTCTGTTTTGTGAGCCCACCACTATCAGATAGCTAGTAGATATTGTCCACTTTCGACTTTTCCAGCTTTCTCTTCTAGACTTCCTTTCATCGTCAAGTGTCAGGCTCTGATATCATTTGTAATAGCCTAAGCTCACCGCTAGCATATATATTTTCCTTTTGGACTTTTTCTTCTTAGCTTTTCCTCAAGACTTTCATTCCCTCTCCAACCGATATAGTATCTCACAATCCATATTTTCCCTTAAGATTTTCGTTCCCCTCTTAAACCCAGGTGGGATCTCATAATCCACCATCTTGCAAGCCAATCGTCCTAACTAGCACACCGTCTAACTTTGATATCATTTGTATCAGCCTAAGCCCACCGCTAGTATATATTGTACTCTTTGAGTTTTTCCTTAAAATTCTAAAACACGTTCGTCAAGGAGAGATATTCACACCCTACAACTAATGTATATCGCACAACAATTATCCTATACTGTGTTAGGGTCAGAGAGAAATGGACCATGAGAGGACTCCAGACATATGTAATTAATGGCATTTTGTCCTTTGCCTGTGCAGGGCTTCCAAGTATTGCTTAATACAGACCAAATAATATATGGTCTCGCAGAGACCCACCAGGTCCCTTGCTTCAAATTGAATGGCAATGTGAGACCCTTTTTAGTTCTTTAGTTTCTAGTTCATTTCATATCAGGTGCATAATTATTAACCCTAAAGTTATGAATCTTGGGTTGGTGCTATTTTTTTTTAACTCGCAGTGATCTCTGAAGTCATAAACCCTAGAAAAGAAAATTCATTTTGTTAATAAATATTTGAATTTTAATTACTAACTACTACTGGCAATGAAATTTTATATTAAAAAAGAGAATTAAAGATAAATTATTTGTGGAGCTGGAGCCACTCACCTTCCCAACCCCTCACCTCAAAGACTCCCTTAAATGTCTTTATTATTATTGAAAATAGAATGGAATGTCTTTATTTTCATACCTTTAAAGGTTTCAAAGCCATCATTTCTGGATCTTCCTAGATATTTGTTGTTAGCCTTTTGACTAGACCTTATAAAATTGGGTTAAATTTGTTGTCCTCCGTTACATATAATATATTAACGGGTTATAAAAGGACACGACAGTCGTATCAAACTTTACTCTAGAATCAAATAGTTGTCCCTATGAGATTAGTCCAAGTGCAACTTGTTAGAAATGAACCACGAACCTCAAAAATGATAGGATATTGTTCTCTTCGATGCATAAGTCTAAGTTCACCCCTAGAAAATATTGTCCTCTTTAGACTCTCCCTTCTCAGCTTCCCTTTAAGATTTTAAAACATGTCTACTAGGGATAAATTTCCACACCCTTATAAAAAATTCACGATCTTCTCATTAGCTAATGTAGGACTCTCCTTCCTCCCAACCATTGCTAAGTTAAAAGGGCGAAAGAGAGACACCAGAACAGAAAGAATAAAGGTTAAGAAAGCAAGCAGGCAAATACTAAATTCCAAGGGGCATGATGCGCATTACCTTTGGGTTTCCATATGCTTTAGTGGCCAGCCTTAGCCCCCAGGATTGCAAAGTCTTTTTTGCTCAATAAAGCAATGGAGCGTCACCTGCATAAGCTGTATCCATGACTCATTGGTTAGATTCAACCTCACTTTAGTTTAGACAAGTTTCTCCTTTTGTTGTTGCATTCAATACAACCAAAGGGACTGTCTTCAAGGCTAAATCATAAAAATCACAGAGATAAAGTTAAAAGGGTATCCCTACTACAAGACTCAAGAACGATAATGAGAGCTAAATTTATATTTGGGACCATGGAGGAGTTTTGGGTAGCATGTGATTACATTTACTCGCTCTATTCACTCTAGAATGAAGGGTTCCCCCACCTCCCCCAAATGATTAAACAAGCTGCTTAGTAATAGCTCTACAACCTGATCCTTTTCTCTTTTTATCTCTGAGAAAGTGACAAATCCGGATCAAAATACATGTATACTAAAGTACGGATTGGGATGGGAGCTTGGATTTGGAAAAGAAAAAGAAAAAGAAAAAGAAAAAGAATAAGAAATGGGTGCGATAGTTTGGGTTAAAAGGGCTGGGCATCGGGCGATGGTGGAGATCCCAACAAAAGGGGGTTGGATCGGAGACGACAGCGTCCAAAGAAAGGCTCTATTCCCAAAAAAAGGCAGAACAAATAAAGACTATGGACTCATCTCATGTCTTCTTTTTCTTTCTGTCTCTGATCAAGAAGGCCTTCGCCAATGACAGTGCCCATGCCAAACTCCTCTTCACCCTCATTATTGGGCTGCCCTGCCCTGCCCTGCCCTGCCCTGCCCTGGTATTAAAAGAATGAAGGTCCCAGAACACATTTTTTTGCACACGAATCGAACCAACCACTAACCCATAGTCCATTAGTTACTTGATCCAAATTTAAATGACTTGGTTGTTCTATTCGCTTAACCAATTGAATATTAACCGTTTATTAAATTCTAGCCTGTATTGTCTTGTATTGTCTTATTTGGGCTTTTCTTTCTGGACTTCCTCTCAAAGGTCCACCGCTAGCAGATACAGTCTTATTTGAACTTTTCCTTCTAGGCTTTTCCTAAAAGTTTTAAAATCTATTAGAAAGAGGTTTCCATACCTTTATAAAAAAAATGTTTCTTTCCTTCTACTCTCCATCTCACAATTACTAACTAACTAACTGTGATATCTAATTTATAAAAATATATTTTAAAAATTAAAAAATATGTCCACACTTATATATTTAAGTTGACCCAACGATAAATCTATTGAGCTAGGTCGATCGAAATATGGCTCAAACGAGCCAGTCCATTTTTTTTAAATGGTATTTAGCAATGGGTTGAGCTTGATTAAAATTTGGCTTTGGGCCACACTTAGATTGAATCTAGGCAAGGCTTGGACCAGCCTTTGCGTTTTGGGCCGGTTGATAAGGCTGAAGCTCTCTGTCTGGATAAAACAGATCTTTTGTTTTCTAATCCCAATTTGCTTAATTAAGAACAGAAGGTAATCGTGGCCCTAGCAAAACCTTCATTAAAGCAAAGTTTGCCAACTGCTGAAGCTTAAAAGAGTCGGTAAAACATACAGAGATTGGAACATTGCAAATTATCACGATGCAACTTTTAACTGGGAGCTACTCGTTTGCACCAAGCCGCAGCAAAATAGCCACAACTGTTGTAGTCTGGAAGAAGCGCAAAGGGTGCAGTAGCGGCAAGTTAATTTATTCTAATTGGATAAAACTTAAAGCATAAGGGCGTTCAAAGCAGTCCTTGCACCTTTCATTCGGATTTCAGCCTCTCAACATCCACCAACTGGTAAAGATCTCCACGCTTTTGCTTCAGCAATGGTAGGTTAGTCCTGAATAGTTTGTGCATACTATCAATGAGAGAGGGAGAGTTGAATAATGATTGAAGAACACTTTTTAAAAAGGACTGCAAGAGTGGTCACCTTCTAAGCTCAATAAGTGAATAATCAATCTCCGCTATGATTATTGCTTCATCATGTTCTGTTGTAGCTAACACTTCACCAAACTGCAACATGCATTATGCTAGACTGAATTTGTGAAAAGAATCCATGATAAAAGCTAAAATAGAAGGCCCAATTCGTCCATGAATAGAGTTGAGAAGTTCCGAAGGAACCAATCGAACCTCGAATACATAATCGCTTCAGTTGCATGATACAAGAGAATAACAAAGCTGAACTTTAGCATGGACTTACCGGTCCAACAAGGGTAGAGTGGCCCCAAGCTACATAACCAGCTCCATCGTCTCGAGCAGGTGAACATGTTGCCAAATACAACTGAACAACAAAAGCATCAATTAAATAAAATGTTGTGTAAGATCATTCTGTTTGCAGACGTGAAAGAAAGATTCTTCCATATATTTTTGTAAACCATTTATACATTCTTCGGTTTTAGAGATGTTATAAACAACCATTTATTAATAAAAAGTACAGCAAGACTGCGACACAAATCTTACGGTAGACAATTATTTCTGAAAGAGGTGCTTTATAAACTATGTATTATTATTGTCAAACAAAATTTAGTTACACAACCAATCATATCATATTGATATAATTTTTTTCTTTATTATTGCTTTGTTTGTGCATAAAACAGACAAGAATAAAAGCTGGAGACTCGTAAAATACCTGATTATCTGCAGCCCTGCATAAAACATCAAAACACAAATGTCAGTGAATACAACCAAGTATTTCAATAAGCTACAATAGAATACACAATTTTATGATCTTCAAAACTAACCCTAAAACAATTTTATCTTAAAAGAAAATAGACCAAAAGAATCAGATTATTGAATGGTCAAATAACCGTATGTGGTGTCGACACAATGTAATGAAAGTTAAAATTTTCTTCTTCCCCTTTTTCATACAGGCAACAATGGCTTTCGAGGAGCCCGGCCGCTTACAGGAGGGAAGGGACACTCACAAAAAGGCTTTGCTTGATAAAATATGAACCTTATCAATAGAAAACCATTATCTCAGGTCCCAACATGCTCTGTACTCACACATCTTGGAGATCAGAACCATCTTTTACTATTTAACATGTTCACGACATCAAGACATGTCAACAAACCATCAAGGTAGAAATTAATAAAGAAGTTCAGACCTTGCACGCTGCAATAACTCCCAGTGCAATGGTCCAGTAGTCATGTTAAATGCCCCAGGATAGCAAATCAAGTGAGCACCTGATGTTAGCAAGACAGTCATCATAAGACAAACTTTAATAAAAGGAATGATTTTGTATGGCCACCACAACAATCTATGAGCTCTGTCTAAGGAGTTAAAGAATAGAATCAGATTGACACCTCAAGGATGTATCTTTTATCAAAATGTGTTTATCAAGCCAAAATACACATATACACATAATTTCATTCTGCTCTAACAAAATGCAACATGAGAGATCAATGAATAACAATATAGATACTGAAAAAGTTAAATCCTCATGATCAATATCTGCTAATACTACAAACGGAAATTCAAGCTTAAATGAAGGAATATTTCGGTAGAATACATCTGGTACTCTATAGGATTAATCATCTCACAAGGAATATACATAAGGAGAGAGAGGGTCGCTACTATTGATATACTATAAATGATTATTAGGTTAATTTAATAATCTAGAGTGCTAATGAAGCCAATCGTCACAAACCTCTTGCAGCATATATCATGGCTAGTTCCTGAAAACGAATGTCATAACAGATTCCGATACCAATACGTCCAACTTCTGCATTAACCAGAAGTAAGAAACGACAATATAGTTAATCACCAAAAATAAGAAACGACAATATAGTTAAGCTTATCATAATCAAGTGCTAGTAACAAGAACTATTTCCTCCAAAAAAAAAATATAAAACAAAAAAGAAGAGAAGTGCTAGTAACAAGAACCTCCCTGAAAAGTAAAGGAACTACAAACCAACCTGTGTCCACAACAGTAGGGGTTTGACCTGCTGTAAGAGTCTTGGACTCGATAAAAGTGATCTTTCCAGGGATATCAATATCAAAAAGATGTATCTGCAGTTGAAAGGGGCACTATAAACTTACGAAGTACGAATTACCAACAAAAATAAACTATCCCCTAAACTAATTAGATAAACCTAAACTACACTAAGATGTCATTTCCAATTTAAGTCCGTCTCCTAACAATGAAATAAAAACACAAACAGAAAAATGTTTCAGAAGCCAAACTGAGGAACACGTGAAAAATGGAGATTCTACGTGCATTGGCACGGTTCATAAATTTGCCACTGGAAAGCCAACTACAACAATTCAATTCTTTAATCCTTTCAGAATTATCTAGTTAGAAAAAGGAAAAGATGAATCAGTGTTAAGGGTAACAAGACATCAAACTGAGGGGCATGTGAACATCAAATAAGTGAAACTACGAGGAAATATATTGGAATTTTACACTAAATAACCTAAGATATCCATCAAGGCTCCGCTTCATCACCCCCATAAGAAAATTAGGAAATATTTTTAATGCCTCTTGGATGCTAATGTTCGGTCACAAGATTCATAAGCCATATATTAATATGATTATATACCTTCCTGTGTTTGGCTTTCAGCTTTCCATCAGTACCAAAAATACAACAAGCATTATACAATTTATCCCCTGAGCGCTCTGCTATTGAGCCACCAACTATAGTGACCTTTAGTCGACGAGAAACTTCAGATAACATGGCTGTTGAAGGAGAGGCATCACCACCGGCTTCAATATCCTCCGCATAAACTGGGAAGCTATCATTTGAATAAGGACCATTCCAAATTTCCTGTCACACGCAGAAAAAAAGCCCTAAAACAACGAAATACCACCGGGAAAACTTAAAATACACCAAACAAACAACAATTTCAAAATCTACAAGCTCACCGGCAAGACAACAAGCTGGGCGCCTTTTTCCACAGCCTCCTCAATGGCCTTACGAGCATGTTCAATGTTCCTTTGCTTATCAGGCGTCACCATCAATTGGCATAGGCCGATTTTAAACTACATCGAAACAGGTCAGAAATACCGACGCTCACATTAATCAACGAAACAAAAACATGCTGAGATAAGTAAGGTCGACAAACTAACCTTGGTGACCGGAGGGATTGGCAACGGAAGTGCAGGTGGAGACCTAGCTTGTTCGGGATTGAAGGATGAGGCCATAATCGGCGAGGACTTGTTGGAATGGAAACGACACTTGCGGCGCAGACTGGTAAAATTGGCGCCGGTGGCCTTATCGTCAGTAGATATGACCGGAAATTGAGATGGTAGAAGCAGAGATGGCCGCCGGAAGATGGAGAAGGAGAGGGAAGATCGGTGAAGATTGAAATTTCTGGAGCTAATCAACGAAGAAATGGCAGATTTCATTTGTCTCTTGAGAATGTTTTCCAGCTATCTATATCAGCAGTTTCTTTCAATCGGTGTGGACTGTAATTGCAAATCGTATTTGTACTAACGGCGTCGTTCAAAGTTCGTTGCCAACGACGTCGTTTATATTTTCCCTCTTTTAATTTCATTAATTGTTTTATTTTATTATTTTATTAAAGTTAAAAAGCGTAAATTACGAATTTGACATCATGTCAAAAAAGAAAAAAAGGTACGATTACAGAATAATTTTAATTACATAGTTGCCACATTGAATACATTAATGTTTATATATTAACTTTTAAATTAAAGTAATTAAAAAAATTATTAAATTATATTTAAAATGCCATTTTTATTATGAAAGTGAGTACTATTTTAACAAGGTCTTTTAAGACATTTGGATCACCTTTCCATAATTATTTTATAGAATAAATACATTTTTAATTTTCCAATAAAAAATAGATAAAAAAAATTATACAAATATATCCAAGCTAAAATTAATTATAAAGAAAATGTTATCAATTTAAATAAAATTATTTTAAAATTTATTAATTAATTAATTTTATGAATATTATGTCATTATGATGACATGATTTTACAGTTTTTTGAGATATTAACGTATTAATTATAGATTTACATAAGTCTAAAGGGTATATCTGTAATTTACTAAAAGACCGTGGCTATTTCTTGGTGGGAGCACAGACTTATTCTGAAACCGACCTGACCAAATCACCACCTCGCAGCCTTTCAAAACCCAACCGCCCGCCGGCGACCAACGGTAATAAACTACCTTCCCGCGCTTTAACGATTACTCCCCTTCACTCACAATCATCCTCCTCCAATGGCGGATTCAGGGGACAGCGAGTTCCCGCTATGGAATTTCCATCAAAACTCCCCGCTTTTCACCGACGACAATATTCTCAGTTTCATGGCCAATATCAAACCCACCGCCGCTGAACTAATCGCCAACTCCGCCGCCAATGACCAAAAATTCCCACCGCCCTCTTCCACTTCCGGCGAAGCTGAGATAGAGTACTGGAGTTCTACTGTACTCGACCCCTCCAGTTATCACTGCTTCCCCGGCGAAACCCATTTTCCAAATCCTGGTTATGGCGGCGACGGCGGTGGTTACAGTAGTACCCAATTTTCGATCACCCCTGAAATTCATACCTTTCAACCCATCACTTGTAGTTGTTGCTTAATTCTCAGAGAAATCGTTCATACAAATGGTTAGTTCTTCAATTATTATGTCTTGTTCTTTCCCCTTTTCCGACAGGACAATTCCATGCTCTGTTTCTTAGTGAAATTCCTCCATTGAAGGTATTAATACGAGAAAGCTCGAGATACATGGAAGATTCGGAATATTGTGGCATGCTATTCTGCAAGAAACTTTTCCGACAAATCCTTCAAACATCAACCAGTACAAAATGTTTGAGTAAGCTGGATCAAATACTCTGTTTATTTGTTTTAAAAGCTTTAATATAATGAACAATGGATGTGTATCAGTTTCTCGAAGAAGGGGACGGACGAAGTGAAGCAGTTCATAATGCAACACTATTTGAACCAAATGTTTGATGAGTACACAGCTATACATGAGCCATTGTCGGATTTTTATGATGTTTTGTGCATTGGGTTGGATTGGAATGATGAAAGCCCTCTGTTATCGCCGCATAATTACTCTCAACCACTCCCGCTCGACCCAGGTTCTTGTTTCCCTTCTTCTTATGAATTTTTCGACTGGACTTTTGTTTACTGGTTCATGGCGGCAGTTGCAGAGAGAGAAGACGATGAAGAAGAGAGAGAAGATCAAATGGAAATGGATCAACAGCCTGATCAGTCGCCAGAATTGGGTCGCCAGCGAGTTCCTCAAACACCACTTGCAAGACAGGTCAGTAAAAATCCTCATATAAAGCAAGCAATTCGTAAAAACAGAGCAAAACAGAGTAAAACAGATTAAACAGAGAGCTCTGTTTTTTTGAATCGTTACAGAGGCAGAGAGCAGGAAGAATGACGGTGAACGATTTGAAAGAATATCTTCACCTTCCGATCAGTGAAGCAGCCAAGAAGATGAACCTCTGTCTCACCGTCGTTAAGAAAATCTGCCGCCGGAGTGGGCTCCGCCGCTGGCCTTACAGAAAGGTCCCTTTTTTTTTCCTTGTTCTTCCATTTTGCTCCCTAGAAGTTTCCATTTTTACGGTTGTTTTCATGGAAACAAAACTGGGTTTTATAGGTGAAGAGTTATCAGAGGAAGATGGGAGCTTTGGGGATGAGATTGAGATCTAGAGATGCTGAAACGAGGACCATAGCCGAGGCTGAAATGGACAGGCTGCGCCAAGAACTCGCTCAGTTATGTGCTGGAATTGTACCTGGTTAAAACGTCGTCGTTTTTGTTATTTTTTCCCATTTTTATTTTTATTTATTATTTTTTTTTTGTGAGTTTTTTCGTAATTTAATAAAATAGTGATATTAGCTAAGCATTGACAGATCCCATGTAGTAATAAAGAAATTGAAACCACCAAACTCCCAGACGTAAAGTCCTAAAATCCCACACTCTTGAGATGTTCGAAACATATTCAACAAATAATCAGATCCAATGTCACAACTTTCTTGAATTTAAGCTCAAAAACTCGAACCCAATATATCTCACAACTGATCTTTCGAGATCTCGAAAATGAGTAGTCTTCCAACGGTCGTTTGTGTGAAAAGAGTGAAGCAAGAAGCTATGGAGGATTGGGACGAGACGATGCCATTACCAGGTGATGTAATTGAAGGTGTTGCTGAAGACAATGACGAGGAGCTGTTCGTTTCGACGAAGATCAAGGCTGATCTCAGTTCGCATCTTGCTAAGATCAGCCAGCAGTTTGAGGTTGTGTGGCTGAAGGTTAAGCGTGGAGATGCCTCGCTTAAGCTTCGAGCACGTATCGTACAAGAGAAGGTGTCGATTTTGCATAGGAAGTTCACTGTTAGAGCTGCAACCGACGATCGACATGTTGTGGTACTCGGTGATCTCACCTTTGACAAGTGCAATGAACTGCAGGGTGGGTTAGTTTTACTCCATTGTTGTTCTATAAGTGGCAGCTTGAAATGTAACAGAGTTTGATGTTGCAGAAATGAGTAGAAGAATATCAAACCCGGATGGAGCAGAATTCAACAGAAGAGGTGTGAAGTATGAATGGAGCAAAAAACTCGACCTGCATCTACCCGATCATCGTTCTTCGGTCATAAGCTCCATCCTGTTCGTGCCACTGCGGGGAGAGCACTCCATGGAGGCCACGACTAGCCGGTGTATGGCCTGGTTTTGTGCTGCAGTTTCTTCAGGAGCACCTCTTGTCTTTGTCAATATTCAATCAGAACAGATAGTTAATGTAACTCAGGTAATACACATTCGCATGATCGTTGACAATCCCATCTGCAAATCGGCTGTCGAATCTCATTAGTTCGGTTTAAATTTTTGTTCTTATGAAGGACAAAAATCGAAGAACAGGAAAAGAATCATGGTGGAGCAAGCAACAAAACAACACTCCAAACCTGATGGTTGTGCATGGGATAAGGCTATGGTTTCTTCCTGGAGTATCAGAAGTTCCACTTGAAATGGTTCCTGCATCAGGAGAAGTTCGTTTCGGAATGGATATCCAACGAACTGACGAGGTATTTAAAGATCCATTTCCACGCCATTTACTTATCGAGTTCAAAAACTTGGAGAACTGATGCCATTTTGATGCAGGGGTTCATCAGTGTCAGCGCGGTGACAAAAGGCTCCGCAGCTGACCGTTGTGGGCTTGGAAGCCTCTTGGAAGAAGCAAAGGCAACCAACCATCTCTTGTTGATATCTCGATTGGAAGGAAAGAGCGTAATCCCATCAAACGTAAGCTCTACCGGACTAATTCACTGCTGCGACCAAGCCGAGATAAGAAGCACTCTTGTATCTGCAATGGATAGAATGGACAACGTGAGACTCCATATCATGGCTTTACCTGATGGGTCCGATGCTCAGGCAAATGAAACGTCTAATAAGCTTCGAACAACCCGAAAACTTTTCCCTTAAACGAACATCACTCGAATCCTCACATTCAATATAATGTAATTCCTGTTGTATGAAAATGTTTGTAAAATAGATGAAAATGGTGTTAATTTTGTGTTCATATAAGTCATTGGACAGACATCAAACAGATTTCGACAAAGTCAGCTGAAACAAACAAGACATTATTGGATTTCTTGAACAAAAACTAGGAAGGACTTTCATGTCTTGTAAACTTACCAGCTAGTAGCCATACAGAACAGACAAGCCATAACGTTTTCGTTTTTCTGTTTTTTATTTATGGTTTAGAAAAAACTCGAATAACTAACACGAAACAAGAGACAAGAAACATGATATGTTTGACGATATTAAGCAGGCCGTCCATTCTCATGCAAATATCCTCTCCACAACGTTTTGTTTTGGCTTGACGAATGCAACATTAATGAAAGTAAGACTACCCTTGGAGTCTAAGTAGTTCGAGGCATTTTTATTTTCACATAGAAAGTCATTCTAAACAGATCAATTTCTCGGAATAAGTACAAAAGGACGGGAAGAAACAAAAGACAGAAAGATGAGAGTTCACCTGTTGAGAGTCTGGTGACCATTGGCTACTTTGATTGTTCTTAAAAGGATGACCCACTGTTGCTATTATAGAAGGAAAGCAAATACAATTCAATTCGAACCCTGAATCCTCGTCTCTCACTGTGCAGATCGAATCGTCAAACCAAGCCCGTGTTAGTTTGTTTTGTTCTCATCTGCATATGAAAGGAGAAGAAAGAAAAGAAATAATAAGTATCAATTCGAACAAACAGCGACAAATATAATTACAGAACATCAAACACGAGTAGTTAAATGTTAGCAGTGCGAGTTTATGAACATTTGAAAATCTCTCCAGTTCCTGTTAGATCTCCCAAGATAAAACTTAAAAATCTATAATCATTGTTCTTGGAACTGGACTGATTGTGAACGATGCCTACCAATGGATTAGTCGGGTAGGCCATGAGCACGAGGTAACGATTTTCAATTTCCTCGCCCATCGTCTTCCCAGAATCAAACTCTAAACATTCCCAACAACAAAATTTGACTCTTAGAAGTTGAACTACTAAAAGAACGATTAAAGAAATCGAATGTTGACGGTCGATTATATTTCTTATTAGCACGAACGTTTGTACAAGAGAAATGAAAGGGAAAAAAATGAATTGCCTTATTGTTGAGGTATGAACACTACAAGTTTTCATGCCATATTCAATATGATCTTGAATAAAGTTCACCAGAAAAAAGATAAAGAAAAGGGCATTACATTATCTGCCTCTAGGAATATATCCAAGCCAATGTAATCCAGCTAAGGCGATCAGCTCAAGCAATCTTGGTTCTTAGCAGATAGCCGTTTGAGAAACTCATAGGTCGTGATCATGGTGGTGGCTGACATAGCCATCGATGCCCACCTCGGCCCGAGCCCTCTGTAACAGGCATTCAACCCACCTTCCTTCATCAAGTTTCTTACGGTCTGCAATGCCGTTAGAGGTCGTCTTTGACCATTTTCTTCTCCATCCAAAACTTGCAATCTAGTCTTGATGGTATCTAGAGGCATTGTTATGATGGCAGAAACCCCACTGGCCAAGGCTGCACTCAAGCCCTGAATAGCCACTGTTGCCTTAGAATCTGGTTTGAAGGCATACCCAGCAGTATTAAAACTCTCATCGTTGTTACTATTGTAGTAGCCTAAACCACTCCAAATAAGCCTGTGAGCGACAGAGTAAGAAGCCCACCAAACAGCATTTGATGGAGCATATGTCAAGATTGATATCCCAAATCCTCTATATAATCCTCGAAAACCATCCGCATAAACGATCTTTCGAAAAGCGTCAATACCATTCTTATAGACGCAAGAATTAAGGTTTTTAACACTGTTATTGCAGCCCTGAACCATTAGTCTTTGGCTCACAACATCTATAGGAGTCCAGACCAATTGAGCAGCCATAGCCGAGCTCAACCCAGCAGCTCCATTAGCTATAGCCATGGCTGTAGTGTCTGAAAAACCTAATCTAACCGTTGCACTACCAACGCCACTCTTGGTAACTTCAAGAGCTGTCATGTAAAAGGCTCGAGCTGGGATAGTTCCCATTAAAGAGGTTCCAAACCCTCTGTAAAATCCTCTTAAACCTTCATGGCGCATGATAGAATATGACATGTTAAAGCTTGATAGCTTAGTAGCAGAAACCTGAAGCCGAGTTTTCAGAACAACAATAGGGTAAAGAGCAGTTGATACACCTGAAAATAAAGCAGCACCCAGAAAAAAGAATTTGGATTTGTCTAACATATCCCAATCAATCTCTGCTGGAATATGAATTTCTGAAGTCGATTCATCCTCCGCTGCATTCAGGCTCATCTTAGCCAGTTCTAAAGCTAATACAAAACTACCCCAGAAACCAGAAACCAGATAAACCCTTTTCCTTCTCTAAACTATGTAACAACAATGAAATACAGAAAACACCCAAATGAAAGGGATCGTCAGAATCAAAAGGGAGATCAGAAGCTGACCTACAAGAGATTATAACAGTAGTAATTGGAACAAATATGTTTTCTCAGGCAATAAATTGAAAGATACAACTCATCTCACCATGGATTCCAATACGATCATGGCAGTAAAGCGGAAGAAAATCGAACTTAGATGATTTCAGCCCAAGAAAACACAAACCCAGATAGAAAAAACCACTAAAATCAAAAAGGAGAAAAACCCAGAACTCAGTGGGGAAAATTGAAAGCGAAAATGGAGGCGAGAGCTGAAGGGAGGAAGAAAAAACAAGATTTATGGAGTTTCGCGAGGGTTTTGAAGATGGAGGAGGGAGGACACGTGTCCATCACCATGTCGAGCTCATTTTTATATATGAGGCTCTTTTAATAACAAACCCAAAAGGGTTTTTGTACCCTCCATGATTCTGTGGGTTATCCATTTGGGTTTTGGTTTCTTCTGCTGCTCCCATTCTCTTCCAAGTTTACGCTTCCATCAACAAAAATCACCCAATTCTTACAATAGACCCATCAAAATGCAGAAGTCAGATCATTAGTGTTCTTATTTTTTTCGTCTTCTTTATTGTTTTCTGCAAATCTTATTGAAATCCCCATTTTTGGTTGGTGAAGAAGCAGAGTTCAGGCAACAGACCCAGATGAGCCCATAGTTTTTCCTCTGACACAATCATAAGTCTTCATTTTCGTCACTTCAGTTGACGGCTTCGTTTTTGTTGCTCAATCTATTTGCAAATCCATGGTCGGTTTTTGGACGATTTAAGGAAACCATTGGCTCTTGCCTCTTGGTTCACTCAATACATTACGGCGAGGAAAGAATGGGACGCGTTTTATTGAAATTGTGCCGGTGTTGCCTCAGGCCCATTTTTAACTGATCCGTTCCGGAAGCCCATTACGAACGTGAGCTCTATGGGGCCGGGTATTGGGGTTGGGCTTTGTTGGTTGGTTCTTACGTGTCGAAATGTTTTCGGCCGGTTACTCCACGTCATACCAGGTCAAAAGGCCACGTGGAGATAGTTTCATAGATGGACTATCCACGTGTGTGGCATCTTGTAAAGATAAATCCACCGAATACTTCCGCTGTGGCACATCAAAACCATCTCCCCTGGCTCCTACTACCGAATATTTCTTATTTTTATTTATTTTAATTACTTTACTTTAAAGAAATTATATGTATATATTAAAATATAGACATAAAATTAGACATTTGTTTCACTAAATGCAGATCCCAACCATTATATAAACCCAAGACGCACCCATTTGAACCCAGACGGTCACACCACCATCACCAAAAAAGAGAAATGGAGTTAGCCAGAATGGGGTTGGACCCAATATTCCTGAATGCCCTCCATGACCTTCTGGACTTCACCGATGAGCCAGGGCAGAGCACCCACCACGGGCCGTCACGCGCCTACGTGAGGGACGCAAAGGCGATGGCGGCGACACCAGCCGATGTGGTAGAATATCCAAACGCCTACCAATTCTCCATCGACATGCCTGGCCTCAAAATGGACCAAATCAAGGTCCAAATCGAGGACAACCAGTTGGTTGTGACCGGCGAAAGGAAGAGAGAAAGTGAAAAGGCTAAGGAAGGGAAATACGTGACAATGGAGAGGAGGCTGGGCAAATACTTGAAGAAATTTGTGCTGCCGGAGGCCGCCGACGTTGACAAAGTATCGGCGGCGTACCAGGACGGAGTGCTGTCGGTCACGGTGGAGAAGAAGCCGCCGCCAGAGCCCAAAAAGGCCAAGACTATTGAGGTTCGTGTGGGACAAGATTGATCGTATGAGTGAGCCTTGTTTTGTTTTGGTTTGTAATATATTGCAACTTTTGTATGGTGTTTTGTTTGGTTTGTTTTGGCCGATTGTTCATAATGTAATAATGTTTACAATAAATTTAGACTATGAACCCTCATAAATATTTATAAGGCCAAAATTCAACGTAACACCCTTATAATTATAATTGTGGAAAAATCTTTTCCGAACCCCCGAACTTTATAATGGTATCAAAGCCAAACATTAGACAGACGATATGCCAGTGAGGGGTCCTTTTTGAAGGGTAGACAAGAGGCGACATGTCTTGGACCCCTCGAGAGGTTCCACGTCGATGAGAAAGGAATGAGTCCAAAAGATCTAACTTCATTTCAAAATTATTGAATTGAGCAAATGACTAATTTGTCCAACAAAATTGAACAATTTACTAAATAGGAAAACCAAATAAAATGTTTCTTATGGAATATTCTGTCACATTCTAGAACTCAACGCGAATGCAGCCGAAGCTCCTGGAACCTCCTTCCGAACTCTTCTCCATCTTTCCAGAAAATTCCTCTCTTCACACAGCATACACCTATAAATAACCAAGCCAACCGCTCTCCCATACCCACACCAAAGCAGCTCTACCAGATCATCTCTTACAACCAAAATCTCCTTCGCACCAACATTCCCTTGAGCATCAAACATTTCTCCCGTTAACAAGCGAAAGATGGATCTAAGAATCATGGGCTTAGACTCCCCAATCTTCTCCACCCTCCACCACGTTATGGATCTCGTCGACGAGGCCGACAAGTCGTTCAACGCCCCGACACGAACCTACGTCCGGGATGCCAATGCCATGGCAGCCACTCCGGCCGACATCAAGGAGTATCCAAATTCCTACGTTTTCGTCGTCGACATGCCAGGGCTGAAGGTTGGCGACATCAAGGTTCAGGTTGAGGACGACAATGTGCTACTGATAAGTGGCGAGAGGAAGAGGGAGGAGGAGAAAGAAGGGGCGAAGTATGTGAGGATGGAGAGGAGAGTTGGCAAGTTAATGAGGAAATTTGTGTTGCCGGAAAATGCCAACATTGATGCCATCTCGGCGGTTTGTCAGGATGGTGTGCTCACCGTGACGGTCCAAAAGTTGCCACCACCTGAGCCCAAGAAGCCCAAGGTGGTTGAGGTCAAGGTCAATTGATGGGTTTGGTTCATGAGTTTTCAGAATATGGCCCTGCTGGTTTTCTCCTTTAATTTTCTTCCTTTTTGGTGGTGTTTTGTGTGGTAATGTCTGTAATGTGGGTTGCCTCTGTAGTGTGTGCTTGATGGTTTATGTCAATGAATATTTACAGGTTTCATCAGAAATGTCGAATCTTTTACTACTGTGCTGTGTGATTTGTTTCTCCAAAGCTTAGCAGAATTCTAGACTTGAAAACAACACTAAAAACCTAGGCAAGAATTGTAATTTCTACTAACCTGGGCGGAGATGCTGAAGAATCCCACTGGTTCCTACAGCTAAACCGAACCAATGTGTTCATACTTCACGCCTGCAAAAATTGGGAGACCACGCCGCTGCCACAGTGGGAACATTTACCAGCTGATTACCAGTAGGACATGGCAAAAGGTTAGATGTTTGTCTTCTACCTACTTGAGGCAAATTGCGAAGTGTTCCGATCTCTAAGCAATGATGGCTGCGCCATTATTTACTACCATCGTTTTGTCAAAACCTAGGGAGCAATGGGATTGTGTCTTGTAAAGGCTTAAAGCTATAATGCTCGGCTAATCCAACATCTAAGCGGTCATCATTTTTTAAATGAAAAATGAAAAAAAAAAAAATACTACAATGACACAGTCGTAGTTTCAGTTATTCGCCATAGGGCTTCAAGAAAATATAATCACTTTGGAGTTGAGCAGAACTTACTTTGGATAATGAAGGATCTTCTGGATTGAGATCAAGGAAATCCCCCTCGAAAACTTCTTACAATCAAATTAACATAAACGTAACATTTTCTATGAGGGTGTGGAAATCTCTTCTTAACAGACGCGTTTTAAAAACCTTAAGGAGAAGCTCGAAAGAAAAAAATCTAAAGATGATAATATCTGTTAGTAGTGGATTTGGGCCGTTACAAATTGTATCAAAGCCAGACACCGGGTGATGTGCCAGCAAAGAGGTTGAACACCGAAGGGATTTGGATTGGGGGATTCCACACCGATTAGAGAACGGAATGAGTGCTATCGAGGAGGCTTAGCCCCAAAGGGAGTTGAATTGGGGGTCTCACATCAATTGGAGAAGGGAACGAGTGCCAGCAAGGACGCTAGCCCCGAAGGAGGGTGGATTGTGAGATCTCATATCGGTTGGGGAGGAGTACGAAACATTGTTTATAAGGGTGTAGAAACCTCTTCCTAGCATACAGTTTTAAAAACTTTGAGGGGAAGTTCGAAAGGGAAAGCTCAAAGAGGACAATATCGGTTAGCGGGGTTGAGCGGTTGGAAAATATTGGATTTCAGAAATTAAAACTTTTTCAAGAAAATTGCTGGTAATGCTTCAATCTTCAACCCATTAAAATGACAGGCTCACATGCAAAGCCAAATAGAGAAATAATCTAATAACGAAAGGAAGGGAGGATACTCGGAGGCATTGAGAAAACGATGAAAGAACGAAAGATGAACTTGGATGGTAAATACAAATGAGATGATCTTACTTCCCATCCTGGCTTGGGATCAAGAGCTACAGCAACCATAGAACTAGCCTTCCCCAACAAACATCAACTCCCTCTTGTAATACAATAAGAAGAAAGAACAACAACCCTTGACCTCCAATGCATGCTTTCTAATCAATGGACTGGATAAAACTAGAGACTTACTTGCATGAAGATGCTCCCATTTTCGCAACCAGAGGATGATCATGTAAATCACTGCCTGGAGTGAGTACCAAGAGGTTAGGAACCATGTCATCCTTCTGTGTACCTATTTGACATAAAAACCAGCACCATTAAGGAATTTTTTTAAGGCATCGTGATGAAATACAGACCTTACCAAGAACAAAAGTCAAGACAGACTTTATCTCGCTGCAAGAGAAACACCTCTGCATCGCCAAATGAAGGAATTTTCTACACACAGTTCCCATAAAATATATCCAATCAGCATCAAATGTAAAATAGGCCAGCTGCAACATATATATATATATATCTATATCACGTGTATTGAACTGCATGAAATGGCCTCCAAACTCCTAGCAGACCCAGTAATTCTTCTTATTAGCAGACCCTGTAATTCTTCTTCGTGATATAAGAGTTAAGAATTATGACAGTACATCTTCCTGTCAACTTACAACAATAGGTACAGTTCAAAGCCATGCCAATAGAGTCATTATTGGACATAGACAAACTCATTTCGAGTAAAGGAATTTAAAAGGTCCTGATGGTCAGCACAGAATATGAACAACAACAAATCCTCCCCCAATTTGTCCATCTCTCATAAAACGTTTTCAGAGTCGACCCTTTAATGAGAATGCTTTTATGTTAAGATAAGAGAAACATGTGAATAAAATACCTGGCCGAGGAGGATATCATACATGATGATATAAATTAATTCCTTCTGCCTCTACAATAATATTAGACTAATGTTAATGTATATTTGAAGTGACCAAGAAATCTATTCAAACAGAATTAGCTAGAACTCGATAAAGTTGTAAGAAGCAAATGAACTAGAAACAATCATAGTAAAAGAGCAGCTACAAAGAAGATGAGCGAGTACCTTCCATTTATTGCTCAATACATCAGCAGCATCCAGTACATCCTTCATTACAGGGAGGTCTAGCAAAACAGCCAAAGCAACTGAAGTTTTTCAGTTTATCCAGAAAGCTACAAAATAAACTTCAACTAATGCAATATCACCAGATTTCAGAGGAGCGAGGCAAAATCTAATCAACCAAGATGATCACAGAATCATTCATATCAAATAAGTAGGATTTTCAATTTTTCGTCCAATTAATTGCTGTATGCTATCTCCAGTCGGAAGCTGCAAAGCTAAAACAGTCTGCATAATTATGGTATTGAGTTCATATTCAAATACAATGGAAAATGTGTGTTTTGGAATCACGTCTATCCACAATGGTATGATATTGTCTATTTTGAGTATAATTTCTTATGGCTTTGCTTTTGGTTTCTCCAAAAGATCTCATAGCAATGGAGATTAGCCGATGTGGGACTCCTCGCCTAACAATCTTCAACAATCCTCCCCTCAAACAAAGCATACTATAGAGCCTCCCTAAGGTCTATGGAGCCCTCAAACAGTCTCCTCTTAATCGAGTTTCGACTCCTTCTTTGAAGTCCTCGAACAAAGTTCCTTTGCTCGACACTAGAGTCACTTTTGATTACACCTTCGAAACTCACAATTTCTTTTTTCAACATTTAAGGATTCTATTGACATGACTAAATTAAGGGTACAACTTTGATACCATGTTAGGAATGACAACTCTCTACAAAGGTACGATATTGTCCACTTTAAGCATAAACTCTTGTGGCTTTGCTTTGGTTTCTCCAAAATGTCTAATACTGGTGGAGGAGATGTATTCCTTACTTATAAATTCATGATCAAACTATTTAATTAGCCAATGCGAGACTCTTCTCTCAACAATCATCCTGTGTAACTAAAACCAATAGTTCTATGGGCAAGTATATGAGAATCTATTTGAAAAATCATCTTCAGCATTTAACAAGGTACCCTTCTTATTCCTAACAGATGGAGCATAAACGAGCGACTTGATTGAAGCGACAGCTCGACGTTGATCCTTCAAGAACTCGCCGCAATATCTTCGCCGCCTCTCTCCTCGCGAAATATGCCGAACGCTCAGCGTTGCTCATCCGCCTGTTATCTTCTTTTCCGGCGGCCGATGGCTCCGCAGAAGACACACGCACTCTCCCAACTCCAGCGAGACCTTGTGAAGGCACAGAACCAATGAAATGACGTCGTATTACATGACAAAATCCTGGCCCTAAGTCTATTAAATTCCAGCTCATACCTCTTATATTTAATGTTTAGGGTTTCTAAAATTAACTTATATTCAAATTCGTACAAATATATAAATGTTATATTTAATGTTCCTAAAACTAACTTATAGTGTATTTAATGTTTAATATTTCTAAAACTAACTTATAATGAAATCCGTACAGATATATAAAACAAAATTTTAATTTTTTAACAACTTAGTTTATTTTTAGTTGGAAACTGTGAGACAGATCGAGACTTTGAGTGGTAGTTAGAACAGTGGAGGAAGAAGAGATAAGGCTAGAAGCCCGAGAATTTTACGAATCAGAGCTTTAGCCACTCAGAAATGGCGGAGCTTATTCAGGTGCCTTACGACGTCACTGTCCGTCTTGTAATGGCTTCACTCGAACGGAATTTCTTGCCGGACGCCGTCGTAAGAAGGTTCACCCGCTTGTTACTCGCCTCTCGCATTCGCTCCCAGTTCAAGCCTTCCGCTCAACTCCAACTCTCCGATTTTCTCCACTTTGTGCACGGTAAGTTGCGATTCCATAGCTATTACGTTTCAAGGAGATTGAACTAGGTAATTGGATTTATTGACGGAGGAGCATGTCTACTTTGAATCTGGCGGATTGTCAAATTTCAAGGAGATTCAACTAGTTGATTGTGCCTGTTTCTGCAGCTTTAAGGGAAATGCCAATTGCTATTAAGACTGATAAGCCAAAAGCTCAACATTACGAGCTTCCTACCTCGTTCTTCAAGTTAGTTTTGGGGAAGAATCTCAAGTACAGGTAGTGAAATACTTAGGAAGGTCTTACTGAGCGATTGGAAGAGTTTGCTTTCTATTCATGCGAATTTTCATTTGCGTTAAGATGATATGAATACGCAGATTCGAAATTAGGACTTGAAAATATTGTGTGATGCATGATGGAACGCTTAGTTTTTCGATTGAAAAAAACCAAGTGTGTATTAAAACAGAGATTTGCAGGTCATTTTGAGTAAGAAGCACAAGCAAACAACAAAAAGAGCTTCAAATAGCTTCAAGTTCTCTTAATCTGGTCAATTCACTAGCCCTTACATGATCTGTTGTTGCAGTTCATGCTATTTCAAGGACAAGTCAAGTACCTTGGAGGACGCAGAGGAGGCCATGCTACAAATGAGTTGTGAAAGATCACAACTGAAGGATGGCCACTCTGTTCTTGATGTTGGATGTGGCTGGGGGTCACTTTCGTTGTATATTGCCCAAAATTACAAGAATTGTCGGGTGACTGGAATTTGCAATTCAACCACACAGAAAGATTACATTGAGGAGCAGTGCCGGTAATTAGCTTTGTCTTGTATACCTCGAACTTTCCTTCAGATTTCTTAATAACCGTTAAAATTTGATATGTGGTTTCAGGGATCTCCAGCTGAATAATGTCAACATTATTGTTGCAGACATCAGCACTTTTGAAATGGAAGCTAAATATGACAGAATAATTTCCATTGAAATGTTTGAGGTAACTAAATTCCTGATGTAGTTCCATTTTGCTACCCACATCCTTAAATGGTTTGAAACTTTATTTATTTTTACCCGAGAGTAGCATATGAAGAACTACAAGGATCTTCTCAAGAAAATATCAGGCTGGATGAAACAGGATAGTCTCCTCTTTGTTCATCATTTTTGCCATAAAGTCTTTGCCTATCACTTTGAGGTACGGTTGATTCACATTTTTATATACATTGAGGTTTCTTAATGGCTAGAACCCTTATTATTGGTTTGATGCTGTTTGTAGTATACATCTTGATAAACAGGAATTATTATGTTTTGCTAACCATTTTATGGCCTCATCATTCAGGATAAAAATGAAGATGATTGGATTACTAGATACTTCTTCGATGGTGGCACGATGCCTTCTGCAAATCTACTCCTCTATTTTCAGGTGATACGCCCCCCTGCCCCTGTCAGACCTCACCTTAACATAGAATTATTCCTTCATTTAGTTGGGTAACAATCCAAGCTCACTGCTAATAGATAGTGTCCGCTTTGGCCCGTTATGTATCGTCGTCAGTCTCACGGTTTTAAAACACGTATGTTAGAGAGAAGTTTCCACACCCATATAAGGAATGCTTCGTTCGCCTCTTCAACCGATGTGGGATCTCACAATCCACCCCCTTGGGGACCCAGCGTCCTCGCCAGCACACCGCCCGGTGCCTAGCTCTAATACCATTTGTAACAACCCAAGCTCATCGCTAATAGATATTGTCCCCTTTAGGCTGTTACAAGTTTTCTTTTTTCGGTCTATAGTTCCTGACTGATAAGCATTTGTTTTAAACTGTTTGAAAAGACTAGTTGTCGAAACTTTATAAAACGAAAAGAAAATGGGAAACTTAGAAAAATGGGTATCTCTCCTGTTCTTTGTGTTCATCTAGATCGAGCGTGCGTTGTTGTGCGATCCTAACAATAACTATCTAACCTATCACCTAAGATGCACAAATAGATCATCTGTTTGAGAATTTCTACTTGTTTTTGCTATTAGTATTGATAATTATTTTCATTTCTTGCATTCCATCAAAGCATACCAAACATTTCAACTTGAGAATTATGACCATCTTGTTTTCATTTGATCTTGAATGTGAGAACTTTATAGTAAAACCACAAGAAGCTTCGACTTGAGTCGTAACATTTCGCTTGTTCCATACAGGACGAAGTGTCGATTGTCGATCATTGGCTTGTGAATGGCAAGCACTATTCTCAAACAAGGTACCTACCACCTTACACACATTTGGAGAACATAATATCTTCTCAAGTAAATGTTGAAGTCTCCTTGCCAAATTTGCCTTTATATTTTGGAATTGTGATTAAACACAATTTTAACACATCCTTTGCAGTGAAGAGTGGCTCAAAAGAATGGACAAGAACATAGCTTCAATAAAACCAATCATGGCAACTACTTATGGCAAGGATTCAGCTGTAAAGTGGACTGTTTATTGGAGAACATTCTTCATTGCAGTAGCCGAGTTATTTGGGTACAACAATGGGGAAGAATGGATGGTTTGCCATTTACTATTCAAGAAGAAATGATGCAAAAGCAGCAAAGCTTCAATTATCTAAGCGGCCATAAGAACAAGGTGCGAATTTTATGAACTTGGACTGATTTTCTTCCTTTGAACTTTATGAATTTGGTGAAGCCATATGATCCATAGGTCTTGTAATAACAGTTTTTGCCATTGCGGTGCAAGAGCTGATTACAATATTTGTATTAGTGCTGAATCTTGGTCGGATTATTGGCACCATGAGGTGCCTCTACGACCTTTTTTCCAAAACGTTCTAGGTAGTTCGGTGATGAATTGTTTGCACTAAATTTGAACTTAATTGATCTGTAGTTTATGTAGTCTAAATATGCAACTTTCGGTAGCGGTAAGAGATTCGAAGGTATATATCATAATCAATTGAATAATATCTAAGTCAACTATATTTATATTTAAATTGCAGTTAGGCGCTGTATTTTATTAGAAAGCATCTTTTATTTAAATTTTTTAATTTCAAATTCAAACGCCAAAAAATACATTTTATTTTGTCTTTATGATTTTAAAAGTTTTCCTATGATTTAATAATTTTTTGTATATAGGAAACTAAAAGTTAACATACCCAATTGTTGTTGGTAACAGTCACAACCATATTCAATTAATGTAATTATGGTTATATATACTTTAATTTATTTTGATAAATACAAATATGTTAAATTAATGTAATTGGGGATATTTTTTAAATACTTACAATTAATCACCAATTAAATTTATTATTTTATTAACAACTAATTAATTTGTATTAATACTTCTGAATTAATTTTGATTATTTTATTCGTTAAACTACTAAAATCATTCAAGATTATCTAATTAGTTACGTGAAATAAATCTTAACTATTTAAAGATATGATATATATATTTAGTACCACAAAAATATAATTATTTGAAAAGATGGAGAATATATGCAACAATCATAATAAAGAATATATATAGATATTATAAATTATTTAAAATAGACTATGTTTTATAATTAAGAATATATAGGACAATTATTGAAAAGTTAAAGAATATATAGGACAATTATACTTTATATTATACAAGTTCGAGGGTTAAAAAATTAAATTTATCCTTAATCTTATAATTATTTTTGTCGTGTAATTAATTTTTACTATAAGTAGTAATGATGGGCACAAAATTAAGTTTGACAAATAGAAAAAATAAATCACTAAATAAATATTATAAAATAAATAAATAAAAACTAACAAAAATCCAGCCCTAAACTCGTTTATCGCCATTTTTTAAATCAAATTTGTAATTTATTATATATATAAAAAGAAAAAAAAAAGTAATTATATAAATAAATACAGTCATAGTCTTCATCTGCAGTGTTTGAAGTTTCAGATTGAAATTGCCGATTCATTCGCCGATGGATCAATTCAGAAATCAACCGCGGCTCCCGAAATTTGCCGTTCCAAAACGATACGACATCAGCCTCAAACCGGACCTCTGTCTCTGTAAATTCTCTGGTTCTGTAGCAATCGATGTCGATATCCTTTCCGATACTCGATTTTTGGTGCTCAATGCTGCCGACCTTCATGTCGATGATGCTTCTGTTTCCTTCAAGCATCGGAGCTCCTCCAAGGTATTGAATCGATCTCTCTTTATGACTTGAGACTCCACGTTAGGGGCGTTCGAGGATTGTAAGGAAAAAAGTGGAAGAATGAAGGGGAATGATGTGGATTTTTTTTTTTTTATGCATGTTTTTTATTCCGTTCTTGATTTGTTTATGTACGTTTATTATTCATTTTCAGCTATTGAGATGGAAATGGATTTTTACGGTGTTAGATTTCGTAGTTAATGGTCGAGTTTGGAGTATGAACTTCCTACCATGCTCGTTATACTTCTGAAATTTCACGATAGCTGGTGCTGTTTTTTTGTTTCATTTGAGCATTTGAAGCTTGGAATCTGCAATGATTTCTCAGCTTTTTTACTAGGCTATATAAAAATGTTTAGTCGACAAAATGTTATGAAAACATGAATTCTATATATTTTCTCACGATTGGTGTTCAGCTATCGTGTGCTTCCTATCATAGGAAAGCTTTTATGCATTTTCTATTTTATCTGAAATTATTTGACGAACAATTGTTGGGCCAGATTTTCCAGCCTTCAAGTATTCAAGCTTGTGAAGAGAACCAAATTTTTGTTTTGGAGTTTGCAGAGACGCTACCAACTGGGTCAGGAACATTGTCTATCAATTTCGACGGAATCTTGAATGATAAAATGAAAGGATTCTATAGAAGGTAATTTTTTTGGCATGTGAGAGCTTAAGTTCGATGAATGGAAATGAGAAAGATCATTTTGCTGGGATGAAAATGTTGGACCTTTATGGATTATGAAAAAAGAGAACTTGATATTGCAGGGAAATTTGTTAATGGTAAAGGTGTAACTGGTTCTCTTAATAAGTTTTAACTCCTAGCTGTGCACATCTTAAACTCATAAGAAATATTATTAGTTTTGAGGAATTTGAAGGTTCAAGAAATGATATCATTTTTAGTTCGTAAGAATTTTAAAAAAGATTGTACTTCTCATTCGCATCCAAGTCCTCAAAAGTTTTGATATAGCGATTATATAACTAGCCTGAGTTATAGGAAAGCAAAAGAGAAGATACTTCTTGTAATCATTCATGTTTTCATATGATGAAGAAGGTTTTACGATTCCTAATTTATGGCAAAATTAGAAATAAGTACTATAAAAAAAAATAAAAAGATGTCAGCATTTTGGAACAATGGAACTTCAAGAATAAGAGATTGGGAAGGACTTCTTCTTCTTCTTTTTTTCTTTTTTTCCCTCTTTTTTTGTATCTTCAAGTTATTCGTTATGTCTTTGTACTTTTACAATGGGCCACTAGCTTGCAGTGTGTTGAACTACACGTATCCCAATCTGTATGGATAATTGTCAGTAATTTCATTTCTTCTGTTGCCTCAATTTCTTAGCAACGGAGCAGTGATTACTTTTGCTTCTTTTTGAACTTGAATGATAAGAATTTTCTTTGTTGCCCAGCACTTATGAGCACAATGGTGAGAAGAAAAATATGGCTGTTACACAATTTGAACCTGTTGATGCTAGACGTTGCTTCCCTTGCTGGGATGAACCTGCTTTTAAGGTGTTAGCATATCTCTTTCCATCTCTCTCCCTTTTTCCCTCTATGGAGATCTAAACCCCTTTAGTTCATCTACTAAAACCTTGAAGTGATTATTCCCATCGCCATGTTGAAGCGACACAGAAATAGCACTGCCAAAATTTATCTTAATTTATGTTACTTTTTAGTCACTTGAAATTTGACCTGGTTTCCATTTTGGTCCATATGTATTCAACAGTTCTAATATAGTTCCCCATCTTTAATAAAATATGATATTTATTCTATGTTGTTAACTTTTTTTTTTTTTTTGGTATGTCGAGTAGGATAGACAATTCAAATTAGAGGAATCATTTTGTGAAGTTTTTTATATTGTTAGATGTGAAAATGTGCTGTCAAGGGAAGTAGATTTCACATTTATAAAAGTACATTTTTAATTGCATTTTCTTGCAATATTCAAGTTGTTGAAAAGTTTGCCCATCAAATGAGATATGTTCGTATGTTACTTCTAATTTGATAAAATGAATGATGAAATAACTTATTGAGACTAATTGTGGCTTTTAATGAAACTTATGAACTAATTGTACATTTTAATTTAAAGAGAAATTACGTCAAAATTGAGAGGCTGGAATCATGTTTAAACCTTTAGCGTATTTCTACCCAATTGGAACTCCTACCTAGTCATTGCTTTAATCTGTTCATTGTTGACAAGCAGGCTACATTCAAAATCACGTTAGATGTACCATCTGAACTAATAGCACTTTCCAACATGCCAATTATTGAAGAAAAAGTGAATGGGCATCTAAAGACGGTTACATATCAAGAATCACCAATTATGTCCACATATTTAGTGGCCATGGTTGTTGGTTTATTTGATTATGTGGAAGATCATACAGTTGATGGTAAAATCATAAATCAGAGTTTCTTACGCATACTGTAGGTACTGTTAATAATAGCTTGAATTGACATCTTAACAGGGGTGAAAGTTCGTGTATACTGTCAAGTTGGAAAGGCAAATCAAGGAAAATTTGCGTTACATGTCGCTGTGAAGACTCTTGACCTATACAAGGAGTATGTTGGTCCATACAGTATTATTCATCCTGTTTAGAAACTTTCTTTATTTTCTTCATAAACAGTGGTGCAACTTCTGCAGATATTTTGCTTGCCCATACTCCCTGCCAAAACTCGACATGATTGCAATTCCAGACTTCGCTGCTGGGGCCATGGAAAACTATGGTTTAGTTACCTACAGGGAGACTGCTTTACTTTATGATGATCAGCACTCAGCAGCTGCCAACAAACAGAGGGTGATCTGCATATCCAAGCCTTCTTAAAAACAAAAATTATATTCATAATTTGAATTGGAATGTTGCCAATTCCTTGACTTTTTATAATTTTTTATTTTCTCGTTGTTAAGGTGGCAACCGTCGTGGCTCATGAACTTGCACACCAATGGTTTGGAAACCTTGTAACTATGGAGTGGTGGACACATTTATGGCTGAATGAAGGATTCGCAACATGGGTATCCCACTTTCATTTAATTTGTCTTTATTTGGAACCCATTGTCGGAGGAAATGCTTATAATTGGTTTTCATTTTATCTCATTTGTGTAGGTGAGTTATTTAGCTACTGATAGCTTGTTTCCAGAATGGAAAGTATGGAATCAATTTCTTGAAGAATCAAATCATGGTCTTACGTTGGATGGTCTTGCTGAATCACATCCTATTGAGGTACACGTGTGACTGGCATCCGGCAGGCATAGCTTTTTCTTTCTATTATCTCCTTTGTTGGGTATTCTGTTTGTCTTAATTCAAGGAAAGTCATTCTAGTGTTTCATGTTCAAGTTAAGGAAGCACTCTTTTCTTTCAGGTTGAGATAAACCATGCCAGTGAGGTTGATGAAATATTTGATGCAATTAGCTATAGAAAAGGTGCATCTGTTATTCGAATGTTACAAAGTTATCTCGGTGCCGAGTGTTTTCAGGTTGTTTACTATTCCTTGTCTAAAAAATTGGATCATTTTGTACCTATTAATCCAATTCGTTGAAGTGGGTTGCTTGATGTGATCAGAAATCACTTGCTTCGTACATTAAAAGGCACAGTTGCTCAAATGCAAAAACTGAAGACTTGTGGGCTGCACTTGAGGAGGGGTCTGGTGAACCTGTGAACAAATTAATGAGTTCCTGGACTAAGCAACAAGGATATCCTGTTGTCACAGTCAAAGTGAAAGATGAGAAATTGGTGTTTGAGCAGGTCTCTTTGTGTTGGTTTCTGTCATTTGATCAAATTCATCTAAGAATTTCTTATGTTAGTTTTAACATTTTATTTTTTGATAAACTCTTGAGGGTTATAATTCATGGATATTGTAATTGGCAGTCAAGATTTTTGTTGAGTGGTTCCTGTGGAGAGGGGCAATGGATTGTTCCCATAACATTGTGTTGTGGCTCCTATGATGTGCGCAAGAATTTTCTGTTGCAAACGAAGACAGAATCTGTTGACATCAAGGAGTTCCTCGGTTGTTCCTTCAGAAAATGGGATGGTGGAAATGATAAATCTTGTGATTGGATAAAGCTTAATGTGGATCAGACTGGTTTCTACCGGGTGAAGTATGACACAGATCTTGCATATAAGCTTAGAAATGCAATAGAAAAAGATCATTTGACTGCAACTGACAGATTTGGTAACTAATATCTTAGCTTTACTCATTTTGATGTTGGTAATAAGGAGTAGCTAAGGTTATTCTTTCTACAGGTATTTTGGATGATGCATTTGCCCTTTCTATGGCTTGCCAGCAATCAGTTACTTCTTTGTTTACCTTAATAAGTGCTTACAGAAAGGAACTTGACTATACTGTGTTATCGAATTTGATCAGTGTAATGTTTTCACCTAGACTCTTTTTTCCTCCAGTTTTTATAGTCATGCATAGAGAGCTTATTCTGGGAAACTATTTTGTAGATAAGCTATAAACTTGAAAAAATTGCGGCTGATGCAATTCCTGAGGCCCTGGTCAACATCAAACAATTTTTCATCAACAATTTCTACTTTGCAGCAGAGTAAGATATTTCATGTGAATTTGTGTGTACTTTTAAATCTTTATAAGCGGCTATGTAGGATTTTTTGGCCATGATTAAAGTTATATGTTTGTATAGCCTAAATAAGATGTCATTAATGGATCTTATTTTATAGTTATCTTGTTTCAGATGTTTGAATTTTTTTTTTTTTTATTTTTGGTGGTCAACAAAATAAACGGCACATTTATAATATGGAAGTATGGTAACTGTAGCTTGATCTATTGAATGATGTGCGTTCTTGTTAACAGAAAAACTTCGGGTGTTTTTTCCCTTTGGCTGGGGGGAGTTTATGATATACATATTGTCTTAGATTTAATTGAAATGTTTTGCATTTTCTTTTGTTTCTGCAAATCCTTGTGTTGGTATGAAGAATTCCATATTCTATAAATCTAAATAACCCCAATAGTTGGCACGGAGGTTCTGAATTCTTTTCACTGCTCGTTTTTTTAAAACAAAATTTCTTTTGAATTGGCCAAGATATTATTGGTCGAGGAGACTTTGGCTTAATTTCCCAAATTATGGCCTCTGTAGCTTTATTGGAAAAATTAGGATTTGGTGATATTAAAATTAATGTATTCAACACACACCCTTTCCCATTTTCCCTAGTTGTCAAAAGGGTAAGGTGTACCATTTATATTTTGTTGAAGTCATGATTTTCAGGTATTGCAACAATATCCTTAGGATATTAAACATCTTAATGAGTGTCTGGATGCCAAATATATACAAATACAAACTGCATAAAAGTTATCTTGCAATCTTTTTGGTTATTTTATTTATATATGCAACTTTATATGTAGAAAACTGGGTTGGGACCCGAAACCAGGCGAAAGCCATCTTGATGCAATGTTGAGAGGAGAAATATTGACGGCTCTTGCTCTGTTCGGTTGTGAATCAACAATAAAAGAAGCGAATAGGCGATATCATGCATTTTTAGATGACAGAAGTACGCCACTCCTCCCACCTGATATTAGAAAGGTACGCTGGAGGAACATAATGCTGTACAAACAACTAAGCAAGAATCTTACGTTCTTAATCGTCTCATGTTTTCTTTATTATAATGTTTCAGGCTGCATACGTGGCGGTAATGCAGACAGTCAGTACTTCAAACAGATCTGGTTACGAATCACTTTTAAGAATTTATAGAGAGACTGATCTTAGCCAGGAGAAAACACGCATTTTAAGTAAGTCACATATTATTTTTGGTCAACTAACGAGTTTCCTTGTGTTGTGTGTAATATTCATATGATTACTTCTGTTTCTTTTTAGGTTCCTTGGCATCTTGTCCAGATCCTAACATCATTCTGGAAGTTCTCAACTTTTTGTTGTCGTCTGAGGTACTGTAGTTTCTTCATACAATGACAACCTCTTGCATTTGAGACTCAAAATACTCATTATTTTCACTTGTAGGTTCGTAGTCAAGATGCTGTTTTTGGACTAGGGGTTAATTGGAAAGCACGGGAAACAGCTTGGACATGGCTGAAGGTGATATACTCAATCCTCTCCATTAAGAAGCACACTATATTATTATTTGATTGGACTTTTCTCGTAAATATTTATCCTGTTAGCATATCATTCAGAAAGTTCTTACAAAAGGGGTGGTTATATCCCAAAGTTGGATGTTGAGGGGGAAATGAGCACAATTTATTCTTGAATGACATTTTGGCACCCTTTTGTTAGTTAGACAGGTCCACCGCTAGCATATATTGTTTTCATATATTGTCTTCTTTGGCCTTTCTTTCAAGGTTTTTAAAACGTGTTAGGGAAAGGTTTCCACACCCTTGTAAAGGGTGGGCTACCATATATTGTCCTCTTTGGCCGTTCTCTCAAGGTTTTTACTCGCTGTGGATCTCACAAAAAATATATATATATATATATATATATATATATATATATATATATATATATATATAATCAAGCTTTAGACACTAGTTCACATACACATACAGTTTTCTTAATTTTATTTTTTTATTATTGTTTTGAAATTGAGCTTAGAATTCCAATGTGTTTCTGTTTTTCAGAAATGTAATGAAAAAAAAAAATAGTTATCAAATAATACCTGTTTTTTCATTGTTCATATCTCGTGCTCTGTTCCTTCGAAACTATAACAATGGGACAATGTCAACGCAGGCGAAGTGGGAAGAAATCTCAAAAATCTTCGACTCCGGGTTTCTGATCGGACGCTTTGTCAGTGCCACAGTCTCCCCGGTTTGTACAGCTCTCTTCTTTCTCTTCCACCCTGGTTCATTAGTTTGTTCTCAAGCTCTCGCCTATAACTTATCTTTTCAGTTTGCGTCGTACGACAAAGCGAAGGAAGTTGAGGAGTTCTTTGCAAGCCGTGTCAAGCCAGGGATAGCCCGAACATTGAAGCAGAGCATCGAGCGTGTTCACATCAATTCAAGATGGGTTCAGAGCGTTCAGAAGGAGCATGATCTTTCTAGAGTTGTACAAGAGCTAGGGTTGGATGAATGCATTTTATCACGTATCACTGAATAGTGAATATGAAGCGTCTTTGAAAGCAAGGCTCCTGCGATGTTTTAGTTGTCTCGGTTAGATTTATGAACTTCAATCAATTCCACAACCCCATAATAATAAAGTGGAATGAAGAAGTTTTCTTTACTGTAATGTTTCCTCCTGACTGCTTGCCCCCAGCAAAACAGCCTTTACTTTGGTTGCACATTCAATAATTTAATATGAAGTCGTGCTTCTTCTAAGGTTAATTATGCATATTCTACATTGAAGTTCATGCTTATTAGATTATTACATCTTTGCTTAATTTTTGTTGATCCTTAAAATTAATATTATTTAATGTGTTAGGTCGATTGATTAATGAATAATGGATACATCACGATTTTTGTCCCTATTGAGAAATGGTTCAAAATAGTCTCGAGATCGTTAGCAACTAACTGACAACTGATGTTCAGCGATTAAACTATTGAGAATAATATATCGATTCAAATATTTTCAAGCCCTCCTAAAAATTAATTACAATGAAGCTAGAATACATACAAATATTTTCAAGCCCTCCTAAAAATTCATTACAATGGAGCTAGAATACATACGAGGTGACAAGCATGCTAGTGCAAGTCATGAAAGTCGAATCTTATAATGGAATGGAATCCACGAAAAATCAACGTAATGAATGAATCAAGATCTTTGCCTTCTAGCTGTATTCCGTCACTTGAATATTTAATGATTTATGATTGTAAGTATTCAAACAAAACAATAATGATAGCCCATTGATCAAAATTCAATGGAAACAGTGGATTAAATAAAATGAGATTCTATGAAAAACCAACGAAACAGAACAAACAAAGCAAAGATTTTTTTAATTCAGTCAACAAATTGAAAACCAGTGACCAACCAAGTGAAAAAACATGCTATAGTTCTAATGTTTGTGTGAGAGTCCACATTAGGTGGGGAAGAAAGCGAAACACCCTTTATAAGGGTATAGAAACCTTCCCCTAGCAGACGTTTTAAAGCCTTGAGGGGAAGAAAGTCCAAAGAGGACAATATCTACCCTTTTCCCTAGCAGACGTGTTTTAAAGCCTTGAGGGGAAGAAAGTCTAAAGAGGACAATATCTACCCTTTTCCCTAGCAGACGTGTTTTAAAGCCTTGAGGGGAAGCCTGAAAGGGAAAATTCAAAGAGGACAATATCTGCTAGGTCTATTACAGTTTGACGACATAATTTTATCAAACCAAAAAGTTGTCCTTGTTTTCCTGCTAACAGTATTAAAGAATAAGTTACGTAAAATATCTTCTCTTCCTATGCTAAGATATTTTCTTGTTCTGTTGATACAATGCTTACAATGAGAACACAAAATGATTAGATTTCATAGCCCTATCATAGAACAGGAATCAAAATGCACTTTATTCTTTTAGATAAGAAACAGGGACCACAATACCCAACAAGACCAAACAATGGACAAAAGAAAGCATGGAAAATTTCATGTTCTTCCAAAAGAAAAAGGAACACAGAAAAAAAAAATGATGTAGAAAATGGGCCTCGTCTATCCTCGACTCGACCTGCCCGCCAAAAATATAATATAAAAACATACAATTTTTTCACAACTAAAATATATGTTTGTTTCCACATAACCTCATCACACACGATCACAATGATAATAGTTTTGAAATGGCTTATATCCAGTTCATTGATATAACTAGCCATTGATAAGAAAAAGAAACTTTGACCAAAGAGAACTACTGCCACAAGAGAAAGCAAGGTTCCAACATTGCAAACCTGGGCAGCTAGGACAAAGTTTCATGACTCTGCTCTAAGTTACATTTATAATATAATGCACAAAACCCTACTCACCTTTCACCAAGTGCTGATACTTAGCTGGTCTCTCATTGATTAGAAACTCTTCAGGCATTGTTGTTTGCTTTATATATCCATTTTGTATTGTAAACTGTAACTGAATGGCAGCATACACAATAAATGCAGACTTCAGAGACGCGATGATACCCTAATTAGCGGGCAAATGAAAAAAGATATGCAGATCAGCTCGCCCTTCATTTTACCATCTGTTATGGCAACATGGGGTCTCCTGATACTGCTAGCATCTGCATTTCGGCCTCACTGGCTATTAGTTCGGCTGCATAGTCTCCCGCAGTGCCATCTGCAGATATCAGCTATCGAATCAGCCCATGAACTTAAATGTAAATATACAATTTCGCTTGAGAAAGGAAAAGGATATAAATAATATGAAGGATAAGATCTACTACTTAATATATCAGTTGGAGGCTGTTTCATTGACAATCTCTGAGAATCTGCAATGTTAGAGTTGAAGGAAATTTAGTCAAAGATCTGCCTCAAAATGGATAGCAATAAACTAACCGGCAAATTTCAAAATTTGACACAAAGAAAAGAAATTGGGGTAATAATAGTCAAAAAAATTGAAATCGAAATATTATTTAAATGATCGTGATTATGAACCCCAAAAGATTAAGATTTAGATTAAGGATTAAGGATGATTTGGTTATTTAAATGATTGCCCAACTTGCCAGTTGAATATGAGATCAGAGAAAAAAGCAAGTTGAATATGAGATCAGAGAAAAAAGCAAGTTGAATATGAGATCAGAGAGAAAAGCGAGTTTCCTATACCAAGAGAAGAATAGAAATAAATTAAAAAAAATTACACATGAAAAATGAAAGATGAAAGATGAAAGATTTTGTTTTTGTTTAAAAAAATTCAAAAACTTGTTTTTGTTTTGGAAGTTTGGCTAATAATTCTGAAGTTTGTTAAGAAAGATGAAAGTCATTGTAGAGAATTGATGAGAAATCAAGAACAATTTTTAAAAACTCAAAACCAAATGGTAATCAGTCAAGGCCTAAGAGATTAGGTATGTTATAGGATTTTAGACAACCTATATCTTATTTCTTTAAAAACAAAATAAATTAAACTAGGTGCACACTTCAACTGGCCTTCTTTGCACCTCTTAAAATAGGGCTGGTTCGGGGTGCTATATTCTAAATGACTAAAAATAATACTGATCAAAGCAAAAGAATTACCGAGTGATCCATGAAGCCCTTTGACAGCATCGAAGTTCTTGTACGTATACCCAACAAAGCTGAGATCTTTGGGAGTCAATAGCATCTGCAACAAATGAGTACTACTTCAAACTTACATACTATACACGCATACATAGAATGAGAAAGTAACCTGCATAAGATTATTCCTATACTTGTTTACGATTATGTATTATTTTGACGCGTGTTTTCTATAGGAAAGATCCCTATTCGCAGATTTATGCCACGGAAAAAAGAAAATGCAATGTAACAAACCTTCCTTGAGGGTCCGGAGCCACGTTTTCCTGGTATAGGTGGATCCAACTAAAACAAATTGTAAAAAAGTGAATTATTAGAACAATTTATAATAGTGAAGTTATTCAGCATTTCAAAAGTGCAAGTGCTAGTAGAATTGTCTAACAGATGTGTTCTTACTAAGAATAAATCAGAATTCAAGGATATGCATGTACTACGTGTGTACATTTTTTTGGAATTATTCACATCATACAATAATAAAAAGGATTAGGATATTTAGGAGTGCAAAGGGAAGGATCATAATAAGAAACCGTTTGTCACCATGGTCCCTAATCTGAAAGAGGAAAGTATGGTGATTAAGGTGGCTGTGGACTTCATATAAGACTAGACATTAGAGAATATCACAATTTTTTTTAAGAGAGAGAGAGAGATACAGATATAGTGCATGTATGTGCAGGTGTGTATTGTGTAGATGAATAATAAAGGTCTCTAGAAAATACTTCATCAAACTTCATAAAGTTCTGGGTATCGAGCTCTCCATTAACTTCAGGCTTAAATGCTGCCTCCATTTCATAAAGTCTATCCCAGATGACATCTTTGAACCACGGATGACTCTGGAACAAACAACATCTCCTCTCAGTTGCGGAAATTAAGAAAATATATTTACCCGCAAGTGCTTGATTGTCTAACCAGTTGAAACTTACTTTAATTTGGTATGCACCTCCAGTACCAAGTCTATGCTCAACGTCGCAAAGCAACCTACAGATGAGATCCTTTGCTTCAATTGACAACTTAGCATCCTCTGGAAACTTCAGTTGATTTTTCCAGTGAACAATCTGACAGTAATTGCTTAATTAGTTTACTATTTGCGCTTAATTTCTGGTGGATAAAATTTCCATAAATTTTTAGAAATGCAGTAAATGTACAGGAAAAAGAGGTTTGATCACAATCTTTTAGTTCAAAACAAACTATTAGATATTGAAGTTTTGAACTAACGGGATTAAATCTTTACAATATAAAAGCACATTTTACCTTTCTGCAGGTGGTGATTGGATCATCGGAGTAAAATGGAGGATAGCCAACGAGCATCTCATACATAATTGCACCGAGGGACCACCTGAGGGAAGTTCAGTTAACAGAATAATAAAGACATGGATACAAATATGTTTTACTTCTTTAAAAATAAAGTTCAATGGAAGTATCTCATCCAAAAAGTGAAGGGCCATGCTAGTTAGTAGTTACTCAATGCTTCTCTTCTCCTGATAACTTTGTGTATAAACTATAAATGATTTCGATGTGTTTACAATGCTTTATATCAACTAAATTTACTTTTTCTCGTTTCTTTCTATACAGTATATTTCAATTGATGGAATAATTGAACTTCTTTTTTCCTATCACGTTAAGCAGAAAAACTATGGTGTTAGTTTATCAACAAAAATATATCTGGCTCAGATCGATAAAAAAACAATTGATAATTAGAATCTACAAATAAAAATAATTACCATCCATAAAATGCTGACAGTCATAACATCAACCAGAGATGTGGAAGTCGTTAATTGAACATTTTGATAACAATAATGTGATGTCCAAAAAAATATCATCCAGATTTAGTATGCATCAATTGTGGAAATGGAGAACATTTTTTTATAAGAGGAACTTGATAATAGCAAGCAAAAATATGCCAAAACTAACCAGTCGCACTCCATCCCATATCCTTTTTTGAGTAATACTTCTGGAGCTATGTAATCAGGTGTTCCAACTGTTGAAAATGCCTGTCCAAATGAAAGAAGGAAAAGGTAAGAATGATAACAGAAAGGCCAACTTTTAAACAACTATTTTAGTTAATACAAAATATAAACCAAGCTATTGCACCATTTAAGTCTGTAGCATCTCCAGTAACACATAAGGCTTGTTAAAGACTTAGATATAATAAAGAAACAGAAGGCGGAAACTTTTTTGGCCAGGCAGAATGATGTCATTATGGAGGCATCATTTCAACATCAATGAGTGTCAAACACAATAGTACTTATTACCCTCTCAGCAGTTTGATAATAGATCCTCCAAAAGTACGATGATATTATAGATGGATAACATATTATCCAACTATATCAATGATTTATAACAAGCTATTGAGTCATTTGAGTCTGTGGCATCTCCAGTAACACATATGGCTTGTTACAGATTTATATATCATATAGAAACAGAAGGCGGAAATTTTTTTGACCAGGCAGCATGATGTCATCATGGAGGCATCATTTCAGCGTCAGAGTGTCAAACGCAATAACACCTATTACCTTCTTGGCAGTTTGCTAATAGATCCTCCAAAAATACAATAATATTATAGCTGTACAGCATATTGTCCAACTATATCAATTATTTATACTCAAACTAGCACATCCAATATTTCCACGTCTTAAACAGTTCTAGCCAAAAATAAATATTGTAACATATTGTAATTATTCTTATAGAGATGATATAAATGTAGTTTTAGGTGGAATTTAGTACAAATTGTGATGGCAAATAGCATACCAATTTCCTCCGGTTCATTTGCCAGTGATATAGCTGTTCGCTGGGACTCTTCCAACTACTCCTATTATCATCAATGTCCATTGGTTCTGCCAAACTTTCATCATCCATGGCTTTATTTTCATGTAGTGCTGATAAGGTTAAAGAATCCAGTGGCTTACAGAGTCCAAAATCAGAAAGCTTCATGTGACCATTTTTGTCCAGAAGAAGATTGTCAGGTTTAATGTCCCTGTGATTAGAGTGAGTTTAAACTATTAAGACAACTTGAGTTCCACTATGCAAATAATAAAAATAAAAATAAAAAAATCAGTAAATGTATAGATTAAAATGGCCACACATCTTTTGGCACTCTAGCTAAACAAAAGCATGAAAGCATAAACAAAATTAAAACCTGTGGATATAGTTGTGCCTGTGGATAGATTCTATAGCAAGAACACTCTGTGCAATGTAAAATTTAGCCACATTTTCAGTCAATGTGTCCTCTCTCATAAGCAGAGTCATCATATCTCCACCTGGAAGATATTCCATGATCAAGTACAAGTACTCAGCATCCTGGAATGAGTAATAAAGCTTCACTATGCAGTGGCTGGCAACTTCTGCTAATAAATTCCTTTCTGCTCTAACATGTTCCACCTATAAAACAACAAGAGATAATATTATAAAGGAAAGCATTGAAGGTCAAAAACCAAATTCATAAGTAAATGTACACACACGCACACACACATATATATTTATCAAAGACTAAAGCAGTCAAAGACTTTGGTAAAGATAGTTCATGACATTACAAAGTCAATATATAGCATAACTCTAGTTTAATTGTATAGATACAAACAGACAAAAAGAGGATATTGCTTCTTTTTGGAATTCAAATTATTCAGATTGGGAACTAGGTCTTCGGAGGATTCTCAATGAAGCTGAAATTTTGGAATGGACTCATCTATCTCAACTTTTATCCCTAACTACTTTGAGAAATTCAAATGATTTCTGGATTTGGACTCTAGAACCCTCAAAGTCTATAATTGTTAGCTCTTTGATGGAAAATTTAATTCACTCCAATGGTCCACTTCAAACAAAATTTATTCTGTTATTTGGAAAGATATTTATTTTTGGGGGGGTGAAGACTCAATCATGGAGGTGTTAGTATTGCTGATCGATTACGAGGAATGCAGCATTGTTCTTTCTCTCCTTGTTGGTGTGTTATGTGTTTGTCTGACAATGGGACTTCAGCACACTGATTATGAGTTTATCAGCTTTTGGTTGGAGTTAGGCTTTACCTCACAGCGTGTTTAATCTCTTAACTTTGATTATTGTGGGTCATCCCTTTTGTGGTCCAAAGGTGTAATGGCTCACTTTTAATGTGTTTTTTGGTCTCTCTGGTGCGAGAGAAATGGTCAATTTTTCAGAGATATGGTCACAAGTTTTGAGGCTTTCATAAAGCTCTTTATTTTTAATTCTTTTTATTGATGTAAATGTAAACACCCTTTTTCTGGTTATAATATTACATCCTAAATTACTAATTAGAGCTCTTTCATGTAGAACACCTTTTGGTGGATAGGAGTGTTTAACTCCTTTATTTCATTTATCAATGAAATTTCTCCGAAAAAAAATTGAATACCCTTTCCTATCCACGAGATTTTGATCCAAAAAAATACATGTTGGCACTAGTTGACCTTGATCCAAATAAATATCCATGAGCAAGAAATTGAAATATCAGTAAGACATGATAAGATCATTGGCATGGAAAGGCTATGCACCATGTGTTCCCATTAACAGACCTACTACTACTGGATCCAGTCCAGTGTCATAAACAACTAGCAATGCTGCCATGAAATTTGCACTTAGATTGTTACACCATGCAATCAACTCTAAGCATATAACACCAATAAGCTATACATCAAAATGCATGCAGGGATCAACTTTTATTCCATATCAGTGACAGGGTTGATATTAATTGAACAAATGACGTACAAATGGAAAAAGATTGATGAATTCATCTTACCTGTCCTCTCATCAGCATTTCAGATTTCTTCAATTTTTTCATGGCATATATGTCACCAGATTTCTTCTCACGACATAATCGAACCTATTATTGAACCAAAAATAACAATTGAACGTTATAAAAATCAATGGAACTCTTAGACTGAAGAAAATGAATAATATTATAAAGAGCAGAATGATAAACTAACTTCACCAAAAGCCCCCCTGCCAATGATGGTTAAAAGCTCAAAATCATCAACACAAATCTTGTGCCTTTTGAGTCGCATAAACTCAGTTTCTTTCCGCTCTAAATCTTTGATAAGATTGATTTGTTCTTCCTTAGGCACATCCGAGGAGGCTAACTTTCTTTCCAACATCCATCGTCTTCCATGAAAAAAAAAAAAAAAAGATAGGAAATAATTGAGTCTAGAAGTCCAAATGTACATCTACATTGAAACAGCCCTGGCAAGAAGAAAAAAACCGGGAAAATAAAATAAAAGAAACACCATTGAAATGTTGAAAATTACAAGTCGTGAAAAGCCACATCTCCCAACCCTCATTGCACTCTTTCCATAAAGAGATTTAAAGCATCTAAAGATTTTTCTCTTTAGCTTAGCTTTTCTCGAACTTTATAAGATTCTTTCCTAATGGAAAGATTTAACAAAATGTAAAACAAGTATGAGCTAGGAAAGCATGATAATCAGGACAATTAACTTCTGCACATCTTCTTCATCATCCTACATTACTAGTAGGATGGCGAATTCAAATGAAAGAGATACGAATGCTAAGATCATTTAGTTAGAAGACATATTTCCTAAGAAACACAATAACTAACATACCAAAGTTGCAAAGATACCAAACTCAGCAAATGAAGAGCAAGAGATTACAATGAGATCTCAATCTCATACAGACGTTGCTACAGTAAAACGAAGGGTTTTAATTGAACTTGTAGGAAATTGAGGAACGAATCCAACGGTTCAGTTCAAACAATTCTCAGTTCCTGCATTTCCTCGGAATCAAAGAGGCGCATGCTAAGGAAATTGAAGTACCTCTCCTTCCGCTCTTGAATGTTCTTCATCTGAGCTCTGTAATGATTCTCTATAAACTTCTTAGCGGCCGCCACTTTCTCCATCGTCAGACTCGAACCTTGCACCTCTTCTTCCGGCCTCTCTTCCTCCTCCCGATCCTCCATTTAAGATCCGTAGAAGAAAAAAAAAACTCAACAGTTACAAACACACACGCGCACACTCTCTCTGTGCAACCGCCGATGAGAAAACAGACCGAAGCAACGCCTCCGGCGAACCTCGGCAGTAACCTATAGCGACAGGTAAAAGAAATGGAAGAGAAGGAAGTTCAGTGAGAGCATAAATCCCATTTTCTGAAGTTCTGAACCCAAAGACACTTCGGCATAGCCCCTTTTTCTTATCTCCTGCTTCGAGCTTGGATACACATTCAATCCCACTCGGACTTTCTTTCTCAAGCGGCTTGGCTTTAAATAATCAGCTCACCTACGTGGCGTCCTTCCATTGGATTTTATATTTTGTTGGCTTCATTTGGCGCTGTAGGTGATTGCAGCTCTTTCCAGGGTTCTGAGTTGGAGGTGATTGATGATCACGCGCCTAGTAGTGCGATGTGGTAGAGTTGGACCCGTAAGAAAGGAGAAGCATCGCTGTCCAGTGCTGAAATGACGTCTTAACGCATTTTTAGTACGTGAAAACTGTAAGACTTCACCCGCTTATCCATTTCCCCGATTAGAACGTGTTGTCCACTCTCTTGCTCCCCGTCAGCATTTTTTTTTTTTTTTTTTTTTTTTTTTTTTTTTTTTTTTTTTTTTTTTTTTTTTT
>NW_019272022.1:5448205-5454668 GCF_002738345.1 Cucurbita maxima
TTTTTTTTTTTTTTTTTTTTTTTTTTTTTTTTTTTTTTTTTTTTTTTTTTTTTTTTTTTTTTTTTTGTCTTGTCCTTACACCAGATTTTCTCTACATAATATACCATATACGACTGCCCTTTTTTAATATATTTAGTTGAGATTTAAATCTAATCAAATTTCTAATATTTTTTAATACAATAAAATACGATAATTTAAATTTTTAATCCGATTATAAATATTAATTAATATTGTAGTTTTGACTTAATTAATTAATTTTTTGTACGTTTAATTTTTTTTTAATTCCTTTCCTTTAACTCGAGTTCTATTACTTTTAAAAGGTAGTTTGATAAATCGGTGGGCGTATTTTATTTTATTTTTAAAATTAAATCATACACTTCTATGTAATTTAACAACAAATTAAAAAAAAAAATTGTAATAATAATAATTAGTGGAAAATGATAAACATTGTAGATTTAAATAATGCACATATAAATTAACGTTTTTAATTTTAATTTTATTTTTTGGAAAATCATATATATAAAAAGTTTATTATAAATGGAATTAAAATATTTATTGGGTGTTTTTTTAAATATGGAAAAGGCAATGGAATATGACAGCCATCCCATACTCAACATAGAATAAGGTCTACAGTGAAATCCAAGCTAGAACTAGCTGTAATCCGACAATAAATCTGCTACCACCTGCATTTTTATGATGGTCTGCGTTGTACCTTATTATTGCCAATAATCCCCTGCATCCCTTCCCATTATACCCAACATCTCCTCTACTTTCCACCCTTCATCATAAGCACACGATTACTTTTAGCGCGACACGCCATATTAGTTGGCCGATTACAGACTGATTGAGTTGAACATGGAACATGCTATCATTTCTCCCTCGGGGACAGAGAGAGAAAGCTTGTTCTTGCAGGGGTGGGAGCTCCAAATTGGCTTTTATTTTTTATTTTTTTATTTAGTTTTCCTTTTTTTTATTTTTAAGATTGGAAAAGTACGAAAAACAGCTGTGATTAGTTGTTTTTTTTTTTCTTTTAATTTATATCTGTTCGTAAATAGAAAATAATAATAATAATAATAATGTATCGAAATATTGCGTAATAAGAATTCGATGATAATTATGAAATTTTAATTTAATATTATGTGATTTGTATGAAAGTTTATTAAATTAATAGTTTATTTTTCGATGAAAATTATACACATATAGTAATAAAAACATTTCACGTGACTTTTGTCTTTATAAGGTATAGTGTTGTGATTTTGCACATTGACGGTCGAGTCGAATTATAACCGAAGTTTATTTTTTCAAAATAAGTATTTTAGCAGAGCGTTAAATATTTGATTAAACTCAAATTTAATTAGATTATATCAAAATACATATTAAACTTTATAGTATTTAGTACTCGAGCACTCTTACAATTACCTCTAATAATATTTGATTTATCCGTTAATTTAATTTTTTATAATTTTTTAATATTTAATATGATTATTGTACCTAGCTAGTTTAATTATGTTTAAGTTAGCGTCTAATATATTTTAAATCCTCTAACTTTATTAAATAAAAAAAAAAACATAATTCAAGGTAAAATCTCGGCATGAATATTGCATTTATTTAGCTGCTTTATAATAAATGTGCTACCATTTTAAACGTTTATGCTTTCGTCGCCCGTATGAGTCATTACAGTTGCGTCTATTTGAAGTCCAAGTTCAAATTCTCACCGCTAATTTGTTAGTCCAAACAAATAAATATACGTGTACGCATGCCTCATGCATTTGTGACTTTAATAAATCTAATTAATTTAATTATTTATGTTATATATAAAACCATTTTTTCATTATTCAGTGTGCATTCTATACCTGGCGGTACAATTTAGTATAGACAGCTTAAAATCGCATAAATGTGAAAACATTAGATGCTTTTTAAAATCGTGAGGTTGCCTATAATAGAGCTAAAGTGAACAATATTTACTAGCGGTGAGCTTTGATCGTTACAAATAGTATCAAAACCAGACACTTGGGTAGTGTGTCGAGGTCCTAATGAGGACGCTAGCCTCTCAAAGGGATCGCATTTCTTATATGGGTGAGCAAACATCTACTTGGTATTAGAGCCAGAAATAGGGACGGAGTGTCATCATCCTAGTGAGGATGCTAGTACCAAAGGGGACTGCATTCTTTATAAGGGTGGGGAAGCCTCTACTCCATATTAGAGCCAAACACCGAGGTAATGTGCCAGTGTCCTAGCAAGGGGACCATATTGTTTATAAGGGTGTGAAAACCTCTCATTGGTATCAGAGCCAAACATCGAGGTGGTGTACAGCATCCCAGTGAAGACACTAGGCCTCCAAGAAAACGACATTCCTTGTGTGTGAGTTTTTAGTATTTTAATTTGTGACCATAAGATTAAAAAGTTTCATAATTTATTAAGTTTATGTCTAATGCTTCTAACTATTGAATTATGTACTAAAAAAGTTTATAATATATCAGTTTATTTAAAAATTAATAAATTCATTAAATATCTATTAAATTTCAGCCAATAAAATTCATGAAGTAAAACTGGTAATATTAATTAATTAATTATTAAGAGATTTGAACCTAGTCTTTGTGTGGCTCGGCGTAAGGTAGGCGGGGAAGAGCTGGAGAGAAGGACGAGGCCGCGGGAGGGTTGCAGCAGCGGAAGCAGAACAGGCGATCAAGCCATGGGAGATGATGCTTATACCAGATACGCCGCCTCCGGCGATAGAGGTACTTTTCTCGTTTTGAGCCCTAGCTCAACGACCTCCTGTATTTTTTTTTTTTTTTTCAATCCACTCGATATCGGCACGAACTTGCATTGTTTAGAATTGGAGTCACATTCGCGTTAGGTGTTCACAAATTGTACTGTGGCTGGAAGAATCTTGCGATTATGGAATGAAAATTAACTCGATCAACTGAATCATCTTAAGAAAAATAATAAAAAATGAAAAGAAGCGTGTGGCCAGTTTCACTTGTACTAGGAGTGATGTTATTTTACGAAGCTGAACGATTAGTTTTATTGGACTTGATGCATTAGGAGGATGTTTGGATGAGGAGCCATCGAGTTAATCATGATCGTTGCTGCTCGCACTGATCGATGACGACTATAGTATGTTAATTTGCTAGGATATTTTGTATAGACGACGTAGCCTTAGCATGTTGAGTCATTGATAGGAGGCAATTGCAAAATCAGCTTCCTCTCTGCTTTGTGTTGGCTCACTGCTTCATTTGAGATTTAGGAAAAAACTTCGCAAATTCTCTGTTTCAATATAATCATTCTATATAAAATTTCTCTCCTCATTGTTTTTTCATAATAATATGTAATCTGTAAACATAACTAATTTTTTGAGTCTAGCTTGAAAGACTTTGGCGCTAAATGATTGGGACTCGATCAGTCAGTCTGTCTTGCAAACATCATACCTCAAACTGACAGTCTATTGTTGGCACTTGCAGCTGGAAGTGTAGCGAGGTCTGGCCTTTCAAATTACTCTGAAGCACCTCCTTTAACATCTTACCCCAATTCGACCTCCATTGATCCATGGCGCATCCCTCCTGATTATTTGCAGAAAGAAGTAAGAATTTCATCTTAGTACAGAACATATTTGCTTTATGAGAGTGCTTTACTTGACTTGTAGCTACAGACAGATTCATCAGGACCTGGTACTTATGGATATACTGACGTAGGAGGCATTAGAAATTATCCAGAACCAGTCATTGGCGGTGTGACATCTGGAGTGAGTGCAACAGGCAACACATCTCCTTTTCATGATGCACAAGCAAGGCAAAGACATGATATTGCAGTGGGCAGTAGTCCAGGGTTGATGGCTATGGCTGACACAGGTCACGAAAAAGCCAATTCTCTTGGTCTCAGAAATCCCGAACGTGTTCCAATTTCAGCTCATGAATCGAACATTCTTTTCGTTGATGGACTTCCTACAGATTGTACCAGAAGGGAAGTTGGTCGTATCCTTGCACATTATGCACTTGTCTTTTTTTTTTTTAACTATTTCTTCTGTCTATCCAACTTTATCTACTACCACCGTTGCTTAGGTTGCCGGCAGCATCCCATATGATTTGTGCTTCATTTGAAACTTAAAACAAATATTTTATGTCATTATAGTCAAAGAAAATAGAACATAAATTGCAATAGACAGAACTAAGGTCATGTAGCCTTTTTCTTTTTGTCATATCTTAACTTGAGTTGAAGATCTTTTCCGCCCCTTCATCGGCTATAAAGATATCAGAGTTGTTCACAAGGAGCCCAGACGAGTAAGTTACAGTTTCTCTTTACTTTGAACTATGGAGGCATGTTTTCCCATGATAAGACCTTCTATTGTAATTAACAACTGCACGCTCTCTATGCTCAGATTTAATGGGGCCATTTTCTTCTGTTATCTGAGTTACATTGTCCACTCAGTGTATTCCTTTTGTGTCTACTCAGTGTATTCCTTTTGTTAAATCGAGTATTGAACTGCAGAGGGGAGATAAAGCTACGGTATTATGCTTTGTAGAGTTCATTGAAGCAAGATATTCCCGTGCTGCAATGGAAGCTCTTCAAGGTATTGTGTAATATATTCCTCGTTGCAATGGAAAGCCCTTCAAGACGCAAAGATAAATGCTTGAGACTGAAAACGTGCAGCAGTCTTTAGGGCTTCTTATGGTGTATTGCTTGGTACTTAAAGTTCTTGATCTAGTAATTAGCCAAGTATATATGGCACTATAATTACCGCCATTGACATTATTTGTGAACCAACACTCTAGAAGAACTAAGACAACTCTTAAGATGTTCCATATTATAAAGGAATAGCTATTACTTTAGATAATCTAACGTGTGATGATTTTCTGCAGGTTACAAGTTCGATGACAAAAAACCCGATTCCCTAGCTTTGAAGATTCAATTTGCACATTTTCCTTTCCGTTTACCATCGAACCACGACGACAGGCGATGAATACATAAGTTAAGCAACACTTTCCTGATTTTCAAGGGCTTTGTAGATCCTGTGGAATAGTAAAGCTTATCCCGGACAAAATTGAGAACTAGCTGGTATGAAGGAAGCATCTAGCAAACTGGTAGTTTTCAGTTTTTCATATGGGCCTGGATGAGCTCATACGAGCTCTTGCCCCTCCCTTTAAGATCAAATGGGTCTTTTCCAAGTTCCTGTTTGGCGTTGATATCTTGTTCTGTCCATCAGGTTTCAGATATCTTTTGCTTTGGATCATGAAAATGACATATAGGTACAAAGATTCTTGACGAAAGTAATAAACTTCATTTGAGTGGTGACTGGTTTCGTATGAAACCAACCAACCCTATTGAATAAAGGAAAGCTGAGCAAAAAGCAGCAGCAAAGGAGAGGAAATCCACGAAAATGCGGCACTTGTGTGGAATTTGGCTACAAATTTATACCCACGTAAGTGCCTATAGTCTTTTGTCTCGTCAACACTTGAATAGCTAAGTTATGCAGGGAATGAGAGGGGGAGGAGTCGAGCAAAGATTTTACATTTTTCAAGCTTTGTGGGGTTTGAAGTCATAAAGCTGTCGGTCACAAGCGCTACAGGCCAATCGACCAATTAATCCCGTAATTGCCCTTTTCTACTCTAACGATCTAGTGGGTCGGGGTGTGCAAGGCGTTTTTTTATTTCAAGATCCTTTTATACCATTATTTGATTATCTTTTGAACGTTTTATGTTTTTCTTTTTCTTAAAATAATAAGAATAATAATAATAAAATTGTTTTAAAATATAGGGAAGCGAGGTCTAGCTTTATAAATATATTTTTTTATTTTTTGTAATTGTTTATGTATTAATTTAAATAAATAATTCATTTGTTTGTGTCTAATGGGTTTTGGGTTTTAAAACTTTAGAGGGTATCCAAATGTATTTGAATATTCAAATTATTAAAAAAATTAATTGATTTGTTAATACAAAATTGAATTTTATGCTTAATAGGATTTAACTTTGAATTTTGTGTCTATTAGGTCCAAACAAAAGCTATTTTAAACTTCTAAATAATAAATTAAAAACAAAATTGAAAATTTTAGATTTATGCAATTTTGAAGGTTGAAACAAACAGATATAAATCTAAATTTCATAATCAAGAACTTAAAGAGAGATGATAATAAACTTTTTATCAAAAAAAAAAAACATGAAATTAGGTGTTCTTCCATCATTTCTATACAAAATTCTCACCCCAAATGGGCTTGACTGAAATAATTTAAGCTCAGCTTTACAATGGAGATCATATTTGATTCTAAGAGCGTATGACAAATGAGAAGAAGAAGAAGAAGAAGTTCAAAAGAATTGAACATTTTATTTAAAATCCATTCTGTTATGTATTTGGTAATTAATCTACCCTTTATATGATCCTAAACTAAGAACATTTCTTTGTAATTTCACTTTCAAAACAACAAGAACATATGAAAAAATAATTTAGACAAAAAAAAAAAAAAAAAAATCAC
>NW_019272022.1:5455139-5528130 GCF_002738345.1 Cucurbita maxima
AAAAAAAAAAAAAAAAAAATCACTTACCCAAAGAAGAAAGAATGTGAGACTAAAGAAATGAAGTCCCTGCAAGGCCATGGTGGAGCAAATTATGAGCAATGGCGTCTCGAGCTTTCATGGAGCTCACCGATCTGAGCCCAACTTCAGGCGCCACTTCATCGTCTTGAAGCTCTGTACACAGTTCTTTATCCATTTCTTCATTCCCCAATTCACATATGTTGTGAAGAACACAGCAAGCTCCCAGTACCATCGGCAAGTCCTGCAGCTTCACCTCCGTCCGTTTCTGCAGGCACCGCCACCGTCCCTTCAGCCGAGCAAACGCCTCTTTACCCACCTTCTGAATCTCCCCGATCTTCTCGTTGAAAGCATGTTGAGTCCAAGTGAAATGCTGCTGTGTGTAAGGCACCAAAACCCAGTCCAGCAATGGGTAGCTCGAGCCCCCCACTACCCAAACGCCCTTCATTAGCCCACCGTTTGCCCTTTGAAACAGAGCCGATTTCTCTAGAACTTGTTCGTCCGGCATTGATCCCGGCCAGCCGATGCACACGTCCGTGAACACGCCTCTCGGATCCACCACGCCTTGGACTGTAATTGAATATGATGTCTTTTGATTTCTCTCTGTGTGGCGCTTGTTGAAATACGCTGCGACGCTGATTTTTGGAGCGATGATCGGAATGTGCGTGGTGTACATTGATCCGACCACGTTAGGGATTCCAGAAATTGATTCGTATTCTTCTTTGATTCTTTTCAGAGTTTCTTCCTCCGGCCATTGGAGGTATTTTGGCATTAGAACTGTTCTAATGGCGGTGCAGACCTCGAGGACCAGTTTATGGCAAGTCGAAATACCTAATCCGAATTTCTTGGATACGACTCGGAGGGGATCGCCGGTGGCTAATCTCCATAGGCAAACCGCTACTCTTTGCCGGACGGGAATGGCGGTTCGGAGAGTTGTGTCCTCTTTGGCTATGGCGGAATTAAGCTCTTCGCAAATCATATCGAATGTTGCTCTTCTCATTCTGAATTGCTTCTTGAACTCTTCATCGGGATAATTCGGACTGTTACATTCATCCCACCACGCTTTTGACCTATCTTTTACCCAGAGTCTCCGGTGATGGCCGCCGCTGCTACCTCCATCGCCGCCGCGTTTGGTTGATTTTTCGATTTCGATTTTCTCTAATCCATCGGAAGCGGCGGCAACCGCTACAGAGTTCGCTGCTAATCGCGATTTTTTCCGGTTGATACGGTCCGATTGTTCGACTTCAGAATAGTAATCTTGCACTTCGGAGTAGAAATCAAGCATGGCTTTCGTCTTCTTCCGGTGATTGACCTCCATCGAAATGTTCCCCTCCATGGAAGCTCTGTCACGTTCTTCCTGGTCACACCTCTCCTGTTCATCCAACAGCAACAGAGAAGTAACTAATCCCTTGAAATCCTTTCCTCCGCCATTTTTGGGCATTGAATCGTCGTCTTCATCAGCTTCATCTCGTCCGTTCATCTTCCTCGCGTTGCCGTTGGGGGAATCATTCATTGGGAAGATCAGCAACAGAAAGAAGAACAAATTGAGAAATTCAGGAAGAAATTGTGAAATTATGAAAGGGATTTTGAAGAGAAATGGAATTGTTATGAATCTTGTTGTTGTTGTTCTTCCCTCGGAAGCTTATGATTACAGGTTTGACTCCAATGTGAACGCACGGATTGCAGAACCCAAAACCAGAACGCTTTTGAAAATTGAAAAACAAATAATATATATATATATATATATTATTATTATTATTAGAAATTAAAATATTTAAAAAAAAAAAAAGGGTAATAAAGAGAAAATCGATATCGTATGGCGCAAACCACATAATTGATGTGTGGTGGTCGGTGAGGACACAACTTTGGTTATTCCAATCTCAAATATAAAAATCAATATTTTCAAATTAAAAATTAAAGAAATAAAAATAAAATCACACTAATCACAACTATCACAATATGATACCGAAGTAATATTAAATTTTTAAAAAATAAAAAATTCCATTTACTTTGTTTTATTTTTTTTAAATATATATATATATATATATATATATATCCTGAAATAAAAAAGTGGGGCCCAGGAGGATGGAGATATTAATATCAATTAAAATGATAATTTCGTGTATTTAAAAATAAAAAATAATAATAATAAAGAAAAAGAGGGTTTTGAGGATTGACAAGTGTGAACACGGAATGGGAGAATGTGTTTGTTTACTGCTTCCACTGAGGGCGGTCGTTGTCCGGAGGCGGTGACTTGGGATTTGGAATACGCGGTTTTTTTTTATTTTTTATTATTTTTTTATTCAAATTTTAAGCTCAATTTTCAAAATTAATTTTGTGTTTAATACCAAATTCATAGAATATTTAAATATTTATTTTGTGTCTATGAATTTCAATTTTCTAAAAAAATAAATATATTTAATCTAAATATTAGAAATAAAATTGTAATCTTTACATACGACCCTAAACGTTCAATGACTCGAGTTTAACGCTTTCTAGATAGTTTGCCTTTTTAAGAATGTGTAGTTTTTTCTATAACTTTTCTCTAAAAATAAAATCATTTGAATATGTTTGCTTACTTTTTTATATCACTTTTTTCCTTTAATCTTATACTTGTAATAGATTTTAATATATAGTTTGATCTCATTTTATTTCAAGAAAATAAATTATTTACATTTATAAAAATGGTATCTCTTTGTTGCTTTGGATTTATTAATTTATTTTGAAAAGGTCCAATTTATAGCATAAAATAATAGATTAAACGAGGTATTGAATTAACGCGTTAAATAATTTATTTATTATTTTTAGGGTTTAGTTTCATGTTTTTATCCAATTTTCTTTTGAAAAACTATACTAATGAAATAAACTCATTTCGTAAGGTGAACTATAATTCAACATTAAATAGAAATTAGAACAAAGAAGTCATTAACATCTTAATCGAGTCAATTAACCAACTATACTCGAGCAAGGAAATATAAACTCATTTTGAAAACACTACAAAATTTATCAAAAATTGGCACATATTCACACCTATCTAATATATATTTATTATTATTATTATTTTAAATTTGGTCAAAAAATATAAAGTGTAATTTCAATTAATGAAAAAGCTTACGACAACAACACCTAATTTTCTTCAAAATGACACCACCAAACATTATTATGCTACAAGAATAATTTGTTTTTAATTTTAATTATGCTGACGTGTCATCTCATCAGAAAATAAAAATGGTCAATCTATTATTAAATATCGTTACCTGTTGGCAAATTAATTTGCATATTATCTCACATATTATTATTATTTTAAAAAACAACCGATCTATTAAATATAAAATTAAATGAAAATTTCACATCTAATAATATTTTAAATTTCAAATTTTGTATCGAATAGATTTGACATTTTTATACTTCGAGAACTAAATAAACACATTTAAAAGTTAGAAGACATTATTAATAACTTTCCCCATAACCTATAAATTGGCTTAGAACTAAGTAAACACACATTTAAAAGTTAGAAGACATTATTGATAACTTTCCCCATAACCTATAAATTGGTTTTTATTATTATTTAAAGGATCTCTCTCTCTCTCTCTAACTGTGCAAAGTGGAGGAGTATGTGAGTATGACGGCTGGATGGGCCATGCCTAAAAGAAAGATTGAGCTGAGAAATTCAAACTTACACGCAACCTTTAGACTATTAAAGACGACGCCGTGTGGCACGCCCCCTCCCATCAAAGCTTTCAAAGACTAAGTGTGGAGATGGAAACAAAGCATACTTTCAATAATACACAGGATCAGCCTAAACCCCAATTACTGTAAAAGTATCCAAAAACCTGAATTATTCCCAATTCTCCAGATAGCTAGAGATTAAAATGGTAAGAACACATTCCAGCCAATCACTTGCTCAGTCAAGGAATCCAATAGTATAGGGTGGGTTAGGGTTAAATCCATTTCCTTCCCCTCTAAACCAATTAAAAATGAGCCGAATTTGAATAATGGAGAAACATGGAATGGAAACAGCTCATTCATGAAATTCCTACCAAATCCATAAACGGTTGAGGCTAATAAGACCATTTAATTAAATGAGTAGACTTTTCAGGCAACAGTATGAATGGCTGGCCGACTTTCTTTGCGCGTCTGATGGCACAAACGGCTCAGTAAAAGAACATTTGTTCTTGAACAATATATTCAGTTCCTATTTCTCTGTCTGAACTTGTTTCTAGAAGAAGCATTTTAAGATGGGGTTTGGCCAGATCATTAAATAACTCACTAGGCTGTGCAAAGAAGCTTCGAGGATATCCATATTCCTGCAATTTGTATCAAACAATTCTAGAACTTAATCCATGGGAATTTTAATGGGTGGGGAAGCCATTTTTTTCTCTCTCTACTATCTTGAACAAGTTATAAGTAATTCAAAAGGAAACTACAGATAAAGGATACGTTGGGATATGTATGGAGAGAATTGTGTACTGTTTGTCAATCCAGATCCAGAAATTTGCGTGTCTGAAACAACTGCCTGCCAATGATGAACTTCAATGAATTTCCAATGTTTTCGTGGGAATCTAGTGCAGTTTTCATCTGGTTCGACAGTCAAAAATGGAGCCAAGTCAATCTGGCATTTAACCTACCCATGAACCCATGTTCTGAGTCTTGACTGACGGGTTAAGTAAGAGATTTGCCAGCCCATTCCCGCTCGCGTCGCTTTTGTTTGGCTTGCATTTTGTTGAATTTTTCTTTCCCCTTCTCGAGAAGAGGGTCATGTACAACATAGTCATTTGGATCATCACTACGAGTCATGCGGTCCTGCATGATCCATGGTGAAAATTAAGCTTCAACATAAATCACGGATATTGGGGTTTCAGTCAAAATTTTTCCATTGAAATAAAATATAAGTCCCAACAATTAAAACTATTTACTTTTTAACAGGATACAAAGAAACAGAAACCAAATTTATAACTGGATGGATACAATGAATTTATTTAGCAAACGACAATAAATATAGCATATACTTAGCTATCTCTTCACGGGCAAGGGTAAGTTATGGGCAGATTGTATATAGCATTCTTTTATAGGAGTATTATGCAATCTTTTTTCTATAGGAATATAGCGCAAAATTTTCAGTCCATCGAAGCGTTAATGTGTTGTGCGAAGTTGGCCTTCATCAGAACTTTTAAGCAGGTCAATAAATTCACAACTACTTACCTTCCCAGGTTCTGGTGTGAACTTTAACCCAGCAGATTTCCAGTCTGACAACTCATCATTGCCACCCTCAGATTCGGCGCTTGAAGTTGTTGGTTTTCCAGAAATGGCTTTCTTAAAATTCGCAAGTTTGGCCAAAACCTATAAGCAACAAAAACACAGAGAAAAGTAAATGCTTAACTTGCTAATAAAGACTGAAGATGAATGTAAAAGGTCCGAATCCATGCATGAAATGATGCAAAAAGAAGTTCCTCAATTTGCAAAAAATCTTTAAGTCATTCCCAAATATGGCTTCATACCCAACCCAACAATGAGAAAAGAGAGAGATTTAAGATCCAAGCTTAATAGCATAATAAAGTTAAGATTCAAAATTTAGAATTTTAAATATTTCCTTTTTCCTTGTGTCTGAGTAACATAAGCCAAACTAAACAATGAAATTAGAAGTGTTATTTGGACTTGTTATGAAGTGGGCTCCGAGAAAAAAAGACGAAGAACAAAAGCAAAAGCTAACATTATAAGTTTTAGTACATTACCATATTCAGATAAAAAGATAAAGACGCTGAGTTATTTTAAAAAATCAAAACAAACTAGGTGCAGGGTGACTGACAGTCATCAGGATTCATAATTGTCATTGCCTAAGATCAAGTGAAGAGTTCTCGATCTAATTGCAGCATTATTTCAAACAACATGCAATTTCATTTTTCAAAACAAAAATACAATAGGAATTAAAACATGACAAGTATCGAAGATTAGAACATACTTCATCTTCACGTCCTTGCAGTCTCCTCTTCTTCAATTTTTGCAGCTGTCTCCCTCTTTCAGCTTCACCCAATAACTGCAAGTCCGAGTCAGCATTAGCCATTCGCTCCGCTCTTGCTTCAGATCCAATTCCTTTTTTCTTCATAGATAACTTCTCAACCTTTGGTTGCTCACGGTTAGTGTTCTCAGCACTGGACCTGTTAAAAGACAATTGCAATACAGATGATCTAATTTATGCAAAACATCGAATGATGATGGTAATTATAATATGTAGATTCTTCAACCTCCATAAAATTATAAAAAATAAAGATTGTAATTAAGCTAGGATGACCCTACATATTAAGATTAAAGTCAATTATCAAGGTCTAAAACTTAGATTGTAAACAAGTACAGGCTTCAGTTGCAGCTTCTACGAGGAAGAATAAAAGATAAAATTGCAGAAACCATTCCTAAACTAGGGTAATAGCTCTTAGACTTAAAAGGCAATTGTAGAAACTCGAACTTAACCTTCTCCAGATCAATCACACCAGATCTTAAGAGAGTCCCATCCGATCTCTGAACAGAATGAGTGAACTTAAAAGCCTTATGCAACCAATCTCAATGATATGAACTGTATTGGCCATTAACACAACTCCCATGCCTTCTTTCGCAGATTAAACAGGATACTAGTACTCATGCATGGAGTAAAAATTGTGAAGGCATGAAGATACAACAATTCCCCCTTACCAACTTCAACAAAAGTACATAAATAAAGATAAAAAAAGATTGAAGCAAACATGAGTTCAAATTATTCTACCTTTGAGTAGATCCTTCATTATTCTTTGAGTCAGAAGTCCCTGCACATCAAATTCAGTACATCAAGTAATTTGCACTCGAGTAATTCTTATTTTGGGCAGTCAGGTCTCAAAGCCCAAACTTTGATTTAGTAGACTCTACGGAAAATATTGGTTGAGGAAAAGATAAATGGTAACAACGGTTTAATCATAATAACTTAGACCATCTATGCAAGGGTATCATCTTGCAAACATACTGTTCCATAAAATGTTTTCATTATGTGATGTGGAATGTGTGCACCCAAGCATCCACCTTTCATCTAAAGCTTAATGAACTGCCTGTTGTTCAGACTTTCTGACTTTGTCATCTACGTTTTCTTCCTTTTTATTAATGCTGTGGATATATAACATTCTCCATGTTATTCCCTATCCCATTTCAATATTGACTGTAATCAATAAGCCAGGAGAAACCTAAGAAAAGAGGAACCCTATGAGCTTTTTTTTTTTTTTTTTTCCTTTTTCAGATGAGCAATTATGTGGGTGCAGAGGTTTGAACAAACTTTTGGGATGGTAATAGGTACCTCGTCCACTTAGCTATGCTTAGATGAGCACCCAATGAAGTTATATATCCAATTCCAAGAGAACTAAAGAAAAGTTTGAGAAACACTTCCCCTTCTCCTCTGGCACCCAGTTAATGCAATTCTTCCCCATATGTCAAATTAAAAGTTGGACCAACATGAAACTAAACTGTTTAAGTAGCATCAGACATAGCATACGGAAACAGTGTGAAAGACTGAAAGATCATGGTTCCATATTGAAAACAATAAATTGCATAGAAGTACGCAAAGAATGTTTAAGTCACCATTTTTAGACTTGTGGTGAGATGGTGCAACTCCCAACTCTGTTCTTTTTCTTAATATCTGTTGACGCATTCGGGCATCAAAGTTAGCTTCATCATCATCACTATCGCTGTATTGAGGGAGGTTAGAATTTTCAGCATCTGAATCTCTACGAGACTCTTGTTTCTTTGATGCTAAAGTTTCTCTAACAGATAGCTGCATCTCCCTTGTTCTTTTATTGTCCTGCAGTCAAAAAGTTCATTATCTCATCAAAAAAAAAAAAGAAAAAAAAAAGAAAAAAAAAAGCTCATTATGTTCAGTCAGAACCCATCAAATAGTTTATATGTGCTATCAATTATCATAGATTCACAACTAAGCTTTTGCAATAGCCGTAGGTTCAAAAGTGCAGGTTACAAGAAAAGATTAATGACGCTGTTTCAGAAGAACAAATCTCGTATGGAAATCAAGGGGGAAACTGAAATGAAACATTCAGATTTCAAAAGGTGATTACTAGAAAAATATTGAGATCAAGAGAGCAGTAAACTTATACAAACTCATTATTTCCCCAAAAAAAAAGTTCCTTTTTTTTTTTTGGAAAATTGATAACAAATGTATTGAAAGTTGTTATTCTATTTTTGTTTATTTATTTACCAATTCACTGCTTGGAATCACGTCCTTCAGCAGACGTGGATCATCCAATACATCATGACTGCTCTTAATTTTTTTCTTCACAGCTGCCAGTTCTTTCTCGTCTTCTTCAGCTTCTTCTCCAAATGATAGTAAATTAAGTTTTCTACATTACATAAACATACAAAGCAACAGAGAAATCAGGGATAACCAATAGCATGTATCTCAAAAGAGAATTCCAAATTGTATCAACTCTTACTTCACAGCTTTCTTCTTAATGTCCTTGTTGTCAGAATCAACAGTGGATGGGATCCCAGGCTTTGCAGGCGCTCTTGGAACAATATCTTCAAATGGATTCCATAATACCTTGAGATAAGATTTTTTCAAAAGAAAGTTAGCCCCTTAAAGATTCTTTTGGCGTAAAGTAGCTTATAACAAACATGAAAGTAGCATCAAAAGTAAAAAGTACTATGAAACTGCAACCTAGTTCCAAACTTGTATTATTTAATCCTACCTCGACTGATTTAATCTTGGGTGGATCCACAGGACGGTCATCCTTGTCAGTTTCAAACTCACCCAAACTTGTTAGATTATATATAGAATCCCCAGTGACCTAGAACAACATGAACTCCAGCATCACAATAGCAATCAAGATAAAATGCACGATAAGAATCATAGATACCTTTCCAAAAATAGTGTGCTTCTTGTCAAGGTCATCACATCGACTCAAGGTTATAAAAAACTGACTTCCATTTGAATGAGGTGACCCAGCATTTGCACATGCTACTAAGCCCCTGTGCTTGAATCTTAGCCGTGAGTGAAACTCATCTGGGAAAACACCCCCATAGATACTTTCACCACCTGCACTAAAACATAGAAAGGTAAGCAGAAAAACAATGATACATAAGCACGATTTCTCCTACACGGGGAGAACTCTAGTTACACATTACAATTAGTAGTACCCTACAATATACAAATAAAGTATCTGGGAAAATATTGGTCGTAATGTTAGCAAGCAGTAAAACACAGTAGAGCATTAATAGATTAAAAATATTCAACATTCAAGATTAAATTCATGTCCCAATGGAAAATTGAATGCCCTACAATATGATGTTCCCTCTTTCTTGTAGTTGCCTATTTTCCTAACCCCTCCTTCGGACAATGGAATAATTCTGGGACCAATATCTTCCCCTCTACATAGTAGCCTGATATGCTTGATTAGCTCCTCCCTCCATTGTTCAATCATGGTGTTCACAAACACTTTCTTGTAGTTGCCTATTTTCCTACAATCGCTTATGACGGCATATCCCGTAATTATGTGCTGCAAAGTAATAAAGCATTCTTGATAGCTTAGGAACGATATCCAGATTTCAATTTCTCTGAACTACAAAACATCATTGGAAAGGGAATGATACAAAGTAAACTTCATCAACTACAAATTCACTGGAATTCGCCTAATTTCTCCGATAAAATAACCCTACGATTAGCTTACTCTAACGACCATCCACTTCGAGTAGAATACAAAGCTTTACAAAACCCTAGCCAAATCATACAATCAGATAAAAGCAAGAGAGCAATGGACGGACCTGTGCCACTGCCGGTAGGATCGCCGCCCTGAACAATGAAGTCCTTGATGATCCGGTGAAAGATGGTACTATCGTAATAGCCTTCGAGACAGAGTTGAACGAAATTTCTGACGGCTTTTGGAGCTTCCTTAGGCCATAGCTCGATGTCGAGCGGGCCACACGTCGTATTCAATACGACCTTCCCCCTCGTCGGCGGCTCTAGCACGTAAACAGTCGACATTTCCACTCAATTTCCAGAACCCGCTCACCGCTGCGCCGATATTCTTTCGATGAAGACGGAGGAGGGAGTCAAAACAAATTTCCGACCTCGAGCTTTCCAGTAAACGGCGTCGTCGTGATTTACTAATCAATCAACGCAAATTTCATTATTTCTACAAATTTCTTACATATGGAAATCTGTAATTCCGAGAGAAAAAATAATAAAAAATAAAATAATATTTAAAGCTTAATCTCTAGCTCTTGACTCGCTACAAATTGCTTGCTTTTAGTATAATCTCTCGTGACTTTATTTTTTATTTTTCTAAAATATCTCGGATTAAGGGAGATAGTATTCCTTACTTATAAACCCATAACGACAAGTCTAGTAAATATTGTTCTCTTTGAGCTTTTTCAGGCTTTCCGTCAACGCTTTAAAACACGTCTACAACCATTTAAAACAAGTCTACCCGAAGAGGAGGAAGGGCATGTGTGTGATATCACAGTTAATTACATCAATTCCGAGAAGATTGGGCCACAATCTCCATAAAAGGTGGATTATGTCTGGAGAAAGGTATTAGAAAAGAGGGAAGCTTTGGAGATTTTAGATTCCAAACTTTGCAAATCAGCCCAATCTTTGACTTCCATCCCTTTGCAGCACCGAAAGTGCCACACATTTTAACCCACCACTTCACCTCTTTTCGTTTCTAAACGATGCCGTTTCAAGGAAAAATGCGATTTTCTACCTCTTTGGGGCTCTGTGTTATGGCAGCGGCTCTGTTTTTACCGCCATCCGACGCCCAGCTGCCTGTGCCCTCCACCGAACAGCTTTGTATCAGCCAGTGCGTCACCTGCCCAGTGGTTTGTACCACGCCGACGCCGACGCCGACGCCGCGCTCTTACAGCTCTTACATTCCGTCGCCACCGCCACCGCCGCCTGCGTTTTATGGCGGCTATATGGGGCCGCCGCCGGCTTTGACATCGTCGTATTTTTTCCGGGGCCCGCCGCCTCCGGTTGCGAATTATGTTTCGGGAGCACAACCGTCGGGGCAGATGCCGCAGACGGTGGGGCCTCGCGATTATTCTTACCCTTACTACTACTTTTACAGTTCAAATTTGGGCTCCTTCGCTTCTCCTTCAACGTTCATTCTCTTGTTTGCGTGTTTTTTTCATGTTGTTTTCTGATGACGTCGATGAGTAGCTAGCTGACGTCATGATGCCATGATTTAATATGTATGTTCGATTAAAACATCCCATCTTTTGCTCTCCTTAATTTTAATGAAAAATTAATACTATGTTAGTTATTTGCTACGTAATATTTGTGTTCTCTATTATATAAATATAAAATATTAATTTAAACTATGTTCGCTAAAATAATAATAATAATAATAACCGTGACATTTTTTAAATTCAAATAAGAGATTTTTATTAAGCTATGTTGGATTGAACGTGATTGCGATAAATTTTAATTAATAATTAATTTTTATTATAGTTTTTAACTCGAAATTATTTATAAAAATTTAAGAGACTAAATTTTAATTTTCTTAAAAAAATAAAATAAAAAATGTAACATTATATATATATATATATATATATAAAAAAAAAGTTGATATGCGAAAAAATAACATAAAATAATAATTGTAAATACCATCCATATTGCATACCTTAAAAATTGCGCTTATTATTGTACGTTTGGCCTAAAAAGCGAGTATATGTTATATTGACAAGAATACCCCTCAAGGAAGAAAGAAAATTTTGGGGGAAAGTATGTCTCTTTCTCAGACGTGCAAAAATTTTTGGTCATTTCAGATCCAAATGGTGATACGATAACCGGTTTCGTCAGCGCGCAGGGACGAAGCTCATCGGCTCTCTGGTAGATCTGTGAGCCTACGTGATTTTCCGAACACGAATTTCTAGATCAGGGCTGTTGTACCAGTCGCTACGGAGGTCAGGAAAATGGAGACCGAGAATGCAGAGGAGCTTGCATCGTCGATGGCTTCCACTTTTCTTCCCCTCGCCTCCGCCGCGCAGCAGCCATATGTGTCGGAGCTCCTTTCCTTCACGCTCGATCGCCTAAACAAGGCAATTTCTGAATATCTCTCACCTGCTGCGTTTGCACTTGAAAATGGAGTGGCTAAGTGCTTCTATCTAGTTCGGAGATGACAATGTCTTGATATTCTTCTGGTTATTCGATCGATGAGCTTGAAGCTTAAACGAAGTAATTCAGTGTCTACTCTGCAATTAGTGACATATCTCGTTCTTTTATAGGAACCGGAGCTTCTTCAGGTTGATGCCGAGCGAATTCGGAGGCAAATACAAGAGGTGGCAGTCGGCAACTACCGAGCTTTCATTGCTGCCGCCGATGCGTTGCTTGCAATTCGGGAGGAAGTATCTTCCATCGATAAGCATCTCGAATCTTTGGTAATTCCGAAGTTCTCTTGCGTTTTCTTCATCTGAGTGCGTATGTTCATAATTTGAGGCCTTAATTCAGGGGACAAGTGCAGTTTATATCGATTAATGTGAAGGCGAATTAATGTGAAGGCGATTGTTGCCATGTGACTAATGATAGTTTCGAAATTAATCAACTGCATTGGAATTTGCATGGCAATCAAATGCTTCAATCAATCTTAAGTTCACTGGTTTGGTAGATAGTATACAAAGTGGAATCACTCAGGTTGTTTGTTTGTTTATTTTTCCTGTTAAAAGATTGACTTTCTGACGTTCCATTTCCCATGCTTGCTTTACAATTATTCTTGCTGATATTGTCATCATTGTCATTACTATGATTATAATTTTTCATTTACTACTTCATTGGTATTGTTATTATTGTTATTTTTAGTGGTAGGAAAATAACTATGAAGATGAGGTAATGAAACCAACGGATCATTCTGTTCTTCAGTTTACATGGTTTGACGATTATTTAATATTGAGATATTAATTTCCTCTGTTATAGATATCTGAGATTCCAAATCTGACATCGGGTTGCACAGAGTTTATTGAATCTGCGGAACAGATTCTAGAGAAGAGGAAGATGAACCAGATATTGTTAACACATCACAGTACTCTGCTTGATTTACTTGAAATTCCTCAGCTTATGGACACGTATGTGTTTGATTGCTTGACCTTCGCTCTAGAAATTTTACATTGTTTTAACCAATTATGTGATCTGATTAAACTGATGCATTTATGTGATTTTATCAAATATATGATTATCCATACACATTTCGAACTTGTTCAAGAAACCATGCTACAGTGCAAGCTGCAATAAGCATATGTTTTTTATTTATGTTACAGTGTAAGCTGAAAACATGTCACAGCACTTCCCTTTGCTGCCCTATGCTTTCTTTGAGGAGGAAGCAAAAGATTTCATTAATCTACGATAAGAATATGTTTTTTGAGCTATTGCTGGCATGTTCCTTTCCTTTTATTTCATACTGTCGTAAATAGTTCTGATATAAATTATTATTGATTTTTTTTTAATTTTTTTTATATTTACATTATGAATCTATTTTAGCCTAATAATAATACTCACCCTATAAAACTTTATGGAGCTGATTTTGGTTGGAAAAATATTACCCTACACTTGTGATGAGTCAACATCCACTAAGACATGGATTAATGTACCAACAGTTCTGTTATAATTTTCTTTAGTTAATTGCTACGGACATGGTTGATTATAATTGTAAAATATAAAGAAGAAATCATGTACTATAAATTTGAAGCCCGAGCTTGCTTTAGGAATTAATGATAGAATGAATTAATACTTTATTTCATATTATTTCAGTGATGTATTTTTAGAAGATTATGAAAAAGGTTTTTGGTGATTCCATCCTTCTGCAGGTGTGTAAGAAATGGAAATTACGATGAAGCTCTTGACTTGGAAGCATTTGTTGCCAAACTTTCAACCATGCACCCAAAGTAAAATTTCCTCCCGTTACTCTCCACACCAATTAATTTATAGTTTCGGAAACTAACTCTTTAACAAGCATTTTGATGGGACCCCGTTCTTTCCCATAGAATACCAGTTATTCAAGCCCTGGTGGCAGAAGTCAGGCAGACTACACAATCTCTTCTTTCTCAACTTCTCCAGAAACTTCGCTCAAATATTCAGGTATCTTGCATGGCTTATTATGTTGCTGCATTATGTGATAAAAATCTTGATATGAATATAATAACCATGTCTTTAAAATGGCAGTTACCTGAATGCCTCCGCATCATTGGATATTTACGTCGAATTGGAGTATTTAGTGAATATGAAATGCGTTTGCAGGTAGAAGTCTCTCATTTGTTCTAAATCTACATCTTTTCTCATCTTGAAAATTTATAAGCATTGTGCTGTTTTAAATTTTGTTTTCTTTCCGATGGATTTAATTATATGGGATTGCATTTGCCTTCTTTCAGTTTTTAAGATGTCGAGAGGCATGGCTGACTGGAATTCTTGAAGATCTTGACCAGAGAAATGCTTATGAGTATTTGAAAGGAATGATTAATTGTCATAGGACACATCTTTTCGATGTTGTTAACCAATATCGAGCAATCTTTGCTGATGATACGTCAGGAAATGAAGAAAATTATGACAGTGGGCTTCTGTTTAGTTGGTCCATGCATCAGATTACTTCTCATCTAAAGACACTCAAAATAATGCTGCCAAAGATAACAGAAGGAGGATCCCTATCGAATATATTAGAACAGTGCATGGTAAAATGAATTCCTTTTGAGCGATATTTGGTTGACTTATGGAGTTTTATTTATTTATCAACTTTGGGTTCTAGAATCTCATGGCAGAGTAAGATTCAAAGTTGTCCTCCTTGCTCGTATTTCGAAGCCTAATTCCAAAGTTACGGAAATAATGTGCCCAAGATTCAAAGTTATCCGATCTAGTTAGTTTTATAATGTTTGCTTTAATTTTGAAAAAGATCCTTCTATATGGCCGAAAGGCCAATTTCTAATTGTAACCTCACTCTACTCTTTTTCTCCATTTGTGTGTGTGTCTGTGTGATGCTTGATTGGAACTGCTAAACTGGGTACTTAGATCATCAAAATAGTAATATATTCACGCAATGCCAGTTTCAATGTTATACAATGCGGCTCCAACCAAATGACTTGGATTCCCAGCTACTTAATTTATTTTTTATTTCTCTCTATCATTTGCAGTACTGTGCCATGGGGCTTGGCTGGGTCGGAATGGATTTTCGCGGTTTGCTTCCTCCACTTTTTGAAGAGTAAGGCAGTTATTTATTTTGGTTTCTGTTCCATTCAATCGATGACAATAAAATGATTTCTTCATAATAATTTGATTTAATTACTCCTCAGGGCAGTTCTCAATCTATTTGCAAAAAATATGGGTACTGCAATCGATAACTTTCAGGTAATACATCAGAAACATCCTTTCCTCTTGAGAGACTTAAACTCCCCCCAATTTAATTTTGCTACGAAAAGGCTAGCGAGAGTCCCTTCGCTGCAATCAAGATCACTGTCATGTCTAATGACCGTGAAATGCTTATTGCCTTTGCAGTTAGTTCTGGATTCCCATCGTTGGGTTCCATTACCAGCAGTTGGTTTCACCGCAAGCAATATTGGTGAGGAAAGTCAGGAAGACGTGACTCCACCTTCGTATTTGATGGAACATCCACCTCTTGCTGTTTTTGTAAATGGTATGCGTATGTCAGATATTTGTTTTCCCCATAAATTTTTTCAAGCACATTGAACTAAAAAGAATATTAAAGAGGGTACATTGCAACTGTGCCTCGCTTTTGTAGCCTGATCCATGTTAGTATTAAAGGCTTTTAGCTGCGTGATGGTAGATTCCTTTGAAGCTGGAAAAAAAATAGATGTGGTATGCATATTTGTTTTTTTTTTTTTTTTAAGAAATGCTAAGAGTTTACTTCATAATTTGATAGAACTAATTTATTAACCTGACTGTAGTGTTCACCTATGAGCTCAGAGTAAGTAACTTGTACTATAAGGTTATTTTGTCGCAATACAATCGGTCTGTTAATTGCATCTTCTTTTGGTGGTATTAGGTGTATCAGCAGCCTTAAATGAACTTCGCCATTGTGCCCCGTTGAGTTTGAAGCATGTGATAGCTCAGGAATTAATAAAAGGATTGCAGGCCGTTTCCGACTCTTTATTGAGATACAACACAACTCGCATGCTAAAAGATAATGAGTCTGGACTTTTTCTCCAGCTTTGCCGAGCATTTATCGAGGTGCTGTTTTGGTTTTTGCTTTGCCATTGCCATCTCCAACTTACTCTTCTAAAAGAAACCTCTCTCATTTTGCACCATCTTCTGCAGGTTGCTTATCCACATTGTGCCACATGTTTCGGTCGCTGTTATCCCGGCGGGGCAGTGCTTATATTAGACGCAAAAAATTTGTACGATGGCATCGGTCGCCTATTAACCATCTCTTCCTCAAGAGACCTCCCGGCAACAGTCAATAATGCGGAAGAGCAAGTTGCAGAAAATGGTGACATGCCTGCGCTGGAAAATGGAGCAACACCGGATGCTGATAAGGACCAGAAAAGCCCCCCTTTGCACAGCAATGAAAAACAAAGCGAGGGTGAAGAAGCAGAACAGAGCAATTAAATCCAATAACCGATACTTGATTTTGTAGCCTTCCATTAATTTTTTGGGGTCTAATTCTTTTAAACCATCGTTTGTAATTATTCTCTAGGAAGATTCATCAAATTTTCAGCTAAAGTTACGGTTATTACATTCAGTGTATGATAGAGGAAACATGGAGAGTTCAATGAAAATATTTTAGTTCCAAAAGAGAAAATCGGACTAGTAGGGTTTTGATCCTTAAATTTGCGTAAAAATATAATATCTTAACTAATTGATGTATTTGAATGAAAAATATAGTATTAGCAGAAATCTTCGATTTAAAAACCATTTTCAGTCTTCATAAAATAATAGTTAATAAAAATATATTTGATGAGCAAAATTTTAGAACTCTATTTCCTCAGGCTGAAACTATTTTTGAAACATTCAAGTTGGCATTTCTTCGAAAATTTATCACGAAGTAGGTCAGCAATCAGCAATACGGTGCGTTTTGATGCTTCCTTCCGGCTTGGGCTAGTTGACAGTTAAGAAGCCGCCAAAACGCTGCGTTTTCGGTTCAAAACCCTCTCCAGAAACCCTGATTCAGCTCTGTGGCCCTTATTGGCGGCAAAGCCGTTGTAGCTTAACACAGACTCTTGCACTCTTCCCCTTCCAGTTCTTCGATCTGAAGCTCAACAGGTTGACATAAATATTCTGTTTATTGTAGATTTTATGCGAAGTTGTATGTCATCCATTTGTGTTCATTATCGTTATCTCCTTTGAATGATTCTCAATGTTGTGGCCTTTTCATCTTTGCCTGTGTCGTTCTTTCTCGAATGGAATACTCAATCGATGCTCAAATTGTTATAATTGGAAAGGTTAGCTCAAGATTCCATGCTAGTTATTTTGAGAGGAATTTTGCATTGAGTTTCCTCTTCTTTTCCTCGGAATTAATACTAATGTACAGGTGATTTCGTGTTCTTGGAATGTGCGATGACTGCGTTATGTTGAAGCTATAAAAAAAATTTGTTTTCCGGATTTTTCTTCTTCATGTAGCTTTGTGGGAGAAGATAGCTTCAAATGTACAACAGCCTGTGGAGCTACAACCTGCAATTCAGAAGATTCAGATATACTCTTTCTCCAATAATGGAGTTTTTTTTTTTTTTTTTTCAATCGTGTGTATTCTAACATATCATGCCAAAGAACATACTGAGTTCATATTCTTGAATGAGATGCAGATGCCCACATATCTCATTCTTGCATAGAAGTATGAAAGAGATGCTAAGAAGTACTGGGATATCTTTTACAAAAAGCATCAACACAGAGTAAGTTTCTACTACTTTGGCTAGAATCTTTCCTCAACTAGATAACTACTTATATATAATAACTATATAACTTAAGCCCACTGCTACTAGATATTATCCATTTTGACCCGTTATGTATCGTCTTCCGCCTCACAATTTTAAAATGGATCTTGGGTACCCAAGGAGGTGGAAGCCCAAAAAGGTGGATTGTGAAATCTTATAAAGGCGTGAAAACCTCTCCCTAATAGACGCGTTTTAAAAACCTTGAGGGAAAACTCTTAAAAGGAAAAGTTTAAAGCATACAATATCTGCTAACGGTGAGCTTAAGCTGTTACATGATCACCAATTTTGAATCCTACTGTGTAAAATGAGTAGCCGCATATTTTTTCATTGATTTACGGGGCCTAGCGTCCTTACTGGCACACCGTCTCGTGTCTACTCCCCTTAGGGGAACAACTTCCTCGCTGGCACATTGTCCGACGTCTGGCTCTAATACCATTTGTAACGGCCTAAGTTCATCGTTAGTGGATATGGTCCTCTTTGAGGTTTTTTCTTTTGAGTTTTTCCTCAAGGCTTTAAAATGTGTTTTCTAGGAAAAGGTTTCTACACCTTTATAAATGGTGTTTCGTTCTCCTACCTTTATAAATGGTGTTTCGTTCTCCTCCCCAATCAATGTGGGATATTACAATAGAATAATTATTGTTTGGGTAGAGTAGTGAAAAATTCTATCGCCCAACTACTGCTTCATTTTCAGCTGATGTTCGCTTCTCTCACCTCAGAAAGTTTTGAAATTTACTTATACTTTACAATTTTGATCGTTTTCTATTCCTATGCTTAGTTATAACAACTTAGTTATAATACGTTATTTACTTCCATTTTAATTTTTAAATTTTTCAAGCCCCGACACTCCGAGGACAAAGAATGGGGCAATATTTTGCTGTCGGTTGAACACGACTTGAGGTTTAATTGTAGCATTATTTATAAGAGTGTGAAAATTTCTCCCCCGTAGACATGCTTTGAAACTGTGAGGCTGACAACGATACGTAACCGGCTAAAACAGACAATATCTATTAGCGATAGGCTTGAACTATTACATTTATATTGAAAAATGTGGCTTAAGTGGGCAAAAGGATTGGTTTGCTTACTAAGGACACATAAAGACTTCAATGAGAGCCATGTTGCTGCCTTTGTTTGTGATCTTACTGCTGATAACTTGAGAAACCACATTTATCCATCATTGATATATAGTAATGATGGTAATTTACTGAAGATTTCTTAGTCACAGTCTGAATTTAAAGTTTTCTCGTTATTAAACTATATTAGTATGTTGATAACCTATTCTTGATCAAACAGATTTTTATTGTGTCTGCAGTTCCCCCAGAGAAGATGTCCCAGGTGTGGCATAATCTAGCACTCATTGAGTTCCAACTTTTTTCACAGGTATCGCTATGAACGGATTATAATCCAATGAACGGATTTGTTCTATGCACATGGTGACTTTGCTTGTTAGGAACCACGAATATCCGCAATGGTATGATATTGTCCACTTTGAGCATAAGCTCTCGTAGCTTTGCTTTTGATTTCTCCAAAAGGCTTCATACCAATGGAAATAGTGTTTTTACTTATAAACTCAACGTGAGACTATTCCTATCAATAATACACGTTATGTTTCTTTGTTCTCTTTTTTCTGCTTGTGCTATTCTGCTTTCGTTCAACTCATGCCTAATTGACTCATCTCATCGTATGATATCTGAAGGACCTCTGAGATGTTTTAATTATTTGATACTTCAACGTTTATATTATCATTTCCCTCTGTTTTTGTCGGTCTTTATATAAGACTCTTATGTTTCTTCCCCTTAGGCTTCTACTGCAAAAGAGTTGTTCTAGATCTCGTCTAGTAAGGATACAGAATGTGCATTGATTTTTTGCCACGTCCTGCGTCGAGTCGATGAGCCAACGATCGTTTCAGCTGCTAATCGATTCGGTTTTATCCCAAATCATTGTGAGTTCTTGGTTCACTGATAGATACTAGGATATCCCCAGTACTGCGTTGCATATTATGTATTTTCATGTTTCATATCAGCTTTCCTTTTAATATATGTCAAGGGGCGTAGAATCATTATGTGAATTCCTTTTAATACTGGATGGTTTTGAGTTGATATTTAAGCTTTGTTTAAGATGGTAGAGCATTTATTTGTACAAAGGGAAATGGACGTGTAATTTATGAAATACCCTGTGTTTGTGGACTGTATATGATTCTTTTAGACGCATCATTAGCTTCTGAACATCCTAACTATACTCGGTGAATAGCAATGTCGTTACTATTTAGTTTTTGAAAATTTGAAAATTATACCCGTAGATTTTCATATTTTGTTATCTACTTGTCACAATCGCACTTTTGATGGTAGCAGATTTGCGATTGTGTGACACTTACTTCCGAGAAACAAGTAAACTAGCCAATTCGTTCTTGCGTCGCTTACGACCAAACAATATATGTTTTAGAAAATAGGGAGGAGAGAGATTTCGAAAGAGAGTTTTGAAAGATTGAAATTGGTGTTACATGTAATGCAATAAAAAAGACAACAACAATGGCTTACAACATATGATTATCAAACTAAACCTTAAATATTTGCATCAGTCCATTCTTCTTCTAATCACGTTTCTTCGGTTTTTTTTCTCGGATAACTTCCTCTACGAGACGTATGAATCTCGGCCGCTTCCTTCCTTTTTGAAACAAAATTACAACTTTTGATAATGAAAATATTTGTATAGAAAAAATTTAAAACATTTTTTTAGAAGTTTCAAGTCTTATTCTAATAATTACAATAAAACTTACAAACCCAAGAACAAAAGGCAAAACCCAATTAAAAAAACCCCTTAATTTTCATTTGAAAAACTAGCTCACCACAATGTTACTATATTAAAGTGGAACATTGAAGAACAAAAACATGGATTAAAAGAAGAAATTGTGGATGAACTTGTAAGTAAAACCAATACCAAATTCAAGTAAAGGGTTTTTATTTGCAATAAAGCACGAGTAACGTGGTAGATATCAAATTCTCTTTTGAATATATACTGAGTTAGCATGGCGTTGGAGAACTTATAGAACAGATGTTCTTCAAGTAACATCATAGATATCAATTTTTTACCATTATTAGCGTAGAAAAGGTTCTTCTCGAGTATCTATTCTGAAACAAACAAGCACGAAAAGCTATATGCATCCAAATTCCAAAGCTCCCCTATTTAGAAACATCCATAGAGATTGAAAATGGATCAAATAATCAATCAATTTATGTGATCTCTTAGAACATTACACCCACAAATCCAAACAAGAATTCAAAGAATTCTCCACTTTCTCCTTTAATTATTGTCAAAACCAGCATAAGAAGAAGGAAATAAGGGAAATTAAAGTGCTTTAATTACACCCAATAACACACAAATTAAATAAGAACCAAAGAACAAAGATCAAATCAAATAAACCCAACTGGGTTTTACCACAAACATGAATTTTAAAGCTTCAAAGAAGTAATTTTGCACAGAAATGTTTCATTTTCACTTGGATGTACAAGACAAAAAGCTGTTAGTATGAACAAAAAAGGTGAAAACTTTAGGTAACCCACATGGTAAAAAACATAAATTCAGTAAAAAAAAATAAAAGAAGAGAGAGGGGACATGGTGGGGTGACAGATAGAGAGTAAGCACAGAAAGCTTCAAGCATGAACCCTAAGATGCAAGAAAGTACCTTATGTGCTCACTCTCTTCTGTCACCTCCTCCTCCTCCATCTTACCCTAAACTTCAATTATAAACATATTTCTTCTTCACCTCATCTCCAATGGAAATAACAAAAAAAACACAAACCCCATAAGCTGTCCCACAAAATTGGAACAAATTGAGGTCTGTGGGTGAGTTGTTGTGTGAGGAGGGGGAAGCATTGTGGGTTTATATAGAATTCTAAAACGAGATCTTTTTAATAAAAAAAGACCATATCACTCCACCAACTCGATCCTTTTAGATTATCTAACCCTAAACTATAAAACTTTGTGTAACAGTCCAAGCCCACCGTTAGCAAATACTATCCGTTTTTACCCTTTACGTATCGTTGTCAGCCTCACGATTTTAAAATGAAGAGAGATTTTTACACGCTTATATAAAGAATGTTTTGTTCTACTCTCCGACTGGCGTGGGATCTTTGGGTTGAATTTTTTTGATTTAGTTGGGTTGAATTTTTGAAAAATTTGAGTTCATTTACGAGTTGACTTTTTTTTTTTTGTTGTTGGGTCAATGCTGAAAATATTCATTAATTAAAGTGACACCAATTATACGATTATTTGGGTAATTAATAGGCTAAAAAATGATGCCCATTACATGAGATAATTGAGATTAATTGGGGGATTAAAGTGAGTATTAAAGAGGATTAAGAAAATAAAAAGGAAGCTTCGATGAATGGGCCAATAAGATTTGAAAAGAAGGGCGCCAAGGCTCTAAAGCAACTTAATTAAACCATTTATGCTTTATAATTATTTAACCTAATCATCATCTAATCCTTGATTAATTTTATTTTTTTCACCTTCATTAATTTTTGTATTAATAAACACAAATATCAAATTAAATTAACAAAAAAATTGTTTTTTTTTAAAAAAAAAATCTAAAATGGAGAGACAAATTTAATGATTTTTTTTTTACCCAAAAGGGAAGGTGTTTGTCAACTTTTCATGGAAGCTTTCCCTTTTGGGATAGTAGAAGATGAGAGAATGCATGCTATGGGACACATGTGATGATTCTTCCCCATCATCCATCAAAATATATATATATATATATATATTTTTAACTACTTTTTTAAGTGAGAGACTAATAATGGTGGCAACGGGCCAGACTCGTAAAGCTGATACATCTTTTCGAGCTTAACTTTAATCAAGTCTCTACATTTTAAAAGTTCTTAATTTGACCCGTTTGAGCTTAGTTTCAAATCTATAACGAGTTTCGATCAAACATACATAATTTAACCAGTTGAACTAGAAACCAATTCTGGAAAGTGTGATACCATTTGTAACAGCTCAAGTTTACTGTTCGTAGATATTGTGCGGTTTAGTCTACATTACGTGTCGCGATTAGTCTCACAATTTTAAAACGTATCTACTAGAAAGAAATTTTTGGGTAAGAATATGATACTCCACTTTTAAGGGAGGGGAGGAATTGAATAAGGTGGGATGGCAAAGCTAGCAAATAAGCAAATAGAAAAAGGCATCTTGTGGGGTTAATGGTAACCCTAATTCGAGGCAGAGTTGGCATTTATATATATATGAATGGGCGCATGCACTTTCGGCCATAGGCGGCCATGCGAGTCCAGGACAGAACGTGGGGGGCCGATGGGCGATGGGCGGTGGGCGATGGCCAATGGCCGATGTCCAAAGGCAAAGGCAAGGGCAGTAGAATGAATGATGAGGAGGAGGGGCATATGAGTTATTGGGTTCTTTTGTTTGTTTAGAATCATTGTATCAGTGGTCCTAAAACGTTCCATTTTGTATGGTTGGGGTTCATTTTCTCCATTTCTCAACAATGGAGAATTTCATTCTCTACAACCTCATCACAATCTTAGCTTACCTTCCCTCCTTTTTTAGATACTAAAATAAATTATCCAACTTTATATTCCATCTTACAGATCTTAAACAAAGGTCGAGTTTTTATATACTAGATACCCTTCGGGTCTAGGGTTACATCTAATTATACTCCTATGGTTTCAAACTTTAATACCCATTATTCGAAATCTTCAAATAAAATATCGTCTTGTATGATGTGTTTGAGTTTTATTGAACATGCTTATAGGTCTGCTTAAAAGAAGAGTGAATTGACTTTTGAAATGAGGTTAAGCATATCGCTAGCAAATATTATTCACTTTGGCTCGTTATGTATCGTTGTCAGCGTTCTCGTCTGCATAACACTCAGGGTCTAGCTTTGATACCATTTTTAACAGTCCAAGTCCACCGCTAACAAATATTATATGTTTTGGTCTGTTACGTATCGTCATCAACCTCACAATTTTAAAACACGTTTGTCAGAGAAAGATTTCCACACCCTTTTAAGGAATTCTTCATTTCCTTCTCCACCGATGTGGGATCTCTCGGGGTTCAATATTATATTTGTTGGAGAAGAGAATTTGTGATGCCCGAGTAAATGAGAGGTACATGAGTGAAGCGATACGACATATGAATAAGATGATTGGATGACTAGAGTAATTATATACCAACAAAGTATATGGTCGGTGAGATAAGAGTCTTCACTCCTGCCCATATTAGAGCATATGCAAGAATTTTATAGGGTCTAATTTCCATTCTAATTCCATCCCATTTCTCAACCATGGAATAATAATAATATTATTATTTATCAAATCAGTTAAAAATAATAATAATAAAAGGAGAAAAAAAATCCTCTGATTTTCATTCCCTTTTCTTTAAGTAAAGATGTCCAAACCAAATGGGCCCCGAAACAAAATGGGCGCTTGCAGTGGGCTTCACTTCCATATTAGAAATGGGCCCTGAAACAAATAGAATTAGGCCCAATTTTGCCCAAATAAATGGGCCTCGCGTCCATATTAGAAATGGGCCCTTAATTCCATGTCAATTTTTCTACTCAAATTGTAGTTTTAAAACCCTTGTAATTTAAATGACGCTATTCATAATTCAGCTAATTAAAGATGAAAAAGAGTTGAAAAATAGGCCAAAGACACAAAAAAAAGTAAAAAAAAAAAAGAAAAGAAAAAGAAAAGGCCATATCAGCCAGTAACCAGTTGACACGTAGCTGCCAAGGACTGGAGGGGCATCTGATCCGCACGTGATTAGCCCACCGGCTTTCGTGGGGTCGTGGCCTGGTTTAGTGAGAAATGAACAAGGCAAAAAGAACAAATTTTTGTCGTTGGATGCAAAGCTTTGACGTAAATCTCAGTTCATCCTCAAACCTTGCCGTACCCTTTTCGATCTCTTGATTTCTTCTTTCCCAATTTCCTTTATTTTCTTCTTTTTGTGTTTCGATTATCGGGCTTTCGGGAACCAGATGTGGGAGCCGATTTGTTTAACTTTGGCGGCCGCCGCAGGCAACAACATCGGCAAGGTACTGCAGAAGAAAGGCACCGTCATTCTTCCTCCCCTCTCTTTCAAGCTCAAGGTTCGGTATCCCCTTTTCTTTTCAATTTTGTTTGTCCATGTCAGTGGTCGTTGTGATCTTCTTGACATTTCCTTCTAGGTCATTTAATTTCATGCGATTCGTTTGTTCTCTTGTTCTCCCTTCAACAGCGATGGCTAATTGTATTGTGTTTCATTGTTCATCTTCTTTGATTTTCAATTTGTCTTTACGGTTGAATTTCATTAGGGATTTGGGCTGTCGAGATGATTATAAACAACAATCCTTGAATGAGTTGATGAATTCCCTCTGATTGACTGTGTTATATAGGTGATTAGGGCTTATGCTTTTAACAGAGCTTGGATCATAGGTTTTCTGATGGATATATTTGGAGCTGTGCTAATGCTGAGAGCGCTATCCCTCGCCCCTGTAAGTCCTTTATTCAGCTACTTCACCCTTTCCTTTTCAGTTGTTTGATCGGTATTGCATGATTAATTCTTCAAGTTATTGGACGCGTATGTTGTTTTTTCTAAGATCTAAATGAACTAGGGTTAGTGTATATTATCTCTCACTGAAATCCCTGGCAATTTAAATGTTTCATCTGTAATTTGATGTTGCAAAACTGGTTCACAAGATTGCTTTTTTTCCCAAGATTCATACCTCATAGGAAAATTTATACTCTTCTGTCAATGAATCTTGAGCTGATTTTCTTCTTCGTAATCTGCTCGTCCTTTCTAATGACTGTCTTTCAGGTATCTATTATTCAACCAGTTTCTGGATGTGGGCTTGCCATCCTCTCTATATTTTCACATTTTTATCTGAAAGAAATAATGAATGTCGTCGATTGGATGGGGATTACGCTTGCTGGCATTGGCACCATAGGTAATGTAAGTTCATTTTTGTGTCTTTAATCTAATCGCCGTTTTAATCTTTTTTTCCCTTACATTTCTGTAAATGTTCATTTGGTGTATCTCAGGTTTGCTTCTGCCTTTATATGTATCTTTATGTTCCTTCCTAGTACTGTAATTAATTTAGTTCTATTGTAGGGGTTGGTGCTGGGGGCGAGGAGCAAAATGCCTCTGAGATATCAATTTTCCGCTTACCATGGCTAGCATTCTTCATTACCATCTTGTTTGTAGGTATCTTATATTATCATCACCTGATATTTTGTAGAAATCTCTAGATAGGGCTGTTTGAGTTAGTGGTTTTATGGCCTTGCTTCCAAAAACAATATAACATTCTAATAATTTGTAAATTGAGCTGCAAACGGTGAAAGTGCTAATATCTCGATGCGATTGGATACATCTATATTTTAACAGGTTCTTCTTAATGGATGGCTTCATTTCTACAAACGTCAAAGGAGAGAACAAGAGTTGGTAAATTCATTGCTTTTATGTTGATCTTTCGCTGGCCTTATTGTCCTTCTAAAAGAATAATATGTCATAAGCATATCTGTGTCTATTGCAGATGGAATTTGAAGTTGTTGAAGAAATAATATATGGTTTGGAATCAGGCATTTTGTTCGGGTACTACTTTGGCTTGCACTTCTCGACTTTATTAGATTACATATCCTGCAATTATTTAGGTTGAGTATGAATATTAGGAATTAGAATTTTGCTTCACTGTGAGAAATTCTGGCTCCTGTCTAGTTTCTAGCATATCCTAGTTTGTTTCATTTTGACAAGAAAATGAAAAATGAATTTTGAATTTTGAATAGCTCTATTATTTATTATGGTTGTCTGAGTAGTCCAAGGTTCACGATGTTCGATACCTGGAGAACTATTGCTATACGACATTTTGAAAGGGAAACAGCCAATGAACTTTTTAGTTTCATGGCAGCAGAATGACATGATTAAAACGTGCATTTGCAGGATGGCATCTGTAATATCGAAGACCGGATTTTTATTCTTGGAGCAGGGCTTCCACGAAATATTAGTTCCTATATGCATCCTTATAAGTATTTGTTGCAGTGCTACAGGATTTTACTATCAGGTAGCTTGAAATGCTTGGTAATTTGACTTCTTTACGAAACTGTTCTGCATTGAATGTTAACTGTTTATCGATAACGTTCTCCTATGTTCTTCAAATTCATATTAACTATGTCTTGTCTTTAGTAGACTCGAGGACTAAAACATGGGAGGGCCATTGTAGTATCTACATGTGCTGCTGTGGCGTCTATTATTACTGGTGTTGTTGCTGGTATGCTTGCTTTGGGTGAAGAATTGCCATCGTCGCCAACCGCTCGCCTTTTCCTTCTGCTTGGATGGTAAACTAGAAATTTATATCTGTTCTGTGCTCTATGCATTCCCACACCACTACCTTGGCTTAATAAAGAAAATTTACAAATGCTTTCCAAGTATGTGATAAATGAATGCATAATTCCTTATCTTTTTCAAGGGTGATTATGTGATGGGATTAGAATTTTGGTTCGTATGATGTACGTCATATGCATGTGTTACTTAAAGAACAGTTACTTTGTACAGGCTGCTAATCATCGTAGGAGTTATTCTGCTTGTGAGTTCGTCACGACTGATCCGACGTCTTACGTGGCTGTACCGTCGTTTCAAGCAAAGTGGCACCGATAGGAACTTTGGGCAGAGATCTGGATCATCTGTCCGTATAAGAGATTCAAGTCCAAGTGCTATCATTCAGACAACCACGTTACACAATTTGCTATTGTCAAAAGCCAAGGCCGACTCTTGAAGAACATGGAGACGGTTGATGTATAGATACTAATGTGGGAGATCAGGTATGAACATATGCTGATCTGGGTTGGAATCTGGCAATGCTCTTCACTTTCTGGTGGGTGTATGTAGAGTATATCTTCTTTTCTTAGGCACCACATTTTGTGAAATCCCCTTTGGTTGTTCCAATGTTTAAGAATATTTCTTAATATCCAATTACACCACTGTTCATGTCATGAGTTGAAGGACTTCTTGAATTTAATCTAATTGTTCGGATCTCTAAAAGGTTCAAAATTTGAAGTTGTTGTCCATTTAACTTCAAGTTTATTATTGATATGTGCTTAAAAACATACCTCTAACAGGCTTAGCTATTCTAAGGAAATATGGCCAGCTAATGAATTTGGACATAAATACATACCTCATTGGGATGCTTGCTTTCATTACCCTTTGAATTTTCTTTAGACTCTTCAAATTTTCTTGGCGTGTGAAAAGACAAATTTACCATTTTTTTAATTTAAATTTGGAGGTAGGTCCAAATTTAAAAAACAAGCTTCTTCCCTCTCATCCTGTTCTTCACGTTTGTTTGTTTGTTTGTTTCTTATTCGGAAATGAAGCATCCGGGTCGGGGGATACATAAAGGAGGGCATCGAGAAATAACGATGATATTCTTGCTCTCTAGTTTAGGTGTGAATGGACCGAGGGAACTTGTTTGTGGCTTTTCTCATAAGTCAGAGAAGGGACCAAAAGAAAAGATAGAAAAGAATGAAGGAAAATGATCAAGAGTCTTTTTGTTTGATCTTGATTCTGATCGAGTTTAGGCTAGGGTTATTTTCCTTAATTGAATTTGATAATTACGAGGACTTGGTGAAAGTTGTTTTTTTTTTTCTTTGGATGATTTGAGAGAATACCATTAGTGATTGGAATAGATTTTATAATGAAAAAAGGGTAATATCTGATTAGATGATTAAATGGCTGAAAAAAAGTATTGAAATGTAAAATAGAGAAGGTAGTTCAGATGGAAAGCAACATATATCTTGAGGTGCAAATCACTTAAACAACAATGTTTAACCATGTATTACTAGAAGATCGTTCCTACTGAAAACAACGTGGTTGATCAGAAGAGGATTAATGATAAGAAGTTTGGTGCACGACTTTCAAACATTGATAAGGTTGTGTATAGGAATGCTGAGAAGACTAAGAATGAGTGGTTGAGGGTGCTACAAAAATGACACCAAGATGAAGAAGAAAAGTCATAAAAATAGCAAATTGACTATGTTTGATTAAACGGCTTGATTGTCGTACAAAGAGACTCATTCGTTGTATGGAGGGAATTGGGGCGACCTGAAGACGAGAAAGATGTTCCTATATCAAATGTCTAAAGTATAGAAAGACATTCATTTTCGAACGTCAGAAAATACTTTGGTCCAAACAATCGAGCTTGTGAATAACGATGAATCGGTAAGCACCCAATAAACAAATAAACAAGGATTCAAAGATGGACCACAGATTAAAACTAAACAAAGTTGAGAAAACAAGAGAGTTTGTGAATAAAGAAGCAATAATGAGGAGCGCACTGAAAGGGCATAATAGAGCCAATAATGACAGAAGATAATGAAGAAAAAAAAAAGTGTCAACATCGTTGACAGAAAAATGCACCACCAACCAAAATGCAAAAGAAAAGTATTATGAACAGTCTTTTACTTTCCAAACTCAACTTCTCTTTTGCTTCTGCTTCTGCTTCTGCCATTTTTTCAAGTTTATAATAAGATCAACCAACCAATCCATTAATAACCAGCTTTCTATTCCACTTGGATCACTAATAATTCAAGCATCCAAGAACTAATAACACTCAGCAGTTCATAAGAACACAGCTAAGAAAGATCTGCAAGTGAAAGGACAGAGTTGAGGGAGATGGATCCATAATTTGATAACCCCATCCTTTTATCATCTCCATTATTGCAGACAAACATGTCTAGCAGCGCAGCAAGCAGTAATATAGGCTGTGGGGACTCATTGCAGAAACAAAGTGTCCCCTGAAAAGGAAGGAATTAACAGCCAAATCATTCACTCGACTGACTGCTTTGTTTTGCCAACAAATCTTTAATGAAAGATGAAAAGAACAGAAAAAATGTGGAATCCAACCAACCAAATGCATGCAGCATTCAAGAGCACTTCTTTCCCAAGCTTTCTGTTCTAAATTCCTTAGTTTATGATTCTTCTAATCACAACCAGTCATGTGATTGATAGCAAGAATTTGTGGTAGGACGACTGGAAAGATGCCTACAGCATAAGAACCCTACACCTGAAGCGTGAATGGAGATAACCTGAAAAACCCATGTGACACTTTGGCAGACTGACTTCAGGCCAAGCTACTCAAATAAAGCTAGCTTATGATGAACTGGATTGACAGGGCTGACAGACACAGTATTGGGTTTCTTATATTTTTGGGACCATCTACTGTGTATTAACAGATCCCGCCTTCTCAGTTGGAAAGGGAAACGAAACATTCCTTATAAAAATATGAAAACCATTTTCTAGCAGACGCGTTTTAAAATCATGAGACTGACAGTAATATGTAACGAGCCAAAGCAGACAATATTAGATAGCGGTCGACTTGGGTTTAGCTTCGGAACAAATGACATTACAATATTTACTGGATTTTCTAATAGATGAAAAGATTTGATATCTTTTTCTTCCATCCTGTCTTATCTGAGAAGCTGAATGATGAGATGGGTTCAGTATTGGTGCTATTAACTCAAGATATATTCTCTTTTGTCCTAACAGAGCACAAGAAATCGTATCCATTCATTTTCAAATTGTATCTGAATCGTTCAAAATATAACTATAGACCTTTAAACAAGTTGAACTGTTAATCAATCAAGAACTCAATCCTTTAACTCTCCTAATCAAGTGCACTAAGAACAATAAGAGCAAAGAAAGTTCTTCATTAATAATGTTTGCTTTTCCTTTTAAGTCCACTAGAGATGATTGCAAACCAAGCACTTTGTAAACAGAAAGAGGCATTTATTAGAATTCCAATCACAAAGAACACAAGTACACAATGATGAACCACTTATGGCCCCATCACAACAGTTTCTCAATCATGATTAAAAATGATGATGGAATGACATCAGGAATCTGAGGGGAAGTTTCAATACCGCTTATCGGTCATGGTTTGTTTTCTTGGCTAGGATAATCCCCGAGGTGCTCCGTTCCCCAGCTTTCGTGGGGAGCAACGTGTTCACGAAAAGGAGTATGTTCCTGGATGAAATGAAACCGAAGTTATCAAATCAGAATCAAAACGGGTTTAGAATATAGTTTTATGTAATTCTTACTAGCAAAACAAAAGGTTATGGAGAGAAAGCAAATGTATAATCGCCATATCATATGAAACCGAACCCCTAAATCAATTCTAGAAGTCAACACAAAATGTTCGATTATACCCCGGTAGAAGCATCTAGTTATTGTGAATCTCTAAGATATACAAATCACTTCGTTCTATGTTTATGTAGTTCTCCTATATTGCTTTCTGCAAAAATTGGAGTAGGAGGGTGTCACATACCTCCATTTTTTCCATTAGTTCCTTTGCTGTTGGAGCAGATATCACAATTTCTCGAGCAACGGGCTTAATGAAACCTTCAACCACGCCATTATCGAATAGTGCCAACAAAGAGTTGTAGTAACCATCAACATTAAGCAGGCCAATCTGAGCAGAGTACAAGCTTAACAGAGTTTGTTTACATTGGATCCTTAACCACAGAGTTAGCACAGGTTACACTTACTGGTTTCTTGTGGATACCGAGTTGCGCCCACGTTATCATCTCCAACAGCTCTTCCATAGTCCCATACCCTCCTAAAGCAAACAAAAACCTTATACAATCTATACATCTAATCCTCCAATCTAATGAATAAGCAGGACAAAATGCAGCAACTATGAACGATAATGTAGAACCATCTATAAAGTTGTTAGCATGAATTCTCCACAAAATTACCAGGAAGAGCAATGAAAGCATCGGATTCTCGAGCCATCGCAGCTTTTCGTTCATGCATGTCCAAAACTGTTCTTACCTCTCCCACAGTTTCCCCAGAAATCTACCAAGATCATCCAAGACAATTTACCAACCAATATGTGATCATTTCCCTTCTCATAATTTACATTGATAGAAACAAAGAACACTAGTTTAGCTTAGATGAAGAATCAAGCATGTACCTCATGAGGCATCAGAGCTTTCGGAATGATCCTGCATGTAAAGAGAAATCCATTAATGTGCACTTCAAAAACATTAAATTCTTGCATTATCAATGAAGGGAATGGAATAGAAAACTGCCCAAATTGTGATTCTATCCTACCCAAGAACATGGCAGCCTCCATCGTATACAGTTTGTGATATCAAGCCCATCAAACCAACACTTCCGCCACCGTACACCAAATCAATCTTCCTCTCAACCTGTAATTCACTCCATTAAACTAAACGGGATCGATGAAATAAGAACAAAATAACTTTCAATGAAGAATCGACGAAGAAAAAGTGAAATGAACGCATAACGAACATACCAGTTCATTTCCCAAATCAAGAGCGGCATCGCTGAAGACTTTGCGATGGCCAGAGTTGCTGCCGCAGAAGACGCAAACCCTCTTGAACTTGCTTTTAGAATTACTCTCTTCCATTCAAAATCGAAGCTATTCTCAATATGATTCGAAAAGAAACATTGGGAAAAGGCAAGAACTAACAAAAGGAGTAGCGAAGAACAAGAAAAACAGCAGCACAAGCAGAAGCAGAAGTATCTTCTGCAGATTATATCCTTCTAATCGGCGAAGAATTGGAAGTCTTCCCAAAAATGGAGCAACAAAACAAAACAAAACAGAATTTCAGGACCATTACTCCAAAAGACAACAAGGGCCAAGGCGGGTTTCGATGATCCTGAACAAATGGAGAGAAAAACGGCAACTAGAAATGGAAAAATCAATGGGATTCCTTATATACCAAAGCACGAGCAGCCGTCCATCTCCATTTTGTCGCCTATCAGAATCATGATCATCGCTATCACTGTAAATACTTAAACTATAAACCCTCAGAATTAAAAGTAATTGAAATTTGAAACAGATAAAAAAAAGGGAAACAACTCGCCAATATCGCGACTCAAATCGCTCCAAAATCATTATAAAAGCCAAGTCTCGATCGGAGATGATAGATGTTTGAGTTGACTCAGCATCGATTAGAATTGGGTCCTTTTTTCAGTGTTTAATCGGACCCATTTACACTATAATAATCTTGGATTAACACTTTGACATTCCCACGCTATCATTTCTAATTGGCTCCTCTGCTTTACATTTAATTTGGCTCCTTCCTTTCTTATATCAGATTCTTCCTTTTCCCTCTTTTTTATTTCCTTCTTTTTTGTTCTTGCTGATCGTCAATAATTACTACACACGCAAATCATTGTCCTCATCTCTCTGTTTGCAATAGATTTCATAAAAAGGAATGGTAGATGGTTCTTTATATTTAAATATCCATCATTTTTTTATCATATGCTCAATAACTCATACAATACTTCATGTTGTCACATCATGGTGCTTATTGAAAAAAGAAATCTTATTTCTATCAAAGATTTAATAAAAAAATTATAAACTAAAATTTAATATTTTTCATGATAAAATCTCAAGTGTCAATTTTTAATAATGTTTTTTTTTTAAAATAAGAAGGTAGAAAATATTTAAAATAAATAAATATTTAAAATAAACATATAAAGGTTGAAGTGTTTGTTGGCATGCTAATTAAAATGGGCCTTAAATGCAATGTGTACTAATAAAATAAAGTTAGGTAAATGTTATTAATAAATGTAACATGCGATGCAAACCTATTCTTCTTTTTTTAATCTATGTATATGATTATGCTATTTAATGCATTTTTATTTGGAAAAAAAGGTATTAATAAACATCCATTTTGTCTTTCAATTTCAAATATTATACTTTGGTTGCATGCGTGTGTGTATATATATATCTCATTTGATATTTTTAGCAAATGATATTAATTTATTTTATTTTTAAAAAATTTAAAACGTCAATTAGGTTTAATTTTAAATAAATAATTATTTAAATTATTTGTAAACGGTTTGCTCTCGAATGTTACTAAAAGGATGAAAATGTTTTAATTTATATCACTATAAATATCAACGTCTTACTAAAATATAAAAAGAATTTATGGATAGTGTGAATGTTTGATTAATCCACCACTCCTAAATGGTGTGAGAGTTATCTTATTTATAATCAAATGAATTACAAGGATATGGAAATAGTAATAAATGGAAATAACAATAAATGAAAAGATACCTATGATAATAAGGCAAATATCTAATATTTGCCTTATAATAAAATATCAAATATAATATATATGTTTAACTATAATTTATTACTAAATATCCTTAACAGATAGTGTTACAATAAGATTCAAATATTTATCAATATATGATAAAATATTATTAAAATGAAAGTCAAAATTGAACCGGTTATTTTCTCACAAAAAAAAAAAACATGGATATTAGTGTCGGCAATGTTTATATCATCTATTTAGTCAACCAGATTATTTAGGTTAAATTAAAAGTGTTTAGTGAATATTATTTTAAAAAGTTAGAAATAATCTATTATTTATTAAAACAAATATGGTATTGCAAAATTTATTTGGAAGAAAACGAAAAAACATGTGCCATTGGATTTCGCGTTATCTTGACGATTGGTCGTCCCAGATGTCACCAGCTCGCTGTCCAATTGGGCAACCCAGATGTACCTTTGATATATATATAATATTATTTTTCTTTTTTTGAGACTTGAATTAAATATAGTGATATTTACATAAAATATATTTGAATTTTGAAATGGCTTTACTTTTTTACCGTATCGATAACGACAAAATGGGCATTTCAAACAAACAAAGTCCGTAAGTCAGACTAAATTATTTGTTTTTTTAGAATCAATTTGTTGATTGACGTGGAATAAAATAAAATAAAAACACACAAAAAGATTGACGTGGAATATAATTTTGTAAAATAAAGAAAGGGAAATTTTTTAAAAATATGCAATTCTGTTTTTTATCCATTTTTGTTGTTTATGTATTTTACAAGAGAATCATTTCTTCATAATCTCGACAAAAATAAGGATTTTATGAAATAACTAATTAAATCTAAAATATATTTTATGAGACCGTCAACGATTTATTATTATTATTTTATGCAAAACTCAATTATTCATCTTTAAAAAGTTAAAAAAAAAACCAGTAAATTAAAACGAGGCTTTATACAATATGATTCGACTTTTGTAATAGTCGAGAAAAAGTAGACAAAAAAGTGAAAACTATTTTTGTGTCAATTTACATTATTAAATATTTGTATAGATAAAAATAAATATCTTATGTGTTGAGCTAGATTGGAATCTAAATAAATAATAATAATAAAAAAACCACATACCCTATCCTATGTCATACAAAAATTACTTTCCACGTTAAAATTTAAATAATTTTTTTAGTGAAATAAAACTGAATTAAAATGTGAAAAAAAAACGTAGTGAAATATAAAAAATTGAATAGAAGTAAAACAATGATTTAAAAAGCATTGGATTCCAAAGTGGGGATTAGATCGGACGGTGGGGATTCCCCGAGAAGGAACTAAAGAAGAGGGCATTAATAGAAGTATGTTTAGAGGAAGATTTGTCAGATTGGAGCTTTTGGTATGCAGCCGTGCCTGCCAGCGTGACTTTTCATGGATTTTTTGTTTTTGGAAACCGTGGGGATGGTATCGTAATAATGTAAAACCCCAGGGGTAAAAAAGGAATCTTGAAATGAAGCGGGACAAGTAGGCGTATGCGAACTCCATTGTTGGGCATTTTGAAATTCAAATGCGAAGCTCTGGTTGGTTGTTGTGGTTGAAACACTTTTTTGTCTCTCTCACACGACACGACCCACAAAGTTTTTGAATTTTTGGATTTCAGTTGCAAGAGAGTGACATTCTTCTTCCCCTCCCCTACACAAAAAGCCTGCAATTTTTCTTCTTCCTGTCCTGAAAATCTACCTCTCCTCTTTAAGTTTTCACTATTGATATCTCTGTTTCGTCTCTGATTTCATGGGGGGTTCTGGGAAATGGATGAAGGTTCTTATAGGACAGAGGAAGTCTGATAAGGAAGACAATGTGAGCAAAACTAAGAAATGGAGGCTATGGAGGAGCCCTTCAGGGGATTTGAGCTCTGCTTGGAAGGCTTATAAAGGGGCACATAAAACAGCTTCTGAAGGCTCTCATTCTCCTCGAGCCCCTGATTCTTTCACCGTCGCTGTCGCCACTGTCCTCCGTGCTCCGCCCAAAGATTTCAGGCTGGTTCGCCAAGAATGGGCTGCAATTCGTATCCAAACTGCATTTCGCGGTTTCTTGGTACAACTCTTACTTGTTTGATGCAATATATTATAATCTTAACCAACTAGTCACACTCAAAGTTCAACAAAAAAGAATAGAGGTTCTACTTCTCAAGCTTGTTAGTGTTAGATGGTTCCACTTTCACTTCAAATGGCAGCTTTCGTGAGTCTTTTAACTTAGATTTAGGACACAATGTCAAGTACTTTACTGATTTGTTAGTGGAACTTTTTGGTTTTGCAGTCTAGGAGGGCTCTTAGGGCGTTGAAGGGAGTGGTGAGGCTTCAAGCTCTGGTGAGGGGTCGTTTGGTGAGGAAGCAGGCAGCTGTTACCCTGAGGTGCATGCAGGCTTTGGTTCGAGTTCAAGCTCGAGTCAGGGCTCGTCGTGTGAGGATGTCAGTAGAGGGACAGGCTGTGCAGCAATTGCTTGATGTACATCGCAGCAGGGCTGATCTCTTGAAGCAAGCTGAGGTCATTATAATAGAAGGAGAGACTGTCATTCTGATTTGTGCACTTAAAGATGGCATTGAGAACTGAAGAAACAATTTGGTTAATTTGCAGGAGGGTTGGTGTGAGAGCAAAGGGACATTGGAAGATATCAAAGCTAAGTTACAAATGAGGCAAGATGGAGCATTTAAGAGGGAGAGAGCCATTGCATACTCTCTTGTTCAAAAGGTATGGACGAAATTAGTTTTTCTTTAGAGAAAGCATGTTACAGTTTGGTTCTTATGTGTATCTTTGACTGTTCAGCAATTGAAGGCAACACCAAGCTCAACCTTGCGAATGGATGCTTCGGTTTACGCTCTTAAGAATTATAAGTTCGACAAGAACAATTGGGGATGGAGTTGGTTGGAGAGATGGATGGTGGCGAAGCCATGGGAGACTAGGTTGATGGAACAATCACGCACTGATTCGATTGAAGTCACTCCACCTTCAAAGAGCTGTACAGAGTCTGTTGTGTCTAAACATTCCAAAGGTTCTGAACCAAGTTTGGTGAAAGTTCGGAAGAACAATGTATCAACTAGGATATCTGCTAAACCTCCCTCAAGTGGGCAAGCTCGTTCTTGTTCTAGCCCAAGTTCTGATTTCTGGTATGATGAGAGCTCTGCTTCATCTTCAATCTGCACATCGACGACTCCCGTTTCAGGGCATGCTTTCTCAACCATAGAAAGAACAGATAACAGCAGTAACAGTAGGCCGAGTTACATGAACCTTACCGAGTCGACAAGGGCGAAGCAGAAGACAAATAGTCACTTATCGCACCGAATTCAAAGGCAGTCCATGGATGAATTTCAATTCCTTAAGAAGTCGGCAGCTTTCTCCAATGGGGATTCTAAGAGCAGTGCTGGCTCTGATTCATCAGTCAACCCCTTCAAGCCATTGATGCTGCCAACCCAATTGGGTAAGAATGGAACAAAGCTAAGGTCATGAGCAATAAGATAGAGGCCCTGTTTCTGGTCATTCTAGAAGAAGAGTTCTGCACTGCCTTATATCTTAATTCCTTCCATCAAAATTGTGTATCACTAGAGAGAGTTTGTATTGTTTCGAAGGCCACGTTGAACTAAAACAACCTGCAATGTCCAATGGAGAATGGTTCGTTCCTCTTGTTGGTCTTTAGTTATCCATCTTGTCTTTCCCACTTATGCACATGATCTTTAGAACAATTAGCCTAAGCTTTCAAGAAACATACATAATCTTCTTTTCTCATAGTTTTGATGATAGATACTTGCATTCAAACTGAAAGCAGAACATTCTGCTAATTGAAATGACTTAATGTGCGAAGTCCTAAACCACAGAAATGAGAACAATAGACCAGAAACGACTTAGCCTGTTCTAGATATGAAAACTTCTTCTGAAGATCATTGTCTATTGGTATCTGATCTGATTGACCAAAGTTGTCGATCGCTTCAAGCAACTTCTTCCCGACTTCCGGATGTCCAGCAACTAAATATACAACAGAAGACAAAGGGAACGCCGTGGTAGCTGACCCAGCAACAAGTAGGGTGTTCGTATGTGACTGCGCTGATGTAGAGTCTGGAGTGAAAACATTCCTTCATACCGTCCCCTCGAACGTTACGCTTCATTCTCTTGTCAACAATCTCGTTAAGCCGACCATTCAACTTCTGATTTGTTCGGTCAACTTTCCCGTCCATGGGGAATGGTATTCTCTTCAGGACTTGTCTAAATGGTTCTTCGAGTATAAGAACAAGTAGTCCCAATATGATAGATGGATGGATGAGAATGGGGCATGTCAGAAAGTAAATGGATAATGGTAGGGTCGGGGCATGGAAAAAAGGATATGGGGATAAGAGAGTAATTGAATAAAAATGATGGATTTGTGAGTTTCAAAGATGGAATGATAAATAAGGCTTATAGATTGTCTCAGTCCTGACCCACTTTGTCATGCAGATAAAACCAGAGTGGCCCTAGACCAGCCATACTTCAGTTAGCTGATAGGATTGGGAATTGGACATTTTTCTAAAAGAAAAGCTTGGGGGGTCTTTGCGAATTGTGAAACATTCGTGTCCAAACTTAAAATAGAGCGGAATATGAAATTGTTCATAGAACTTCTAATATATCTTATCTTAATCCCTCGCCACCATTTCTAAAAAGTAACCATTTTGACTTCGAATATGCTCACTTGCATATTTTCAAGGCCGCACAATCAATTTATTCAAAGAATAAAGGAACTAAAATGGAGTTTAATCCGAGCAAAATCAGTATCATTCACAGAGAAATGAATTGTTTTTCTATCCCCCTTTTGACTAAAGTTTTCTTTTTCTAGAAAACTTCATTAACGCTTAGCTATCTGTAAAAAACAAATTTTCCAGCTTTAAAAAACATTTGAAAGCAGTTTTTCTTTTCCCTCGTGTTTCGCGGTGTGTGGTTTAAAAGTGTGTTCTCATCTCTTTTTGGAAACTGTGGGCGCAAATATATAAAGTAAAAGAGTAGAAATGGTGGAGAACCATCGTGGAAAGAAAACTAACTTGGTAGTTGGTAGGCCCTGCTCTCGGATTTCAACATTTCCTTTCCTGTAGGAAAAAAAAAAACACCAAAAAGGAATTCTAATCAGTCTAGAAGACTTCCAATTTAATGCATCCAAGTTTTAAGAACATTGAAAAACCAATCACACATGCAACCAATGGACGTCGTTTCCAGTTCCCTTCCACTCACCACCGTAAACGCAACTATCAGTCATAAATTATCACCCAGAAACCCCTGAGGTAGCCAATTCCCCAAGATCCGAATAGACATCAATGAAACCATGCAGTAAATAGAGCATGAGCGTAAGAGGGAGCCATATATGGCAGACGCAAGCACAAATGTTCGATTCCAAAAATTTCAAACTATAACTTCTCGATTTTCGAGTAATCATCACCCAGCACTCCGACACTAGATTCGTGTAAACATATAATCTCTTACCGTTTTCCCTAAAACTCACCCTACGATACCAATAGTTATGGTAGATTCGTCAAATCGTTAATCAAAAGCGAAAGAAAATCCACATGATACAACAGGTACGCGAAGGATAAACAGCGATCCATTTATTTTCAGTAAATACGAAATCAGAGACCTAAACAAATATATCAATGATGCCGGAGAAATTACCAAACTCTCGAAATAGTAAGTATCAACGCCGAGACACCGCCAGCGGCACATTGCAATGGCCGTCAGAGTTCTTCCGGCGAATCATCGGAAATTTCAGAAAACAACCATAGTAATCCTAACAGGCCAACTCAAGTTCAGTATCGTTCTTGGGAATCAAATAACGATCGCAGAGATTGTCCAGAACAATAATATGGGCCTCGGCCTCAGATTTAGTTGGGCCGGATTTAATCAAAAATATCAAAGCCCAAACTACTCGAAATGTTGGGTCCGATCCATTCATCCAATGGCCCATCAATAATATGAAACTATTTTAAAAAATATTTAATATTTATATCTATTTAGCTTATGAATTTTAAAAGATAATTTTATATTTAATAGATTATTGACCTATTGGTATTAATTTTAATTTTTTAATTAAAAACAATGTGGATTATATTTGCAATCTTTGTTCACTATTATTTTAATTAAATAAGCTAATAGTTAATATAAAAAATAAAAATAATAGGGTGGGTGCAAAACTGGGGCAGCAGAAACCCGATGCGTACCACTTGCTTATAGATTCCAAATGCATGCAATAATCTTAGACTTACTTTTTATTTAATAATTATGAATAAATATTATTTAAAAAAAAAACACATAAAAGACAAAGTACCTTAAACGCATCACATGCATTTCCATAACCTTTCCGAATATGAAGAGCCCCTCCTTCTTTCTTTGTCGTTTTCTCCTCTCACTCTAGCTTCACTCTCAACAGCCTTTGTGTTGCGAATTCTAGTCAGATTATTCGAACACCACTCTCCATGATATGATATTTGTTAACTTTGAGCATAAACTCTAAATAAACTCAGAGATAATTTTTTTATTATAAATTCATAATTATTCTCATTATTAAATTACTTTTATTTAATTATTTTTAAAAATTTTAATTATTCATTATATTAACTACTAAAATTTCATAAAATTTAAATATTAAATATTTACTCATCCCATCGGTAACTGTTTGCCACACTCCCACGTCACCCGATTTTGATCGGTGATGGAAAATCGGAGCACCGATGGAAGGGGGGCTACCGGCTACGTGGGGGACGAGAAGGGAAGGCGGACAAAGGTTTAGATCATTACGTAAGCGGGGCCAGGCGGTGATTTGTGACTGTCATGTCAGTTTGCGTCACCCATGTGTCATGATAGCCAGTCAACGAATTTAATTTACCTATCTGAAAATAAATACATTGGTACTCTATAATTCTATTTATATAAATAAATATATTTCGGATAATTCTGTGTATATGAAGGGGGCACTATCCAACGGCGCCGACAGATTTAAGGAGAGACGAAATGACATGAAAGCAACCACTGAGTAACACCGGCGTCACGCGTGTTTTCCGACACTGTTTGTAATGGGCCATCGACCCGGATTCCATATCCGGGTCATGGGATTAGCCCACCCAATGGATACTTGACACGTAATAAAAGGTTCAATGTGTTGGTGCCTTAATTTCGATAGACGAGGATAAGTGAAGGTAATCTTTGCCACCATTCTCGTATAGTTACTATACAAAAATCTCTATCCTCTTATCCTCTGTTCTCTGTCTTATTTGGTGTTGGTGTCACACGGATTAAAACACGGATGTATCTCAATACATTCTTCTTGATGGCCAACATCTTTGCTGACACATCATTCGTTAAATCTCACTGTTAATAAATATTGTCCTCTTTAAGCATTTTCTTATGAGCTATTCCTCAATGATGTAAAATGTATAGATCTATCCACACCTTTATAGGAAATGTCTTGTTATTTTCTCTAACCGATGTAAGATCTGATGTATGGAGATAGAAGTAATGAAAACGATGACGAAAAATGTGGGGTAAACTAGATTGTGTGTGACACATTAATGAATGCAAAATGGGAATAATACTTTGTAATATATAGGATGATGTAGTGTGAGGAAGGAGCATGGTTTGGGTATTTTTAAATTTAGTCACAAATAACTATGGGCGAGATGGTGATGTAGAAATTTATTATTTAAAGAAACTGTGGGGTGTTATAATGAATAAGGAAATGTACTGGGGTAGGAACATGATTGGACATAAGAAAAGGGGTGGAACTGGAATTAATGTAAAATACAGGACGAAATTAATAATGGTAGCTTTTGAGTGTAATTGTGGGGCTTCCAAATTTAACGTTTAAAGTGGGTTTATTAATTATGATTATTATATCTTTTTTAATTACTCGGAAAACTGAGGATCTTTTTTTTAATTTAGGGGTGTGGGGGCCACCAATGTTTTGATCATCTCCTCCACATATGGCAGACACCGCAGTGGCCACCATCAACGGTGGAATTTAAACGTGGACTTTATGGGTAAAGGTCCACGTCAGCCTCATAAAATTTTACTGCCCATTTTTAATTACCATGGCTGGGAATGCACGTGGCGTGGTGAAAGGTGGGGTATTTTATTTATTATTTATAATTTATTATTTATTTTAGGCCCACGATTTCTCCATGAGCAGAGGGAAGTAAATGGGGTGGCCACGTGTAAGGAAAGGATCGTCATGGTGACGAGGGAAGTGAAGGTTCGCTCCTATGATTATGTCATGGAAGTGGGGCCCGGTGTGACTGGTCAGCATGTAGTCCACGTCAGATGACATTTTTTCTGTATATAAAGACTATAATATAAATTACTGAAGTGGCAATGGTAGAGGGTTTTATCTTTTGGTGACGTCAAGGAGCAATCTTACTATTCGACGTCTAAGTCAAAGTGACGTCATGGTTATTTACTGCCCATGTGATCCTTTCTCCCACGCTAATGCATGGGCAAATATCCAGTACATTTGAACCACATTGTATATCAATACACCCCAATTATCCCACACGCCTCTTTCCATCGTGTTATCCACTCGATTCATCACCCATAATCATGATTACTAACAAAGCCAACCAACCTATCCAAGCTCAACCCACCGGTCCACCGGTTAAGTCGAAAAATCAAGCTTTTTTTTTTTTTTTTTTTATTTTTTTATATCAATAATAGAATTAGTTTAGACGTTTAATTCGATTAATCCAAATCTTGTTTGACCGGACAATTATACGTGATAGATCCTACCTTGGTTGGAAAGAGAAATTAAATCATTTTTTATAACGATGTGAAAACCTTTCGCTAATAGATGCATTTTAAGATCGTGAGGCTGATGACAATATGTAATAGGTCAAAACATATATTATCTATTAGCAATGGGTTTGGACTGTTACACATGGTATTAGAGCTAAACACGGAGTAGTGTGCTATCGAGAATAATGTCCCCCCAAAGGGGTGAATTTTGATATCCCACATTAGTTGGAGAGGGAAATAGAGTATTTTTTTATAAGAGTGTGAATACCTCTGATGTCCCACATTAGTTGGGAAGGAGAACAAACCACCATTTATAAGGGTGTGGAAATCTTTACCTAGCAGACACGTTTTAAAGCCTTGAGGGGAAGCCCGAAAGGGAAAGCACAAAGAGGATAATATCTGCTAGCGATGAATCTGGATCGTTACAATACCTCTCCCTAACGCATTTTAAATTATGAAGCTGACAACGATAAGTAATAGATCGAAGTAGATAACATATGTCTAAAGGGCGATTACATGCTTTCTTGGAAGGGAGCGTGTTAGACACGCGCTAGAAGTGAGTATTGTAGAGGTATAAAGGAAGTCATAGTTTGTGAAGAGGAGTGGGAAAATAAAAATAAAATAATTGTAAGAATGAAGTGGAAGATGAAAGAGTGATGTAAGCAAAGGGCACACACTGTCCACTCTGTTTTTTTTTATAAAACCACTCCTCTTCTCCCTTAGTCCCCGCTTCCACCCCACTTCCTCGTTGACATTATTCACTCCTTTTCTCTCTCTTTCTCAATTTTTTTTTATTCCGTTACTTTCTCTCTCTAAATCCCTCCGGCGATGCAAGGCCTAAGACGCTGCTCCAACGACCTCCTCCTCCTCGACCTATCTCCGCCTTCCTCCGTCCCCTCCACGGCCTCGCTTTCCATCGACGATGCCGAGTCCGCCGAGACAAGAATCCGTCGCCTCATCTCCGAACATCCAGTCATCATCTTCAGCCGCACTTCTTGTTGCATGTGCCACGTCATGAAGAAGCTTCTCGCCTCTATCGGCGTTCACCCTACCGTCATCGAATTAGACGACCACGAGATCGACGCTCTCGCCTCCTTCTCCTCCACCACCCCCGCAGCCGCTCCTGCCGTCTTCATCGGTGGCTCCTACGTCGGCGGCCTTGAATCCCTCGTCGCACTCCACCTCAGCGGCCACCTCGTACCTAAGCTTGTCGAAGTCGGCGCTCTCTGGGTATGACTTTGAATCACCCACATCCCTTGTAATTTCAATTTCAATTTATATCATTGTAATTTAAAAAAAAAAAAAAAAAAAAAAAGGAAAATTAAACAAACCCCTTGTAATTGAAAGAAAATATTTTTAGTGGGAAAAAAAAAAAATAATGGATCTATGGTGTTGTTGTTGTTGTTGGTGGTGGTGGTGAAATCAATAATTAAAAACCCCGATGATGCTGGAGAAAAGGAAATTGTGAAGAATAATCCCGGTACGATGGCGGCAAGTAGGCTATTTTAGTATACTCGCGAGATAAGGCATGACACGTGGTCGGATGAGGTAGATGAAATGAAAGCAGGACTGGTGGGTCCCACGTAAATTATTAAGTAATCAGCACCGTTGAATATGTAGACTTCTGTATTTATACTTATACACTACTCTTTTACTGTGTCGAATATATATTTTTTTTTACCGTTATGCAAGTTAATCTATAATTAAGAGAATCTAAGTAGGGTTTAGGGTTTAGATTAAGAGAAAAATGAGTAATTAATGGTATAATTATTTAATTTTGACAATGACGAGGTAACGGTGAGGGAGTACTTACTGTACTTGAGATATTCTGACAGCAATTTCTCCAATAATTGAAGAAAAACCTTTTTTTTATTTTTTTTATTTTTTAATATGTATCCCAATAAGGAAAAGACTAATAAAGGGTGATGGAGTATTAGGAGGTGATAATTAAGGGTAATTAAGTGGGTCCAACATCTTCCACTATCTCTAATCATTTACATTTAAAATAAATTAAAGCTAAAATTAGATTAAACCTTTTTTTTTTTTTTTTTTTTTTTTTTTTTTTTTTTTTTTTTTTTTTTTTTTTTTTTTTTTTTTTTTTTTTTTTTTTTTTTTTTTTTTTTTTTTTTTTTTTTTTTTTTTTTTTTTTTTTTTTTTTTTTGTTTACTTTCCTTTCCCCTTGGAAACGACACCCTCGGTTGATGACAATAGCATCACCCACCAAAGAATACAGTGCATTTGGAGGTGTATGTCAGATCGTGAAATCCACGTGGCAAACATGCAGTGGTGGGTGATGAATGTAAATGGAATCTTTCCAGCTTAACGTAAGAAGAATCTAATGAAGATACCGCCACCAATATAAAGAGGATGGAATATGCCTTCAAAGCCTCCTGACCAATTATTGGGTTTTCTTTAATACTTCTAATAATAATAATAATATCACCACCACCACCGCCACCAAAACAAAAAAACCATATAATAAGAACCAAACAACTATGTAATACCTAATTTGGGTTAAAAGCTCGAAGTGTGAGGCCCAGTGGAAGGGTTCCTTGAATGGCTTTTGGAATACAGTCATGATGATGCTTAGCTCTGCAACCTCACCGTGAGATGACTATGATTACGAGATTCCACATCGATTGTAGAAGGGAACGATGCTAGTGAGGACAATATCTCATAAGGAGCCCACTTTAGTTAGAGAGGAAACGAAATACTCTAATAAAGAGTGTGGAAACCTCTCATAGCAGAAACATTCTTTATTAAGGGTGTAGAAATCTCTCATAGCATACTCGTTTAAAAACCTTGAGGGAAAGTTTGAAAGAGAAAGCAAAAAGAGGACAAGTGAAAGCATCTCTTTTAAAAACCTTGAGGAGAAGCCTGAAAAGGAAAACCCAAAGAGGATAAATGGAAACCTCTCCTAGTAGACGCGTTTGAGAAAGCCCAAGGAAGACAAGTGAAAACCTTTCATAGCAGAGGCGTTTTATAAACCTTGAGGGGAAGCCCGAAAGGAAAAGTCTAAAGAGGACAAGTGGAAACCTCTCCTAGTAGAGGCGTTTTATAAACTTTGAAGGGAAGCCCGAAAGGAAAATTCCAAAGAGGACAAGTGGAAACCTCTCCTGGCAGGCGTTTTAAAAACCTTGAGAAAAAACCTGAAAGGAAAAGCCTAAAGAGAACAATATCGGTAACGATGGGCTTGAGTTGTTACAATATTCGTCCGATACATCAATTCAGCTGTTTCCAGACAGAATTTTGGTCACATGTGATGTTCTATGTTGTGTTGGAATAATGAGCTCAAATTATGAAGTATCCTGTCTTCTACCTTTGCCTTTTTCATTTGCTTCACGTCCTTTGGGAATCTGCTGTTGTGTTCTTTACTTTTTGACTACTGGAAACACCAAATAACAAATATACCAATTTCTTGGTTCTCTATTGCACTTCTGTCAAGTCTTTTAATCATTCTAACTTTCTGTAAACAAGTAAATAAATCAGAGTTTGCATTGAAGGTTCAAATGGTACCTAGAGTTTGGAGTTTTGATATCAAGTGATGGAAGGTTTTCTTCTCTTTTGGATGGGAACGATCTGTGCTCTCTTCATGCTCCAACCACTTAGCTTTGAGATTCTTACATCCATTGTTCCGTTGTTGAATGCATAAAGATGGGCGTCTTGGTTGATGGCCAGCTTTGGATACACTCTTGCAGTGATGCAGGCTTTCCCATTTCCACCAAAACTTTCCACTATTGAATGGTCTATCTGCAAAACAAAACACCCGAATGTTGTGGGTTTTATATCGGAAAGTTCAACGAGGTGACATTCTTAGCACTCCCTCACGTGCAGGCTTAAATACGTGAACTAATGGTAATAAGTGAATGGGTAACTATATTAAGAAGTTCTAAACTCGGTGTTTTTATTACAACAAAGAGGGGGGAGATTTAAGAACGAGAAAATGCAAAGAGAACACATTATTTAGATGAACACAAAGAACAAGAGAGAGACAATGCAAGAAGAAATATTGGCTAAAAGTTTATATGGATGACTTCAGATACGTACGGTATGAGTTAATACAGAGAATGCAAAAAGTACATATTCAAAAAACTTATGGTACAGTTTACCATATATAGTTTTACCAAATATAATCTTATCTACCACATGTAACTATCTACTATATATAATTTTACCTTTTAATATACATAGATGTATACACCATTTATTTTATATGTTATTTATAGTTTTACTACGTATAACTATTGAATGAGCTATAAATAAGCAGCAGCAGTCTCCAGAACCCAACACCACCGACCTCAAAGACTTATATTTTTATTAGAGAACGGGTTTGGGCAAGCTTAGCCGTTTTTTGATCCAAAGTTAATTCGTTGAACAAGAATAAGCAAACCCATGAAGATACATGCAATAGTACTAATCTAAAGGGTATGTTCATTCCTATTTTGTTTTTCTTTCAAATATAGATTAAAAGGATAACAAAGATGGTGATATAATTCATAGATTAGATCATTTATACAAGCTTTTGCAATAGTATGCAGCTACAAAGATCTTGGAATGCAAAAAACAAAGGAAAGTGAAGAGAATAACCAACTGAACATATATGTTTTTGTTTCTTTAAGCGACATACCAGGCTTCTTAAAGATATCGTTTCATGAACAGGATCTATGTCAACGAATGCTCCATAAGTTGTTTTCTCAAGCCCCTCCTTCAAAGAAGATCTGTTGAAATTGTGAGCTTGCTGCTTCAGTCATAACAGATCAAGCAGTATAGAAAAAAAAAAAAAAAAACAGAACCAACAAACCTGCTTTGATCGCTGCACATGAGCACAACATATTTCTCGTATTGCTTTCGGAATACTCGGAAGTAGACTGCAGTTTGTTCTTCCAAATCCTTAGAAGCTAAAACCAGCAACCCAAATGGTCCAATCGTGCCATTCATTGATGCTTTCTTTTCCTTACAGAGCAACTCTGGATCAACCCAACTCGTATTCATCTCTTCTGCTTCTTTAAGACCCGATAAGCGGAACGAAACCTCGATATCGGCCTTTGCATATAGGAAACAAACGTGAAAATGTTTTCGACTTTTCTTTGAGAGTTTGTTTGTAACTCTGAAATAATGAGTGCCAGAATAGTTACCTGTGCGGCCATAATGCCCGGGACTTCAAATACTGAACCACTTTTGAGATCCATATCATCAAAACTCACTTGCTTTGTACGTAGTTTCTCAATTTCTTTAATTGGCCATAGTAATAATTGTTTTCCAGATTCATCAAGTAATATACTTCTAGGAATTGACTATGAAATGTAATTGAAAAGCAATATAGAATAAGCTGTTAATATAAACAGGGTACTCATATCAGAAGTTTAGAACTATGAAGCTCAGTTGATTCAAATACCTGAAGGCCAGACCATCCTTTGCTAATATCATCAGCTTCACTGTCCGATTCCAATATCCATCCCCATAGTATTCTTCTCTTCTTATCACTATCATAAAACGATTTCGAAGCATAGAATTTCCCATAATCGTATCGCATATCCGAGCCATTGCTCAAGAAGTTAGTCTCAACCGAAAATGTATCCATTTCAGGAGTGTATCTCCCCAGTACATAGTGATCATTATTATTAAAGCTCGCCTTGAGCACATGTTTGATTAACCCAGCTAGAACAGAGGTGTCAAGTCCATTACTGCCATTGATACTCACTGGATAAAAATCCGGGCACTCCCACATCCCAGTTTTGTTCGACGTATGAAGCGGAGTCTTACCCCGAGTCCAATTTACAAAATCTTCACTACGATACAAAATCGCCACTCCTTGACCACCAATCTCCCCTCCAACAATGATCCTCCATAACCTGTCTGGGCCAAGCCAAGCAGTGGTAGGGTCCCTAAAGTTCAAAGGATCAATGTCATCAACAGGGGAAATCAGAGGATTATGAGGTGATTTAATCCATTCCTTCAGTAAAGGATCTGATGGATTCTTGGGCACAGCTAGATTTTGAAATTGCTGATTCTTAGAGTTGGCTCCAGTGTATAAGATGGAAGGTTTTCCATCAACAAGAACTGTTGCAGAACCAGACCAACAACCATTGGCTTCATAGGGTTCAGTTGGAGAAATAGCATGTTCTAAATGAATCCAATCTACAAGATCATACGAGATTGAATGGGCCCATGTAATGTTTCCCCAAATTGCACTATAAGGATTATACTGATAGAACAGATGATAAACTCCCTTGTAATACATTGGTCCTGCAATTATGAACTCATTACATCGCTACTACAGCTAAAAGAGGGAAATTATTGACAAAATTTGGGGGAAACTGTACCATTGGGATCTTTGTGGTCGTAATCAGCCAAAAAACAGCCCAGCAAATGACACAAAGCAATTTAATCAATACTCAATAGGGTAGATTGTCAATTCCAAATAGAGAAAAAAGACAAATCGCCAAATGAACGACAAAGTTTTGCGAGATTTTTACCGTTCATCCAATTTTTAGGAGGCTGGAAGTGAAAACCTGTTCTGTAGGGCTGATTTGAGGCTGCATCGACTCCATTAAAAGCCAACCAGATGCAAAAGATAACGGCCCGAGTTAAGGGTTTGCTCATTCTCTGATTTTAATGGCGTAGCCGAGTGAGAGCTGCTGAAATCGCCGGCGGGGGATCGCCGGAATTAATGGAGAGTCGATGCGACTTCTCGTTGACTTCGTCTCCTTCACCTGATCATTAATCTTCAACTTGCAGTTTTTTGATAAACTTTAAGGTCACAACAACGTCGACGGTCATGATCATGGCAATTGGTGACCGATGTGGAAAAACTAGACCCGCTTTGATCAATTTTACAATAAATTATAGAAAATAACTCCCGATTTATACTTTCTTTGAAAAAAAAAAAAAAAAAAAAAAATCTAAATTTACAAAAATCATGATTTTTTAACTTAAATATCATTTTATTTTTTATACTTAATTTTTTAAATTTAATTCATATTTTATATTTTCAATAAATTTTAAAACTAGTCACTAATTTATAGTTGACTTTAGGGAAAAAAAAATTCTATATAAAATATTATTCGCATTTTTTGAATTTACAGTAAAGATTAACTTTAAAAATACGGTAATGAAATTAAAGAAAGTCACGTGCCGACTTATATATGGACAAATGCCACGTAGGTCGTGGGTCCATTTTTTTTTTTTTTTTTTTTTTAAGATAATAAATTCTCTCACCTCACGACTTGAAACCAAACAAAATTACACAACAAAATAACAAACGTAAAAGAAAAAAAAAAAAGGTAATGTGAAGTTGCAAGTTTTGCACGTGTTATTAACCCGAGTATATATAAATCTTTTATTTCGAGCATTTTTTAAAACACAAAATTATAAAAATGTATACCGAAAAAACTGAATATTAAAAAGTAAGATTCTTGTTGCCTATAAATCGAGTGAATCAAATTCAAAGGAAAGCTTCGTTTAACAATCTTATAGTTATACCTGAACCCCATCGGCTAAATAAAACGTCTTTAAAATATTCAAAAAAATTCAACTTTTAATTGTCTTTATCCAAAAAGGAAAAAAAAAAAAAACACACATAAATATTGAAGCGAAAAAAAAGGAAATATAGGGTAAAATAGGTACAAAATGTTATAAATACAATAAAAGCTAGAGATGGATGGAACATTTTTCAATCTCTCAAGCTCAAAACAACATGTGGGGTATACACTCACCATCTCCTTCTCTAATCCCATGTGGGAGTCTCCTTTCAATGTTTTTTCTTTTATTTTTTATTCCTATCAACCAAAAAAAAGCGTCCCTTTCAACGGTACTAGTCATCGAGTAGCGAGAAATTATTGGAGGTGTAGCTGATTGTTCTACGCCATTAGATGTACAAGTGAGAAACTCGAACACTATTTTGGTTATTGTAAATGGCATGTTACATGGTCTAGAGTGGGCTTGTGAACCGTTTACAATTTTGTGTCTAATAGATTTTTAAACTTTAAACATAGAGGTTCGAATCCTCAGTAGGGATTAGTGTCTTAGACCATGATCCATAAACTGATGCATGGGACTCACTCTTGATTTGAGAGTGAGACGAGTGTAGATTACCTCTCCTGATTGTGACTCGTATCTTAGGTCAAATTTCACCCATAACACACCGAACGAGTTATTGCGTCGTGTTGTTGTTCAATTATTTTTTTTTGGGTTTGAAGGGGTTGCATTGTTTTTGAATTAGATGAAATTATTAGGAGTGTAAAAAAGAACAAAACACCAATCTTTATCACAGGCTGAAGAGTGCAGAGACTACTGGTTATGGGTTGGGCGGTACGGCCGCACCGGGGACCGACCTCAGCCGTAGCCGGCCAGCCAGCTAACCTCACTCTTATCCATCCCTTTCCATTCTCTCTCTCTCTAACACCCTTTTTTTCATTCCAAAAAACACTTGAAAATGACCTCTCCTTGTTTTCTGTCTTCTTGATTTTCTAAACCAAAAATGAACGTGAAAGAGAGAGAGAGTGTGTTTGATGGGGTATAACCTTAGCTTGCATATATCGTAGATCCGGGTTTGTTCAGAATTGTTGGAATAGGAGTTTCATGTCGGCTAATTAAGAGATCGATCATGAATTTGTAAGTAAGGAATACATCTATATTGTTATGAGATCTTTCGAGAAAATCAAAAGTATAATAATGAGAACTCATGGACAATGTCATACCATTGTTGAAGTTCATGATTTCTAACATGATATCAGAGTTATGCTCGTGTACTTTATTCGATGACAGAGTTTATACTCAAAGTGTACAATATCATACCACTGTAGAGGTTCATGTTTTCTAACATGATACGAGGGCTTATACTCAAAGTGGACAATATCATAGTTATGCCCGTGTACTTTATTCGATAGGAGAGTTTATACTCAAAGTGGACAGTATCAAACCATTGTGAAGATTCGTGATTTCTAACATGATATTAGAGTCATGTCTGTGTACTTTATTTGATGGGAAGATTTATGCTGAAAGTGGACAATATTATACCATTGTGGAGGTTCATGTTTTCTAACATGTTATCAAAGTCATGCTCGTTTACTTTATTCGATAGGAGAGCTTATACTCAAAGTAGACAATATCATACCATTGTGGAGGTTCATGTTTTCTAACATGTTATCAGAATCATGCTCGTGTACTTTATGCGATGGGAGTAGAGGTTCATGATTTCTAACATAGTATTAGAATCATGCTCATGTGCTACATTCGATGGGAGAGCTCATACTCAAAGTGGACAATATTATACCATTGAAGAGGTTCGTAGATAATATCACACCATCGTAGAAGCTCGGTATTTATAAGAGGTCGAGAATATGAGCATGTTTGGTGAAATAGAATGACTGAACCAATCATGCATGCCAGTGAAACAGCACAGACATCGCCACAAAGAGACGACTTTACTTTTTCCTTACAAATTACTTTACTTTGCCCGTGAACGACTTCAAATTTTCTTTTGTTTTTTTTATGTTCTTTTTACAACAAATGAAAAGCTTCATCATTTCATTAGCTTAACCCTAATATCAAACCTAGATTACAAATTTAACATCATTTTTCTTTTGGGGTTTGTTCGATAAAAGTCCCACCTCGACTAATTTAGAGAATGATCATGAGTTTATAATCAATACAATTTTCATGACATCTTCCGAAAAAATCGAAAGCAAAGCTACAAGAACTTACATTTAAAGTGGACAATATCATACAATTCTAGAGACTCGTGTTCATCCAACAGGGTTCTCGTCAAAATCAAAACTTTATAAAGTTATTGCAATTCAATTATTAGAGGAACATGTTTTTCTATTCTTTTCTTTAAATTTTCAACCAAATGAACATAACAACGAAAATGACACCAATCTTTGTTGCATACCAATCTCTCTCTCTCTCCTCTCTTTCTCTCTCTACTCTAATGTTTTTTTTTTTTAATGATTTTAAGTATTTATTTTGAAAAAGGAAATGGGTCTTTCTTCTTTATTGTTTTTGTACTGAAAGCTTCTTGGTTTTTAGGCTTTTAGCAGAAGCCAGCAGGAAAGTTTGTTGACAACATTCAAGAGCCAGTGGTACTCTACAAGGTTTTTTCTTTTCGTGTGTTCATATAATCCCACCAGCGGAATTTCACTTATTTTCTGTTCTTCAATTTATTAATATACTTTTCATTTTTTTAAAATTGTTTCTGAATTAGGGTTTCAGTTTAATTTAATGAAGTGAAAGAGGATGATGAAGAAAGGAAATTTAACGGTGGAGGAACATTCGCCGCCGCCGCCACCGCCACCGTCGAAGAAGAAGCGGAATCTTCCCGGGAATCCAGGTTTCGTTTTTGTTAAGAATATGAATGAATGATTCGTGTATTCGTAGCAAGAGATCTTATGTTCGAACTTTTTTTTCGATTTTGAGTCAGACCCAGATGCTGAAGTGATAGCTTTGTCACCAAAAGCGCTTTTGACAACGAATAGATTCATATGTGAGATTTGCAACAAAGGGTTTCAAAGAGATCAAAATCTTCAACTTCATAGAAGAGGGCATAATCTTCCATGGAAGCTAAAACAAAGAAGCAATAAGGAAGTTAGGAAGAAGGTTTACGTGTGTCCCGAGCCGACTTGCGTGCACCATCACCCGTCGAGAGCCCTCGGCGATCTTACCGGAATCAAGAAGCATTTTTGTCGGAAGCACGGTGAGAAGAAATGGAAGTGTGAGAAATGTTCGAAGAGATATGCTGTTCAATCTGATTGGAAAGCTCACTCCAAGATTTGTGGCACTCGAGAGTATAGATGTGATTGTGGAACCCTCTTTTCCAGGTAACGCGAGAAAACGTTATTAATATCTTATTCACTGAATTATACTGCTTGTGCGTTCTAAGTCAAGAACATGAAGAACATAGACAAAAATATTATTAATATGCTTCGTGCGTTCTATGTCAACAACATAGACAAAAACATGATTGACAAAGATTGGTTGTTTTTATGTTTGGATGGTTGTTTGTTTTTTTCAGGAGGGACAGTTTCATAACCCATAGAGCCTTTTGCGATGCGTTGGCTCAAGAGAGTACCAATTTTGCATCATCAGCCATGAACAATAGCAACCCAATTCAACCAATTTTCTCAACACTGCGCCAATTCCCACTCAAAACTGAAAACCAAGACCCTTTTTATCCTTCAACTTCCAACATCCTCAATCCCTTTAACCCTAACCCTACTTCGATCGGATTCGGGTTAGCCGGTCCTGGTTCGAGTCTTAATCCTGTGTTTGGTTCTGCATGGGAAATGAACTCTCCAAACATGATGGCTTTTGAAGAACCATCCTTTGAAGAAGCTCTAAATGGGATCTTGATGAATAATCGAGCTAATAAAGACGGCGACAAATGCAGCGGCGGTGGCAGTGGCGGTGGCGCGGAGGAGATAACGAGAGATTTATTGGGGTTGAGAGCTTTGGCTCGACAGCCCGATCAGCGTATGTTTGAGAATGAGATAGTAAACGACAATCTGAATTTGGGTTCTTCTTCTTCTTCCTCGATGTTTGGATTGCATCTGAATCATCAAACCCAGACTATGTTTTGGCGTGATTAATTAATTAATTAAGTTAATTAGGTCATCTTTTTTTCTTAAAAGGATCGATTCTTGTTACTGTTTTGAAGAAAAGTGTATCAAAAGAGATAATCTTCGCTTTTGTATGAATTTCTCTAAGGATTAGTTTTTGTTAATAATAAAAAGATCATTAATTATGATCATGGACTGAAGGACATTTTTGTATTTATTATTTATTTATTTTGATTTTAATTTAGTGGAAGATCATAGTGTTAGGAGCTGAAAAAATAACAGGAATATTTTTACAATATCATAATTTTTTTAATTTAATAAATATATGATTATGCATCTAAAATATTTGAATGAGACGAAAATAAAATATTTAAAAATTTTATAAATAAAATAGAATATTTAAAAGTCTAAAGATGAAATATTAAAATATTCAATTTAATATATACACAAAAAAGATTTTGGTATATATATATATATTTATTCAACACAAAATTTAATATATATATTTTTAAGAGGAATAAAATTTAAGGTTAGAAAGTTATTAAATTTAACTGGTACTTAAACCCCTACCGAAATACTACCGGACGATAAGTCGTCTGGCTGTACATCGTTTAGGGCGAAACCACCCGTGCGACAAATCGTTTTAGTAAATGGGCTTTTTTGTTGCAAGAAAAGAACAGGCCCAATAAAAGAAACAAAAACCCAAATACGGCCCAAAGGCCCGATTATAGTACGGGCCGACTATTGGGCTGGGGGAAGGAGGAGGTTGTCGAAGCAAATTGCGGACGATAAGTCGTCTGGCTGTACATCGTTTAGGGCGAAACCATCAGTGCGACAAATCGTTTTAGTAAATGGGCTTTTTTGTTTGAAGAAAATAATAGGTCCAATAAAAGAAATAAAAGCCCAAATACGGCCCAAAGGCCCGATTATAGTACGGGCCGGCGGAAGGAGGAGGTCGGCGAAGCAAATTGATGGGGATGGGGAAAAATCTTGGAGGTTGGAAGGGTTAGGTCTGGATAATCGGATTCGTAGAAATAAACGAGTCAAGGCAGAGGGGCAAAACGGGAATTTAAAATATTTGATATTGCCCTGTAATGGTCAGGAAGCGTTGCGACAATCGCAGAACCCATCTGACTGGAGTAGATTCTCCCCCCTAACCTCTTCGTCACCTTCATTTATCTCAATCTCCATTCCCTTTCTTTCCGCCCCTAATTTCTTCAACCCCGAAACGAACCTTTCTTCTCCTGCCCTGCGCGGCGCGTCCCAGTGTTGAGAATCGCGAAGATCTGTGCTTTTTCGTCGTTCGACAAGGAATGGCTTGGAGGCATCTTATCACCCGGGTGGGTTGCGTTCAATGTTTCGCCTATTACTCTATCAGATCCTTCGTCTTTTTTATTGCAATCATGTGGGTCACCGCCGATATGGGTTCATTTTAGCTTAATCTTCTCATTCTGGGAACCCTAGCTTTTTTTTTTCTGAGAATGTTTTTGTTTTCAACGATGTTGCGATTTTGTTTGCGTGTTTGGAGATGTCATAAATTATTATGTTTTGTTATAAGATTTGTGTTTTTACCTTACTCGATCCATGTCTGGTCCTAGGGCGGCAGCTTATTTTCGTTTCCTCGCTGGTAGCTTCTAGGGTTACCCAATAGGTTGGCGTTGTGGTAAAACGAGTGTGTATGCTTCTAGCTTGGTGATATGCGACTTAGGATGTGTTTTTATGCTGCAGGTTTCGAGGAATAATTCGGAATTCGGACAGTTAAAGAATGCGTTGATTAATGCATATTATCCCGTCAATAAGGGCGGAGTTGGTGGTGGAGGTCAGTTTGTTTCTGCTTTTGGTCATCAATCTTCATGTGTTATTTGAGATGTCAAAATGTTTTTATTGCCAGATGTCAATCGTCATGCGTGTGAAGTCAATCTTGCATGGTTTAAATCATCTGTATGTCTATTTTCTTATCCTCCTTCTTGCTCTGCAGTATATAAATTATTGACGTCTCAGAAGAGATATCAGTCCAGCTATGTCGGTAACCTAGCTCGAAGAGTGCGGGATGCAGATGAGGCCAGTGAAGTTGCTCATCTTAAAGAACTCTTCCGGCGAAACGATCCTGAAGCTGTCATAAGATTATTTGAAACTCAGCCATCGTTGCACCACAATGCTACTGCCCTTTCTGAATATGTTAAAGCATTGGTGAAAGTTGACCGGCTGGATGAAAGTGAACTACTTAAGACATTGCAGAGAGGTGGTTTTATCACATTTGTTTTGTTTTAGTTTTATTGTTTCCATCTATCTTCTCTCTTATTTATTTTATATCTGTGTTTATCTTACGTTCGCTTTTCCAATGGTTCACAAATTTTACATTTTAGGGTGGTATCAAGAAGCTTCATCGTGTTGTGCGAATGCTGAATGAAATTGCTTATGCACGCCCCCCCTCCCTCCCTCCCTCCCTCCCTCCCGTCCATCTCAAAAAGATGTGAACTTTCGAGTGACGTATGAGTCTTTAACTAACATGTATTTGGCTTATTTTTGTAGGCATTTTAAATGCATCTAGGGGAGAGGGAAGCATTGGTAGCATAGCGGCTTTCAGTAATGTTGGTAAACAGTCAAAAGACGGTATTCTTGGAACCTCAAGTGCTCCCATCCATATGGTGGCGTCTGAAGGGGGGCAATTTAAGGAGCAGCTCTGGCGTACAATTCGCACTATTGCACTAGCCTTTCTATTGATTTCTGGTGTAGGAGCACTGATTGAGGATAGAGGAATTAGCAAAGGTTGGTTTCTCTGTTCTTGAACGGATGTATTATAGAAATATGTATTGGAATCAGGGAAATAATATCTTCTTTGATCATCTTAACTATATAGGTCTGGGTTTGAATGAAGAAGTGCAACCTAGCATGGAATCTAATACAAAATTCAATGATGTCAAGGGTGTGGATGAGGCTAAGGCAGAGCTTGAAGAAATTGTTCACTACCTTCGAGATCCCAAGGTAAATTTACGTTTTCAGTTTATAATTTTATAGGCATGTCCCTTTTCTTGTGACTGCATTATCACCAGCTGAGTTTGATGTTTTATTCTATTCGTCATTTAATTTATATCAATATCCATCATTTCTAGCTAGTTCTCGCAATGCTCTAAATACTAGGCTATACACTGCGGTTCTCACCTCCTTCAGCAGTTAATTTTTTTAATCTTATTTTAATTGATTACCCTATAGCGGTTCACTCGTTTGGGCGGCAAACTTCCAAAAGGTGTTCTACTTGTTGGTCCACCTGGAACTGGCAAGACAATGTTAGCAAGAGCAATTGCTGGAGAAGCTGGAGTACCATTCTTTTCCTGCAGTGGCAGTGAGTTTGAAGAGATGTTTGTTGGTGTTGGGGCTAGAAGAGTGAGGGATTTATTTTCAGCTGCAAAGAAGAGGTCACCATGTATTATTTTCATTGACGAGATTGATGCCATTGGTGGAAGCCGTAATCCCAAGGACCAACAGTACATGAAAATGACTCTTAACCAGTTACTCGTTGAACTTGATGGTTTCAAGCAAAATGAAGGAATAATTGTCATTGCGGCAACCAACTTTCCAGAGTCTTTGGACAAGGCGTTAGTAAGACCGGGTCGATTTGATCGGCATATTGTTGTACCTAATCCAGATGTTGAAGGACGAAGGCAGATCCTGGAGTCACATATGTCCAAGGTAGAATTTTCTTCGTTCCTAACTACTACTTTTGTTTTAGAACCTGTGTGTCTCAACCATGTCTGCCAGTGCTGAGTTATACTGAACGAGTAATATAGTCGTATAGCATGCTGTAGTGATGGTAAGGTACAATAGTCATGCTTCATGCTGCTTTATGGCTTACGCCTCTACCCTTTTCCAATATGAGGACGTGCATTGATTTTTACTCATGTCTTAGATATTATCTGATGATATTTTGACCATGATCTCAATCTCGTCTTATTATCCGTCAATAGTTTAATTTATGCTATACCAATTTTCTGTATTTTTTAGCTAGGCATGAACCTTGTCCTCAAGGACACTTGTACAACTTTATAGAACAGATACTGCTCAAGTAAGGTTGTAATCTGAACCTCTTAACATCAAATATTGTTCTGAGATCGAACTTCTGTCCTTGGTTAGGTTTTGCGGTTGGAAACCTATTTTGTCATAATTTTTTGTTCATTTAAATCTTAGCAACATTTTAGCCAGCTAGGGCCATCCAGTATTTTAGTTCCAGGTATGCTTTTTATGCACAGTAATTATGATTATGACATTACTTCTACAGATATTGAAGGCAGATGACGTCGATATGATGATCATTGCTAGAGGAACTCCTGGTTTTTCTGGTGCTGATCTTGCAAATTTAGTCAACATAGCTGCTTTAAAGGCTGCAATGGATGGTGCTAAAGCAGTGAGCATGGATGATCTGGAATTTGCAAAGGACAAGATTATGATGGGAAGTGAGCGCAAGTCTGCTGTCATTTCTGATGAGTCGCGAAAATTGACTGCATTCCATGAGGGTGGGCATGCCCTTGTGGCAATTCACACCGATGGAGCGCTCCCAGTTCATAAGGCCACAATTGTTCCAAGAGGAATGGCTCTTGGCATGGTTGCACAATTGCCTGATAAGGATGAGACTAGTGTCTCCCGGAAACAGATGCTTGCCCGTCTCGATGTTTGCATGGGAGGGCGAGTTGCAGAAGAGCTCATTTTTGGAGAAAATGAAGTTACTTCTGGTGCCTCATCTGATTTGCAACAAGCAACTTCTCTTGCTAGAGCTATGGTTACCAAGTATGGAATGAGCAAAGAAGTTGGGCTTGTCGCTCACAATTATGACGACAATGGGAAAAGCATGAGCACAGAAACAAGGCTTCTTATTGAAAAGGAAGTGAAGAACTTCTTAGGAGCGGCGTATGCCAATGCAAAAACAATTCTTACCACCCATAACAAGGAGCTCCATGCCCTTGCAAATGCTTTGCTCGAGCATGAAACACTCTCTGGTAGTCAGATCATGGCTCTTCTTGCACAAGTAAACTCTCAGCAGCAGCATCAACAACAACATCAACAATTAGTTTCCACTCAGAGTAGCTCACAGTCCAACCCTGTGCCACCCTCAGCACCAAACCCTGCTGCATCTGCGGCCGCTGCAGCCGCGGCCGCAGCGGCAACTGCTGCAGCCAAGGCGAAAGGCATTGCTCCTGTTGGATCTTAACAGTATGATCCCTTTCAGTTGCGCTCTTTTTTCCTATTCATTGTGAATATAGTAACTTCCCTGCTGCCTTGTTGTCTCTTTTTTGGGTGATTGTAGCTGCCACTAAGATTATGTATCACTATGCATCTAATTGTCGATTGCTAGCTGTAGAAGAGGTGAATGCAGTCAGTGTTAGCGGTTAGAGGAGTTCATTGTCTTTTCTTTATGCTTCTCTTCCATTGTTTCGATACTTAAAAAATAATTTTCTCACATACATACGTTGAAAAGTACTTATAAGGCTCCCATCTCAGTTGCTTCGTTGGTGCATGCATCTGCCTTTGATTTATTTCTGGATGCTCGATTCTTCTCAACCTTTAGTTCTTTTCTTTTAATAATATCTTTTCTTATTCAGATACATTCCATCACATTTTTAATGATGTTCATTTCAAATAATCCTAGCTTCGAATAAGATAATATTTTAAACTATCTTTCCATTTGCAAATCACATAATTTTACAATGAACTTTCTTGATTTCTATACTGGGTTTACGCAAGACAGGGAAAATAAGCTAATGAGCTGCTCTAAAGGGTACAGATTTCTTCACTAGAATTTTCCCTCTTGCATGACCATCATCTGTCAAGGACTTTTGAGCTGTGTTCCAGGTTGCCAAGGAGACTGATCTTTGACATACCTGTTGTGAGCTTGTCTTCATCGTGTTAATCAAACAACGTATTTGATGTGGGTTTCCCGTGGAAAGTGCCACTGGAGAATTAGATAATTTGATCCAGTCTGACAAATGAATTGGATGGTTCACGCTTTTCATGCTTTTGTGAACTTGCTTTATAATCTAGTGAAAATTTGGTAGGAATTATCTAGTACTATGTCCTAAAGAATACTTCGTTCTCATATTCAACCGATAGTGAGATCTCAATCCACCCCTTCAGGACTCAATGTCCTGCTGGCACTCATTCCCAACTGATGTGAGATCTCAAACCACTCTTTCAGGGCTCAATGTCCTGCTTGCACTCATTCCCCTCTTCAATCAACGTGGATCTCAAAATTTACTTTTTGATGTTGACATTCTCATCAGTATTTTGATGAAATCCGTATGTTGGTGAAAAACAGAACACAATTTGTGTAGCCATAAATGTCAACAGATTCGATCAAATATAAAGAAATATCGACTCATATTGCTCTACTCACCCATATAACTTAGTATTCGTCCTGAAAATAAGGAAGGAAATTTAGATAATACTGATGGAGAGCTTTCATTAAGATGTATATCCTCCTGCCTACAAAATGTTGAGAGGGACAACAACTCCGTTAGCAGAAGCTGCGAGATACGGCTGCTATATAAATTAAGTACGTCGCTAGGCAGTGATAGTTCTTGGCTTGACTCCAATTTTTCTCCATGAAACACTTGGCATTATTTGTTTGGTGTCGACACGATCCTTATACTTGATAGCAAAGTTGAGCAATGAATCAATAAGAGAATCTGACAGAAGGTATGGTTTTAGACCCAACTCTACGAGTTTGGTGTGCTTGGCATTGTAGTAATGTTCCTCTGCCTCTACCCTTGGATTTGGCACAGATATGGTCTGGACATCTAACCCGAGCTTCTGTCCTGCTTTCGTGACAAGAGCAGCAAGTTCATTGACAGAAAACTGTTCTGTAAATTGATTGAAGACACGAAACTCTCCCGGGTTCGCTGGATTTGCAATGGCGAGTTCTACGCACTGCACTGTATCTCTTATGTCAAGATATCCTCGAGTCTGGAAACATGACCAGGAAAAACAGATATTAGTCAAGAAATGATATCAGAAGCTAAAATGAGCTCGAGTTAATAATAATTCTAAAGGGAAACTAGTCATGTATCATTGTTAAATGACAATTGCTTCAAAGAAAACTCTTCATCGCTGTGGATCATACCTGACCGCCTTTGCCATATACAGTGAGTGGATGACCAACAGCAGCCTGAACACAGAAACGGTTCAATGCAGTCCCAAACACCCCATCATAATCAAATCTGTTATACAGCTCTTCATGCATTGCGGTCTCGTCTGTTCGTAATCCATAAACAACCCCTTGGTTTAAATCCGTAGCTCTGATCCCCCAAGCCTTGCAAGTAAAAGCTATATTGTGTGAATCATGAACCTTACTTAGATGATAGAAAGAACTTGCTTGCTTGGGGTAAGGTAGAGTATCTGTTCTTCCATTGTGAGTTATAGTAATGAAACCTTCTTCAATGTCAATATTGGGAGTCCCATATTCACCCATAGTCCCCAGCTTCACCAAATGACAGTCTTCTCTAAACTCCTTAATAGCAAAAAGCACATTGAGAGTTCCAATCACATTGTTGTGTTGAGTAAATACAGCTCTTGATCGATCAATCATGGAATATGGAGCAGAACGTTGCTCACCAAAATGGACAACAGCATCAGGTTCAAATGATTTAAAGGTTTCTGCTAAGAACTCAAAGTCACAAATATCACCAATGAAGAGTTCAATAGTCTGCCCAGTTAAAGATTTCCAGCAGCGAATGCGATTATGGATGGAGGAAATAGGAGTCAATGAGTCCAGACCAAGCTGATGGTCAAAGAGACGGCGAACAAGGTTGTCAACAATGGCAACCTCATATCCTTTCTTGGAGAGGTGAAGAGCAGTAGCCCAACCACAGTAACCATCTCCGCCAATGATCATCGCCCGCTTTGCCTTGGACGATCGACTTGACCCATCAAGAGATCCAGAGGTGGATTGAGTGGTGGGGGCTTCCTGGCTCGTTGGAAGTGTGGTTGCTCGGACAACACACTTTCTTGCCAGTCTCTTTTCATGCCAGACAAGCCTTGGCATTAGTGATTTACATGTTTTTGAAGTCAATGATGCAGAAAACAAGGTTAAACTCTCATTTGATGGTTTAAAGTAAGATTTCTTGCTGGAGGAGGAGATCTTCAAACAGCATGAAGTTGAAAGAATATGTGCCATATCAACGATCACGCAATACTAATTCTCTTGAACCTGCAGAGACAATGCTCAATTAGTCAAATAACAAATGGCTGCTACAATGGTACTTCAGTTAGGATTCTTGTTTCTTCAATAAACCCTCATAGAAGAAATATGTGAGAATGAAATCGATATCCCCACAGCCGCAGAAGCAAAAAAAAAAAAAGCGCAACTTGTTCTTTCTCTTTGCATTGGGACTCACATTCGTGGGGTATTCCGTAAGAATCAGAGTGATAAAACAACACTTCAACACAACACCAAATAGAATAACAAAAGGGATTTCTTCATGAACCAAAGAACCAAAAACTTCAGAGTCATGGACTGAGGGGTTCAGCAAAAATCTCTATTGGGGCATTTAGACAAACACCTAAGCTGCATAGCTGAAGTATGATGGAGAACAAGCATGACCCACAACAACAAAAACAAAAATACTCAAATCCCCATATCACAAATGAAGATTCATCCTCGAATTTTCCAGAACGATCATTTTCAGGAAAAAAAAAATAAAACATTCGAGGGGAGGGTTTGGGAAAACCGCAATTCAATCAGTCGGAAGAAATCTTCAGAAACGGTCACTTACGGCGGTGAAGCTGATCCAAATGTTGAGAACTGTGAATAATTTGGAGTAGGGAGGAATTGGTACTGAGAAGCAACACAACTTTTGGCTCGCTGTCTTGGAGGAGCTAGAATCTAAATCGTGGCTAAGAGCATATTCGGCTTATCCTGCCGTTCGCATATTCGACCCTATTCCCTTTTTAAATGTAATAATTTTATTTTTCAATAAAACATTATATTTTAAAAATGTTTAAATATATAATTTTGTATTTTTTCTCTCATATTTTATCTTTTAATTCTTTAAAAAAGTTTATTCTAAATTTGATATTTCTATGGTCGAGTCCACACCATGCATACGTAACATATGATACTCCGTATATCTTCGAGCTCCATATCTATTTTTGTTTTAAACGAACATTATTTTTAAATATAAAATAATAATATGTGTATACATTTAAAATTTTACTAAATTACAAAATAACAATTTTTAATTTTTTTTATTATTTATGTAATTAAAAAAATTAAAAGGAAGATCTCGGAAGCTTAAGTTCAAAGGAGCGGGAAGCTATTATATGTCATAAATCTGACACGAGAGGTTATTTATTTATTCACTTAATAAATAGATAAAAATTGGAAGAAATAAATGTATTAGGAAAATTTTAATATTTTAAATGTGAATTAATTTTAGTATAGGAAAATTTCAATCAATTTCATTGTATTCACCAAAAGGTAAAAAGTAAAAAGTAAAAAGTAGAAGAAAAAGAAAAAGCTAACTTTTTACTGACCAATCACTCCTTCTCACAAACCTCAAATTTTTTATCCTTTTTTTTAATATCTCTAAAAAAAATACAAAAAATAGAAAAAACGGATAATATATATAATATTTGTTACCGACTAATTAGAGAGTGAATATCCAGATTTTAATCCGGAGATCAACTTTGCAGGCGGCGTCAAGAACAGAGGCCACCGTCGGCGATTTCCCCTTCGGCGGAGTTCCTTTAATTCCTTCACACGTTACTCTGATTCCCACCTTTTTGCTTTTCACTTTGCCGATTTTCACGTTCACTTTCGTGTCCATTTCGATCGTCAGAGGGGCGCCTCCTTTCTTCTTCAGATCCGATCTGAGGTTCGTAACGGAATCCGCGTCCAGATCTCTGGCGCCGGATATTAGGGCTCGGAATACCGTCTGGTTATTGGTGGCGCTGGTGAACGCTGGGATCGAACCATTGCCGAGGAGAACAGAATGGGACAAACAGGACAGAGTGAAGGGGTCGTATGAGAATGTGATGTGGGAATTAGGGTTGAAGGATGAGAGAGTGAGATTGAAGAGAGACGAGAGGTATGAAGCGGAGGAATCCGCGGCAATTGTGAGATTGAGCTTTGAAATTCGGAGGGAGGAGATTGTAAATTGAGGACGGTGAGGGCGGTACAAGACGTAGAGGGCGGCGCCAGTAATTGCGGCTAGAAGCGCTAGCCCTAGGACAATGATGATGGTCCAAAAGCAGAAACAGCAGCAGAGATTGCGGCGGCTACGGTGGTGATTGCGGCGGTGTCGGTATGGTTGTTGACGGAATTGTGGTTTGGAAGATGAGGCTGGCGCGGCGCCGTTGACGGCGGGTTTGGAGGTAGGGTGAGCGGCGGCAGACATGGTAATTGAAGAAGAAGAAATTGGTTGAATGCTTCTCTGCAACTCGGAATCTGTGAGTTGCTTGGATTAGTTCCTATCTTTCTAAAAATAAATAAATAAATAATTAATTAATTTCTCCTTCTCTTTTTTTCTTCAACCTAAATTCCAATCTTCCGTTTTAAGCCTTCGTGTTGCTGATTCCTTTTCTCCCATCTAAACCCAACTTATTATCCAAAATTTATGAAAATTAGAGGATAATTATAAAATATTTTTAAAAATTTTATAGTATTAATTATTTATATTGAAAAAGTAGAGAGAGATGTTAAATTTTTCTTTAGAATTATTGTATGATTAAAAAAATTTAAAGTCCACAAATATAAATAAGAAGAAAAAAAAGTAAAAGAATGGAACTTTAATTAAAAATGAGAACTCAAAAAAAAAAAAGGAAATAGGTGACGTGGATAGTGAAGACACGTGAATGGACAATGTTACAGAAATGGGAGGTGGGATCACACGCGGTTACAACTACAATTACAATTACACTTGCAAGCAGTTGATTGGACGACAGTAAATATAAATAAATATATGTTTTAAAAAAAATAAAAGAGTGGGGCCCAGTAATTAGCTTACTAATCGTAATCAGTAGGTTGGATTTGCTTAAACAAAAAGGCAACAAATTAGAGTATTGAATTAATGTAATTAAAAAGGTGAGATTTCCTTTCCGCCATATCCAAATCCAAATCCAGTAAAAGCAACAATGTAATTTTTTTTTTTCACTTGAACCACCGACACTTTTCAATAAATAAATAAATAAATAAAAATAGTTATAATATGCAAGAATTTACAATTATTATAAGCTTTGATTATACCAAAAATTCTTTTGATACTTAGCTTATGATATAAAAAATCAAATAATTTTATTTTGAAATTCCTTTATTACTTTATTTTCTATGTCCATAGTTGTCACAACTTTCTTGAACAAAAATCAAAGCATAAATATTCCTTATATTTCTTTTAAAAGTTATTATATATTTTTTCTTTAATTGTTTTTAAAGAGTTTGAACCAAAAAAAATAATAAAAGAACGTCTTAAGTGAAATAAAATTAGAAATTAGAGACGAAACATAAATTTAAAAAATCAATGCAAGACACATGAGAACTAAGCCTCGAGCCGGGAGGAAGATAACTAATTGGATCTTCATGGGCCTATGACAAAGCCCATGAACATGGCCTATTAATTTGTATTTGGGCCTGACCCAGCAGTTTAAATAGGCCCAAACCTTGGCCCTTTAAACTTTAAAGCTTCTCCAATCGGCCAGCCTGTTGCCATTTAAATTTTCTGAAGCACGTTACTTCAATCACAATTAAGCATCAAATTCCCACATTAATTATCTTTTTTCGCCCTAAATCTATCAATTTCCGAATTAAATAATAATAACTAATTGTCGTTATATTTTCATATTTACTTCTTAAATCAAAACGGCGCTAGTGGCGTTTTCCCCCACGTGCAACATGAGATCCGACGTCTATTTACCAAACTACCCCTACTACCCCCACTCCTCATACAATGACCTGTCTGTCAGATTGTCGGGATGGAGCAATAAATGACAGCTTATGGGATGGGTGTTATGGAGGGACGTAACTGGAAACGAATTTATCAACATTGGTTACGGGAAATAGGTGAAGGCCAAACTTGAGGGGCATTAAAGAAAAGAATACAGGAAATTAAAGTTACAAAGAGGGATATTTAAAACAGTAGGTCTATTTTTTCTTCTTCTTTTAGGGTTTAGATGGTGGAGTCCAATTTATATGAAATTTCAAACTAATCCTTGAGAATATCAAAAATTAGAAAACCCCGCCCCAAGAGAGTTTGAAATTACTTTTTGTTTACCTTGTCTATTTCGCGTTCCCTCTGCTGATCATATCTTTGTACTTGAGAATGGATTCCAGCCTCTGTAATTTCAACTGTTGCTTGAATTTGTTGATGAAGTCGTCGGCCCTTGCGTCTACTCCCTCGTCTATCTCCGCCATTTTCGCTCTTCCTTCATTCACTGTGGCCGGACGGCGACTCTCCACGATTTCATCTGCTTCGAAATGCGAGAATGCAGATTTCGAACTCGCTGATTTCTTCATTTTCCTCGGCAGTTTGGTTGGAATCTCACCGGCAGTCGGCTTTGTGTCGGATTTTGTCCTGGTGAAGTGATCGCCATGGAGTTTACTGTAAACCTCGTCCATCGTCGGTTCTTGATCTTCGTCTATTTCTTCATCCTCCGCTCGTTTCGGCGCCGCCTCTTCCCGCCCGATCTGGACCTCCTCGATTTTCTGAACCGCAGTAACAGACGGATGCGTATATTTAGAAGACTCCTCCGATCTAAAGCCATAGAAGTTAAACTTGAGCCGCTGAAGCATAGAAGGAGACCTAACGAGTTGCGGATGTTCGAACTTAGCATAATGAATCTCGTTTGCAGGCGGTTTCTCTACCACAGTTGCCGGCAGTGGAGAGTCGAAAGACTCCTCGGATTTGTAGCCTGAGAAGCTAAACTTAAACCGCTGAAACACAGAAGGAGACCTAACGAGTTGCGGATGTTCAAAACTAGCATAATGAGTCTCGTTTACAGGCGATTTCTCGACCACAGTTTCCGGCGGTAGAGATTGGAAAGACTCCTCCGATTTATAACCTGAAAAACTAAATTTAAACCGCTGAAGCACAGAAGGAGACCTAACGAGTTGCGGATGTTCAAAACTAGCATAATGAGTTTCATTTCCAGGCAGTTTCTCGAACAGAGTGGCCGGCTCTTCGGATCTATACGAATAAGGATTAAACGATTTGAGCCTCTGAAGCATAGACGGCGATCTGTGGAGGTACTGAAGCTGGTCAGGATCGGAAGGATGGCGGTAATTTTTTTGAGGGCCACCTAAGTTGGAAGCAATAGCAATGGTGCCGATCACGAGGTTGAGAATGACGAAGAGAACAGTGGGGGTGAACCAACTGTTGATGGAGGTCCATATGGAGAGGGTGGAAGAAACAGATTCGGCGAACATGGCGGAAACAAGGCAGAGAAGGAGGAGAGGAAATGGGAGAGATTCGATGGAGAAGAAGATGAAGAGAAGGCATAGCGAGGGAGTGGGTTTTGGTTATTATTATTATTGGGTTTGGACATTTTCGGAAAGTCAAATTTCTTTTCTTTTCTTTTTTTTTTTAAAAGGAGGATTATAGGGGCACGCATTTTTCGGGGACGTACGTGGTTGTTTTTTATAGGTCTGTGAGAAACGGACAATAGAGAAAGAGGTAATGTGTGGGATTTTTTTTTTTTTTTAATAAAAAAATCAATTAATTTTTAGGTAGACGTGAGGTCATAATTGGGATTTACTAAAGTGGAGTGATGGGGACAAGGAATCAACTGAAGCCAATGACTAAAAAACGCTGCGTTTTGGGTCATCGCCATAATTTGTCTTAACTCTTAATTAAAGCCATTTTAATTACCTAATCTCATAAAACCGTCCATTTAGTGTTCCCTTAACTGACAACTTCATCTAATACGTGTCTTTTGTGTATGACAAAATATTCCATTTAAAAATAAAATAAGAGGATAAATTAGAGAAAAATAAAATTTTAATGTAATTAGAGCTTCAATTTATTTATAAAATAAATATAGATTTTTAAAATATAATTTTTTATACACCACGTAATATGTATGTGATAAATATTTTATAATTGATTATTAGATCTATTCAACCAATCTTTATCTCCTATACTTACAGATTTATATATTAAATGTCACAATATAAAAGATATGAAATTTAATTTATAAAACTTGAATATATCTCATTTTCGCTTAATAAATAATAAAATAATAAATTATGGGCATCAACCAGTTGACTTTTGAATATAAAATAATATTAAATGTTTGATAATGTGATGAATATTCAAAATTTGAAGTAGTTTGCCTTGTGAAGTACCGACATGAAATATATATTTTATTTAATTTCACATGATACCCCAAGTTACAAGTATTATGGGATCTAGAAGTTGCAAACTATGAGATAAAAACTAACCTAAGGAACAATTATGAAATGAGCTTAGATATTATTTACGTAAAGTTTGCAAAATTTTAAATTTAAATTTATTTCAATTCATATTATTGTTAGGCTAAATGTTTCGGTCTCATCTATACCCGTGTGAGATCTCGTAATCCACCTTCCTTTGAGGTTAGTGTTTTCGTTGACACACTGCCCTGTGTTTTGTTTTGATACCATTTATAATAGCTCCTCACCGTGGAACTCGGTGTGTAATCTTAAAACTGTGAAGCTGACCGAACAATTAATATTTTATTTTTTTATTATTTAAAAAATGGTTTTTTAAAAGAAGAAAAATTGTGAAAAGGGGTTGAAACATGCAGCAGCCGAAATCTACTGAAATTGCTCCCTAGACCTGCAAAAAGAAAACCTAAGCTAAAATAGATTAATAATTATAATATTCGAATATTCGCCGACTTTTAATTACCGTCCATATTATTTTATTATTTATTAACATATATTTATTTAATTATGCTTAAATTGTTAAATACACAAATTATTATTTTATTTTATATAATAATTCATATTGGATTGATTTAGGGCTTTTATGAATGAGGGGCATGTTGGGTATTTCTGTTGCCCTTCACTCGGCCCTGTTTATGGCCCAGGCCCATCTGGTTTCAAAAACAATTTCTTTTTTTTATTTTAATATTCAATTAAAATGGTAAAATGGTAACCTTGGTTTTAAAAAAAATTATAATTTAATCTCTTAGACGAAAAAATTACCACATAAATGCTTATATCAATAAGATGCATAGAGTTTATTATATAAAGTCAAGACGATTCGTAGCTGATACAGCAATGATTGCATTTTTGTTTTGGGCAATTGAGTCGAGCATGTGATGAGGAAGAGCCAGGTTGGTTAAAAACGATGGCTTTTCTAAACAAAAGTTGGGTGTTTTGGATCGTTGTAAAAGTTGTAAAAGTAATGACAAAGAGAAGAAAGAAGGTAATGTTTGAGATGGAGGGGATGTCGTTGATGCTGTTGTGGCTGTGGGCTGTGGGCTGTGGCTGGTGGGGACTGGAAATTTTGAAGGATGTCAGCACTCTGTCCATCGCCCTGTCCTGTCCTCCATAAATTTATTGTCTTTGGCTACACTTGAGCGCTGGCTAGGGCAAGAGGGCAAGAGGGCAAGAGGGCAAGATGCATGCATGTTCATCATCAACACCAATGTTTTCTTTCTTACCCATCTCATTTTTTTTAGACTTTTCATGTTTAATCACATTTTTATGAGGTGGGTGGTTTTGGATTTGGTTATAAGTTATCTCATTCCTGTCTCACGAGTTTATAAATAGTAGGAGTATTCAAAAAACTTGATCACACCTATCTAACATGTATGATTTTAGTTGGACTATGAACTTATTTGAGTTGGGTTAGATTCGAAACCAGACAACTGGAACAAACCTAACTAAAAAAAAATTATGTTTGAGTTGGGTTTGGTTCATTATTTAATAATAATTGTTTGAGTTGGAACAAATGGGTTAAGTCTAAAGAAAATGTCTTGACCCCACCAAACCCAACTCACAAATACTTCTAGAAATTGGTACAAGACCCAACAAGATGATTTAGGTGTTGGATTCAAACATAGGACAAATTACTTGCTTTAATACCATCGAATCAACAAATTTAAGCTCATGGTTTTTTTTTTAGATTTTGGATGAAAGGTTTGAACATCTAACCGGTACGTCGATGGTAGAATGAATTACCGTTAATTTGTACTCACCCTTTCGATGGATTACGATATGGTTAATAATGAGTTTTGAAGAACATTCTGCAAGTGGAGTGTTGTAGCATAGCATAATTTGGTGTCGAATTGTAGCATTCTACACAACCTTTTAGGGTGTCCTTATATGGGAGAGGGGTTTAAAGAAGCTACTCACGTGAAGTGGTTCTTCCCTTTATAAGCCCTCTCCATCAACCCCTTTTGTTCTCTTTCATTACCCTATCACTTACTGCCCACTTTTCTGGACACAAATAATCAACCCATTCTCGCTCTCTCCATCTCTCCCATGAACTCTCTCTATCCATTAATGGCGAAACACGAAGAACAAGATCCCGATCTTAAACTCTATATCTTCCCCTCTACCTCCCAAGTTGCAGCTGCTTCTTCACACCTTGCTTTTGCCACTTGCTTTACTTCTAGTGCCACTCAACATGATCATCAAAGAATGGATCTTCATCATCATCAAAACCAGGCAATTACCCATAACCCCAATCTTCTATCGTTTCAATTCACTCGTGATTTTGATTTATTAAGAATAAGAAACTCCAATATTATATTAGGAGTGAGAAAATTTCATAAATAAGAGTGGATAACGTTTTTATTCTTAACATGACATTAAGGTTCTGATTCTTAACATGATTTTAGTATCATTAGTTTATGGATTTGAACCAACGAGTGATTGATTTGATTGTTCATACAATTTTTTCTAGTTTCTTCCTGTAATTCAATATATTTGAAGATTGATTATTGTTTTGATACATATATATATAGGGTGAAAAAGAAATTGATGGATCAAGAACAGATATTGATCATCAAGAACAGCAACTAGATGAGTATCAAATCAAAAAGCGAGATAATGGGTCAGCTGCAAAATACTGGATGTCTTCAAAGATGAGATTGATGCAAAAGATGATGAAAGTTGGCGGTGGAAATTCAGATCAGGCGGCGGCGGCGGCGGCTGGTAGAAGAAGCAATAATAATGAAGGAAGATCGTGTTGTAGTTCAAATGGTGTTAGGGTTTGCAGTGATTGTAACACCACGACAACTCCTCTATGGCGCAGTGGTCCTCAAGGCCCTAAGGTCATTCCCCTTCTCTATCTGACAAATTACTTTAATTTTACTGTCCCAAAACCCCAAAAAAATTTAACCCTTTTTGTATATTTCTACTACAACTTGACCCATTTCTTTGTTTCTTTCTCATTCTCTCTAGATTTTTCGTAAGTCGTTGATTTCTATAATGACATCGCCTTATTTTTTGTTCATCGTAATGATACATTTAAACTAAGTAAATTATTCAATAATATAAAGATGACATGATACTGTCAGTTTAAGCTTGCATGACTTTGGTTTTGATTTGATCGTTTCTCTTTTGGGTGGCAGTCGCTATGCAATGCATGTGGGATCCGGCAGAGGAAGGCAAGGCGAGCGATGGCGGAAGCTGCAAATGGCGGTGGGCGTGGGGCAGTCGTGGTGGCGGCGGCGTCGGGGAAGGAGTTGTACAAGGAGAAGAAATCACGTTTGAGTTGGCATGGAGATGATGACGATGGTGAGGAAGTGAAGAAGAAGAAGGGCAATAATAGGAATATGGGAGAGAAGTGTTTGGAGTCTCAAAGTGAAGGGAGGAACGACGGTGTTTTACGTTTGAGCAAAAATGGTTCGGCTTTTGGGAGGGTGTTTCCAAGAGACGAGGAAGAAGCCGCCATTCTTTTGATGGAGCTTTCTTGTGGTCTTGTTCACACCTGTTGATTTTTTTTTTTTTTTTTTTTTTTTTTTTTTTTTTTTTTTTTTTTTTTTNTTTTTTTTTTTTTTTTTTTTTTTTTTTTTTTTTTTTTTTTTTTTTTTTTTTTTTTTTTTTTTTTTTTTTTTTTTTTTTCTTCTTCTTCTTCTTCTTCTTTTGTGATTGAATCTTTAATTAATGATGATAATAACTTAAAAGGTTTCTACATTATATAGATTTGAGCTACTAATGGATGATCGATATATTTATTGTTTCTTATCCATTTGTTGGTCGGTTCAAGAATAGTGCCAAATGTAACAATTGCACTCTTGCAATAGTGAGACAGTGATTGTGCGACAGTTGTTCTAACTCAACAGATAAGTAAGTCGTATGAGACAATCTTAACTAGCCTTGGGTCATGTTTATCATAAAATGTTTACCATAATAAGAGTAGATGTGATTTTGGTGAATAGTCATACAACTTGTATTGATCGAATAAAAATAGTAAAAATCAAAATAATATGAAAGCAAGTAAAAGAGGTTTGAAGCAGATGTACACCCCTCGATAATACATATACACTCTGAATAAGTATGGTTAGGACATTCGATAAGTATTCACAAGTAACATGTCTTGGACAAGTATGATCGTGACACTGAGTGGGTGTCACTAGTAGCTTTTGGGGCAACATTTGTCTGATCCTAGACAGATATTCATTATGTATTAAATTTAGGAAAAAATATATATATATATATATATATATATATATATATATATATATATATATATATATATATATATATATATATA
>NW_019272022.1:5531158-5534453 GCF_002738345.1 Cucurbita maxima
TTTTTTTTTTGTATTTAAATCTTTTGAAGGAATGAATAAAAATGGTGTCCCCTTTTGTGGTTGCATGCCTAGCATTTCAGCCAATTAAGGCGAACCAATCATGGGTTATTGTGGCTCCGAACACTCAGATGAAGGCGTTCGGGAGATTTGAGTGTGTTGATTCTCCAGGGAAGCCTGCGCCGCGTGTGGAAATGGCGAAAACGTCGGTACAGTTCAGATCACGAGGGCTTAGATTTATGGCAGGTAATGAAAGGATCTCTCTCTTTGTGACAGTATAGTTCTATTAAATTATCGATTATGTGTGATTAATGCAATGTAAAATCTGAAAGGATGCTGGTAATTGGCCAAACTTTTCAGAGACGTAACATTTGGTGCAAGACTCTGATTCAACACCAGAAATGTTACAAACCAAGCTTGTTGTAGATTTATTAATCCGTTTTATGTACGATAAGGCACATTTCGTAGCTTGTTGGATTATAATTTTCAGGAGGTGTTCAGAATCTAACTGGTTTGACACTTTCCTCTTGCTGTTGCCTCGATAATTTCTTTTGATGTGGATCAACTATCTATTTGGCTCATTCAAATCCCTAGAAATTGAGGTTAGATTGTTTTTGGTGCTTGCTCTACCTCTATTACTTCATCTGAGAATTTCAAGGATAAACGAAGAAATAGACAGATTTAGACTGAGCTTCATACTCTGGATGATACTCTGATAAAGATCTTGAAATAAGCTATGGTTTCAATCCATTAGGAGATTAGATTTCTTATTATTAGATTACATAGTTTCTTTTTGCCCGTTTCAGTTCACTTGTTCATGTGCTATAACCATTTAGAGGCACTGTAACGCAGTTTTTCTTCTCATTATTTGTTTATCATTGATATCGACTTTTCAATTCAGATCCCATTTGAACTGCTCAGCCGATGCCTTGGAATTTTGCCGGACAGAGGATACCAACACCACAATTTGTATATTATATCAGTGTCAGCACACCGGACTGCTTCTTCCCGGTACTGCTATGTTTTAAATGAAAATTCTCCTAGAAATTCCTTTCAAGGGGTCAGTACTTCGCCATGGCTTTGGATATGCATTTGAATACTTGGATATGCATTTGAATACTTGGATATGGGGTTATGCCGTCTGATCTTATCCTGTTTGTGGGTGATATTCTGATGCTATCTTACCTGTTAGTTGTTTTTCTACCTTGAACCTGTCTCTTAATTCATAATAGTTTTCATTAAATGTCACAGCTCCGAATACCATCTTGACATAACCTTAGTGTTCGTCTTAATTTTGCTGATGATCTTACATTTTTGTAGATAGTGAAGATGGGATGGGATCTGATGGTTCGCTGAGGCATCAAAGGTTACGATCAAGTACATGAAAATGTTCAGTGGGTCATAGATAATCTTGGATGAAGTGAACGAGGATTATTGGGAGGGAGTTTCATATTAGCTAATTTAGAGAATAATCATGGGTTTATAAGCAAGGAATACATCTCGATTGATATGAGATACTTTGGGGAAGCTTAAAGTAAAGCCATGAGAGCTTATGCTCAAAGTTGGACAATATCATACTATTGTAGAGAGTCGTGATTTCTAACATGATGCATCTCTCAAAATTCTGGTCGAATGCAGTGTCATACCAAAAATTTAGCCTGAATACTGTTGGGGTGCCAAACTTCTGGTTGGACCCCAAGTTTCATGTGCCAAGAATGTCTGGCCATTTCCAGGCACCATCCTATTTGGTATCCATTAGGAAATGAAATCAAGGAGTCATCCATTGGAAGTGGAACAACTCTATCTCTCTGTTCAATTACAAGTAAATTCTGTGTTCTAAATGGCTTTTCAACAAGTCGTTTTTTTCAGTATCTAAGTTGAAAATAGAACTCAAATTGCTGTTTGTTGTCCAATAACCTCGAAGTAGCTCTAATTGCAGGGTGCTTTGGAAGAAACCATATTCTGGGCAGGCGAGAATCAGAAGCTTTCCCAACGCCATGGCTATATACACCAAAGTTTCGGTTGGTTTGATTCTTGCACTCTTTGCCTTTTCTGTTAACGTTGATACCTCGCATTGGAATCTCATCTTTCGAGGGCTAAATCAAACCACACTCGTTCTAACATGCTTGTATTTCATATGTCATGTTGGCTTAGCACAAAAATGACAATTTAGCTTCATCATCTGTTCATGCTTCACAGGGCCAACAGATTACGATTCCTCGTTGCATTCATGAATAGAAGAGGTATTAATGTATCAACTAATTATGTCGTGTTTAGGTCTGCATGCAAGGTTGTTATCCGAACGATCGGCTCATCTATGATAAATCTTTGTGTAGTCGGGGGACAACGGAATACACTATTAATCATCGATCATCCCCTGGGTTTGTTCACATATTCTTGCTTAGTTTGTATTCCAGCGTGAGATCTCACGTCGGTTGGAAAGAAAAACAAAACATTCCTAACAGACGCGTTTTAAAGCTGTGAGATATTGACGGCAAACAATATCTGCTAGCGGTGAACTTGGACTATTACAAATGGCATCAAAGTCAGACACTGGACGGTGAGTGGCGAGGATAGTGGCTCCCAAAGGGGTGGATTGTAAGATCCCCATAATTACGATATCCTTTTGGCAAGAACTAACTTTGCTCTTACTAAAATTTTTAGGCGGCAATGTTACTAAAATTTGGCAGGGAGGTAAATCTAGGGGGGTTTGATTTATTTCTTTATTTAGATTAGTTACCTACTATAGTTACTATTACTATTACTATTTAGACTTTTTTCTTTAGTAATATTCGTGGCTGCTACAATTGCGGCGTGGTAAATTTACGAACAGACAGCCACTAAAATAATATTTTATGTAAATTTAATACAAATAGAGAGCACGAGAACGTAAGAAGATTAATTTAAACGGAAATAATAATAAAATACGACCGTCCTACCTAGCGTAACAAATTTATCGATGCCTTTTTTAATTAAAAAAAAAAAAGAATTAAAAAAAAAAGAAGCAATGGTCCGAGGTTTGGGAAATTTAAATATTGGATTTGGACACGTAAGAAATGAGCTGGCAATTGCCATCTCCACGCTACTGTTGTATACTTGCAATGACCTCAAACAAACGTGGCTTAGTCAGCATAAAATCAATTAAACAAAATTAACAAAAGTAAATTGTTAAGTTAATTTCAAGTAATAAGTTTAATTAAGATCTTTTAATTATTTTAAAATTTTAAAAATACCCATATATTAAAAAATATCCATAAAATTTCTTTAAAGTTTTTTTTTTTTTTTTTTTTTTTTTTTT
>NW_019272022.1:5534782-5544052 GCF_002738345.1 Cucurbita maxima
TTTTTTTTTTTTTTTTTTTTTTTTTTTTAATGTATATTGACTTCAGATTATCTCTACCATTTAAAAGTTTTTTAAAAATTTTAAGGAAATTAATAAAATTTTAAAAAATTTAATGGCATTTTTCGAAAAATTGAAAAGTTAAATGATATTTTTGAAAGCAATATTATATAAGGTTACTTTTCAAATCAAATAAAATGTATATTAATCGTGATATCATTTAAAATTTAACCTCAAACGATGCTAACTGTCCGATCCGTTTACTTTCTTAGATTCCAAGTTAATAATATCTATTAAGAAATGAAATCGAGTGTTTTGCTTCAATTGTGTACACTCTTGCAGCGTTGAACCCGCCTGTTTCTGATGATCAAACGGATAAGAGGGAGCTGAAAATGGAGGCGAACCGACAGAGATGGGGACCCAGCTGATGAATTTGGAGAGAATGGAGGGCCAGGATGAAAATGGGTCCAGGAAAGAATGGTGGGTTTGAATGTAGAGGATCGAGATGGCGTCATTGACCTGAGGAAAAAAGAGAATGGTATTGGAGGGAATGGGTGAGGAGTTTAAGTCTGTTCAAGTGGTGTTAGCTCGACGAAGAAAGGTAGCCATATTAAGCGAATCTGTGGCTCTTCAGAGTTGAGTTTGGGGCGTAGGTTTTAGCGTATAGAGGTAGAAAAATAGGAATTAAGGAACAGAAATTTACAAAGGAAAAGGCGTTTTTGTGAATCTTGTGTATGAAGAGACCACTGAGAGAGAGAGAGAGAGAGAGAGAGATAGATAGGGAGTTTTGAGTTCTGTTGTGGCTTGATGATCCATGTCGAAAATGAAGCATCTTCTTCGAAAGCTTCACATCGGTGGGGGACTTAATGAGCACCAGCGATTGAGCGATTCCCAACCCGCGACGCGACCCACTTCGACCCCATGCCCCAATAGTAATTCATCGGTGTCGCCTTCTTCTGGGTCCTCCTCCTCTGTGGCTATGCCGTCTTCCACTACAATGGAGGCCGTTGAATCGGTGGTTGATCGGACGGCTTCTGGCGATGTGGATGGTGGCTGCGTCGATTTCAATGCCTTGGAGGAAGAGTTTCAGATGCAATTGGCTATGGCGATTAGCGCTTCCGATCCTGATTCGAGACAAGACACTGAGTCCGCTCAGATCGATGCCGCTAAGCGGATGAGCCTTGGCTGTTCGCCTTCCATCTCCGGCAGTAAAGCCCTCGCTGAATTTCTCTCCCTACAGTATTGGGTATTTCTCACTTTAACTTCCTTTCTTGAATTTAGGCATTTTTGTTCAACTTCTTGGTTTTGATTGTTCAATAGCGGGAATTGCAATTTCAATTTTATCTCATCATTATTCACTATACATCTTTCGATCTTGGGCAGTTCTTTTATCTCTTGGCATTGAATTTTTGAACAATCGCTATTAAAATCGCTGTTTAACTGGCGACGTCTCATTTTCAGTTTAAAAAAGCTTTGCATATTAGGTCATCGGTTTGATTGATGCGTGAGGAATTACCATTTTCTATCTTAGGTATTCTCCTTGCTTGAATTATTTTCATGGTCGAATATAAATTCCTGCATTGTTGTCGGCCGTTATGTTCTAATCTTTATTTGAAAATTTGGAGGATTGTTAGGAACATCGTTATCATTTGGAGAGTCATGACAAGATTTTCTGGTTTGTGCCTGTCTCATCACATGTCCTGGTTTGTTAGCATCCTATGTGTTCAATTCTAATATTGTTTGTCTGGTTTTGTTATGATTTTTGGTATAAACCCTAAACCCTTTTTGAATATTAGGGCTTTCTTTTGGAGTTATGTTGCCAGGGATAATTTGTACTACATCTTGACTGCTAGAAATTATTTTATTTATGTATACAAATCTATGTTTCTATACTTATCATAACATATTGTCAAATGAAGTTTATTGTTTTTGCTATTATCGATATCGTTAGTCGTGGCAGCAGCAGTTACATAACTACTTTATCTATCAATGCAGAGCTATAATGTTGTAAATTATGATGAAAAAGTGATGGATGGATTTTATGACTTATATGGCATTACTGCGAACTCTAGCACCCGAGGAAAGATGCCACTGTTAGTGGATCTTAAACAAATATGTGTTACAGGTGATATTGATTATGAAGTGATTTTGGTGAACCGCTTGCTTGATCCTGAGCTTCAACAGTTGGAGAGACAAGCATATAACATATTCATGGATTGCGGAGTTTCTGAACATGGCTTCATTTTAAGTGGCCTGGTTCAAAAACTTGCTGATGTAGTTGTTGCTAGAATGGGTGGTCCTGTTGGGGACGCTGAAGAAATGTTGAGAAGGTGGACCCTCAGGAGTTATGAGTTGCGTAGTTCTTTGAACACGATTATTCTACCACTTGGACGCCTTGATATTGGACTTGCACGTCACAGAGCTTTGCTTTTTAAGGTCGCGAACTTCCACTTTATACCTCTTACCATTTATTTTCTTGAACTAGTGCGATACGTCTTGGGCATCATGGTTTCTTTGGCTTTTCAAAATTTCGATACCACCCCCTTTTAGGAACAACGATCAGAAATGTTATAGTTCTTGCTGATATCTTTTTCTTTCCTTTATTTATTTTTTATTGAAGTTGCTTACTTCGTAATTTTGGTATTAGGTGCTAGCTGATAGGATTAATCTTCCATGCATACTTGTCAAAGGAAGCTACTACACTGGTACTGATGATGGAGCTGTGAATATGATCAAAGTTGATAATGGAAGGTAATTACCAATGATTGAATCTCTTTTTAGTCTAGTTTACAATTTCTTCAAGAAATAGAGTGGATTCAGTTGCAATGATATAATACCTTGGTGATAGTAGAAACATTCTTCTGAGATGGTGTTGGTGACTAATGCATTTGGGATGCCTACAATATCTGATGCACCTAAAAAAGTGTCCCTTTTTTTTTTGAAAATTTTGTTTAATAAATTTTTGCATGATAGAATGTAACAACCTAAACCCACCGCTAGCAAATATTGTTCGCTTTGGCCCATTACGTATCGTCGGCAGTCTCATAGTTTGAAAACACGTCTGCTAGGGAGAGGTTTCCACACCCTTGTAAGGAATGCTTTGTTCCCCATCTCCAACCGATGAGAGCCCAGCGTCCTCGCTGGACACCGCCCGGTGACTGGCTCTGATACCATTTGTAACAACCCAAATCCTCCACTAGCAGATATTGCGCTTTGGCCCGTTATGTATTGCCGTCAGCCTCACGGTTTTAAAACTCGTTTGCTAGGGAGAAGTTTCCACACAAGGAATGCTTCGTTTCCCTCTCCAACTGATGTGGGATCTCACATAAAATAAATGTACAATATGCTAGAAAAGGCAAAAGCAGAGCATACGGTAGATTACAATTAGGCCTAGCACAAGGGATGGGTTTGAGGAAATTTTATGGACTTAGCAATTGGAAGTGCAATCATCAATATAATACAAACATAAGGGCAACATTGCAAATAGGAAAATAATGCCTCAAATATATATTTTCCCTTCTACATTTTCTGGAAACTACTTCATCATCCTCTCTGTGTCCTGCTTGTTCCTAAAAGAAAATATTGGTTGTGTTTGCCCAATCTTTTATATTCATATTCCACGATTATCATCATGCACCTCTGTATGCAATCTAATCTAATTAATACGTATAGTATCACAGGGAGCTCTAATATTTACATATGATTTATTCTATGATGCAGTGAATATATTATTGATCTTATGGGTGCTCCAGGCACACTAATTCCATCAGAGGCACCCAGCGGTCAATTTTCGAATTATGGCTTTGATAGGAGACCCGCAGATGTTATAGCAGTTCCTGAAGATACACCGGTATTAAAAAATGAAGGAGCTGAAGCTGTATTCATTTCATCTACTCAAGATGGAGTAGAAAATGTTTGCAACTTAGTATCCAAAGAAGCTTCAGATTTAGGTGTTCAATCAAAAGAAAACGGCAGAAACTTTATTGAAGAAATTCTAAATGGGAGTTCGGATTATGATTTTGAGAAGCTTCTAGAATCAGAAAGCAGTGCATTTGAAAGTTCATCAGGTGCATGTGCACAGTCGGCATCTGCACAAAAGAAGAAAGTTAAAAAGGTATCGAAGTATGTCATTAGTGCTGCAAAGAACCCAGAGTTTGCACAGAAATTACATGCTGTATTGTTAGAGAGTGGTGCATCACCTCCTGCAGATCTGTTTTCAGATATAGATTCACAGGGAAATGGTGAAAGGAAAGCGATTCACCAAATGTATCCGATCAACGGGAAAGGCATGGATGTTGGGTTTCAGTGCAACTCTTTTGTGTTGGCAAGCCAGGGACAGTCTTCTGCTGAAGCAGAGTATTTGAACAATATTGTCCATGAAAATAAGCAGAAAGCGTCTACTGTGGGATCAACGGAAGAACAAAAACCTGAGGCACATGCGAACAATCATGGTACTTTTTGGCCTCAGAGTATGAATGAGGGGTTTGTGTTTGTTGATGTTAATGGTGAAGCAGGAAAATTGGTTGATGTTAATGGGACTCTTCATCGTGAACATGTGGATGGTGTTTTGTTAACCTCTGTTGCCAATTCTCATAAAAAACAACTAGGAAGTACCTTAGTGGATGAAGAAAGAAGATGGTTGCAAGATAACCGTGAGAGTCGTGAGAGTCCATCAGAAAATTTGATAGAACTTGATGATAGTAACCTGCATGCTAGTGATGGCCACAGCGAGACGATCAACCCGATATTGGGCGAAGTTGCAGAATGGGAAATTCCTTGGGAGGATCTTCACATTGGTGAACGTATTGGTATAGGTAAGACTTGTGAATTTATCACTGAATCCCTTCTTAAAACACATTAAGAATACAAACTGACTACTGGGGCCAATCAAATTTTAGGTAAATATGAACTGGGGGTTTAATTATTACTGTTATCATTCATAATCTGAAAGGGTTTGTTCGAGAAATCACTTATAAAACGTTTCTGTTTCCATTTCATAAATATTTTTAAAAGCTTTGATTGGATGAAAGGGTTTTGTTATATTGTATTTTCTGTGTTTGGGGTACTTAATACCTTCCTCGTATCTCAGGATCGTATGGCGAGGTTTATCGAGCAGATTGGAATGGGACTGTAAGTTTCAACAGATAAGCATATGCATTGTCATATCACACAGTTTTTCTTTTGCCTTTTGCTTTGTTAAAAACTTTAATGCATTAGAATATGCAACATTAGAAAAATCAGGGCTTACAACATTAGATTACAGGAAGTTGCTGTGAAGAAGTTCTTAGACCAAGATTTTTCCGGTGCTGCTTTGGTCCAATTAAAATGTGAAGTAAGTATTAAGTTCGAACTTTTAGGTTCTGTTTGGAAATTAGTTAAGTGATAATAATCTGTTTAAGGGCTTTCTTTTAGTTCGTTAAGCTCCTGCTTATTCATGCAGGTTGAAATCATGTTAAGACTGAGGCATCCTAATGTTGTCCTTTTCATGGGAGCAGTCACTCGCCCTCCTCATTTCTCAATCCTCACAGAATTTCTTCCCAGGTTGATTATGTTGTTTCTTTCTTTATTTGAGCTTAACAATTATCGTGTCCCATGTCCTGAATGTGCAATCCGCCGTGGGTCGTCAATGTTATTTTGTGATATTATGCATGTACTTAACGTCACGTTAGTTTCAGTTATCACTCGACTCTAGTCAAATGCATCGATTTAAATGTCGAATTGTTGATGTTAATGCAAATATGGAGGGAAATTTTTGGTTATGATACATATATAACTTGTTACCTTATCAACATTGGATTGCACATTCTGCTTAGATATCTCTGTGCGCAAAAAATGTCATTGTTGAGAAGCCTCATTAGTGCATCGCACCTAAAGCAAGTTGAGCTATATCCATCGTCTCCTAATCTCCTCTATGATTAAACCTTGAAACATTGCAGGGGAAGTTTGTATAGGTTACTGCATCGTCCCAATTCTCAACTCGATGAAAGGAGGCGACTGAGAATGGCTTTCGATGTGGTAAGGAGTTAGAAAAGAGAAAAAGATACTCTCCCCACTAGATATGGTTAGCCCTTTTCCTTATAAGAAATCTTTCGTTTTCCAGGCCAAAGGAATGAACTACTTACACACAAGTCATCCAACTATTGTTCATAGAGATCTCAAGTCCCCCAATCTCCTCGTGGATAAAAACTGGGTTGTCAAGGTATATGAAACTATCCTGTGCATAAAGTTTTGATGTATTTGAGATTGATCTCTTCTAGTATCTAACTTCTATATCTTCATAGGTTTGTGATTTTGGGTTGTCACGTGTCAAGCAGAACACGTTTCTATCTTCAAAGTCAACTGCTGGAACGGTAATAACCTTGATAGTCGTCGGGCTGATATTCTGCCTTAAGTTTTCATTGAAATGTTACCTTGATAACTGGCATATCTGGTATTGCAATAGCAACCGATGAATGTTTATTGTTTCTGCTTAATTGTAGCCCGAATGGATGGCGCCAGAAGTTCTAAGGAATGAACCGGCCAATGAGAAGTAAGTTTCGACGTGGGCATTGAACCCAGATGACGTATCTTTTGCTTGAGTTTGACAAAATACTGATAGTGCCTATGTGGTATGCAGGTGTGATGTGTATAGTTTCGGTGTGATCTTGTGGGAGTTGACAACATGTCGCATACCGTGGAAAGGTTTGAACCCAATGCAGGTTGTAGGAGCTGTAGGATTCCAGAATAGGCGCCTGGAAATCCCAGAAGATGTTGATCCAGCAGTAGCACAGATCATTTGCGATTGTTGGCAAACGTAAGTTTCAAACAACAAATACCCATAATCTCATCTGCTTTCAGTTTCTAATACTACTAGAATTTACAAGAAGCATCATTCCATCCATATTTGCAGTTTGGTTCATTGTGTGATAGTTTGTCCTTCTCGGGTCGCTCCTACATCTTTAAGTTTCCTTCTTCTTGCAGGGACACGCAACTGAGGCCGTCATTCTCTCAGCTTATTACTCGATTACGACGTCTTCAACGGCTTGTTCGGAAAACAAACTCTGGGAATCTAATATCGGAGTGAACAGAAAAGATTCATGTGCATTTACATTGAAGAAGTTGTTCAATGGCTCGAAGAGTCCGAACAGCCAGCGTTCGTTTCTTTCTTGGTTTCTCCTTTTTGAGTAAAGCCGTTTGAAAACACTGCAACTGGATAGGGGAAGTGCTAGTTCATTCAAAGTGGGAGCTCAGCACAAACTTATTTAGGAGTGGAAAGTGGAAGATCCTCCAAAACAACAGGTAGCTGCATAAGTTAAGAGTGTGCAGTGGAGGAATCTGCCATTTTTTATATATTGTAGTTCTTAATGTGTATGTAAGAAAATTCCCAGATGAAAGGGAGAAAAAAAGATGAAGAAAAAAAGGAAAAAAAAAAAAAGGGGAAAATAATAAGTCCTTCCAAGCTTGAGCTGTGTGTGTGGCTGTGGAGGCCTTTGGGGAATTGTAAACATTTGGTCTCTGCAGATTACTGTGTAAAAGAAATTTAACCCTCACAAGAATGAAAAGCACAAAGAAAGATTCATATGAAGTTGTCTGTGTTCGTATCTTTTACTTCTCTCCTCTTATGTTTTTGTAGATATTGCATTGTTTATGCATACATGAACTCAAAAGAACTGTATTTTTCATTTTTGAATTATCTCGATGCACATGCTTAGGTGGAGCGATATCGTATTGAGATCGGTCAATAGTTTCATCGTTTAACTAAATGGAGACGAGAGATTTTGTGAGATCCCACGTCGGTTGGGGAAGAAAACGAAACACTTATAAGAGTGAAAATATCTCCATCTTAAACGCTTTTTAAAAATCTTTAAGGGAAAGCTCAAAGAAGATAATATTATTAGTGATGGGCTTGGATTATAAATGGTATCAAAGCCAAACATCACAATATGCCAGCGAGGAGGTTAAGCCTCGAAGGGGGTGGATACGATACGGTGTGTCAACAAGAACGCTGGACCTCAAAGAGAGGTGGATTGGGAGATGTCACGTTGATTGGAAAAGAAAATAAGCGCCAGTGAGGACATTGGGCCCTGAAAGAGGATGTGTGTCAGCAAGGATACTGGGCGGACATTGGGCCCTGAAAGAGGATGTGTGTCAGCAAGGATACTGGGCCTCAAAGGGAAGTGAATTGGGGGATCCCACATCGATTGGAGAAGGGAACGAGTACCAGCGACGACACTGGCCCTAAAGGAGGGTGGATTATGAAAATCCCATATCGGTTGGGGAGAAGATCGAAACACCCTTTATAAGAGTGTGGAAACCTCTCTAACAGAAGGCGTTTTAAAAACCTTGAGGGAAAAACTGAAAGAGAAAGCCCAAATATGACCAATCAAATTGAGTAGAAATACTCGGTACTCGGTGAATCCAATCAAACCTATTTTAAGACCATACGAGAATTTCATTCTTCATCATCGTTTTTTAGATTACTATAACCCTCTTTAAACCTAGTTGTTAGAATAGCATTTTGGAGACTGAATGTTGAATTTTCATTAATGTTTGTGTTACTCAAGTCAACATTCTCGCTTTCGATACTAAAAGAAAAAACCTTTCTCGGGTCGGGGTAGAAAAGGAAAAGGGGTCATCTCAGTGGAAGAAGAAGGCTCTACTACAATATAAACTTCGGTTAATAATTCGTTTAATAATGTACGTTATTTTTAATTTGAAGCTTACATATTGAATATCTTTGGTAACCGATTAAGAAAATAAAATATTAAATCTTTTAAGGAGCAAAGGGCCCCACGCGGGAAAAAATATAAGAAAATATCAGGGTTCATGCATCTACCTCGAAAGCCACCATTCTGGGGAGGCAATGAGAAGAAAAATTTATAACAATCAATTTTCTGTTCCAATAAATTGTAGCCATCGTAGCGGGCTTCAGCTGTCAGCAATGAACAATCCGACCATTTTGTATACAACCATTTCGTCTACTTCCTCTTCTTCGTTCCCGAGTTTTTCTCACTTTGCCGCTTTCACTCTGTTGCAGGTGAGTTTCAGGCCTGATTTCTCTGCTCCGGACTCTTTATTCCTTCCAAATTTGTTTTGTTTCCTTCAAATCTTTTTTTTTTTCGATTATCATGTTCTAAGAAACTCAAATCTTGAGGATTTTAGTCGATTATATATTTGTGCTTGGCTTGGCGGCAGATCAGTCGTTGAGCAGTCGTGAGAAATTGAGCCTCTCATCCTTCTAATTCTAATGGTTTTGTATTTTTCTGCTAGTTCTATTTTTTTTTTTTTTTTGGG
>NW_019272022.1:5544482-5554676 GCF_002738345.1 Cucurbita maxima
GGGGGGATGGCCTTTTCTATATATATAACAGAAGAAGTGGAGATAATTACTTGGGGATTTGTTTTAATCCGTTGAATCACGTGACCGGTATTGCCCTCCGATTTTAATTCGTGGATTTCGATCTCTACTCTAGAATGCTGGGTAGTGTTTATGAAAAATCTTTGATCCAGGGGCATGAGATGATTCAGATGGGAATAATTTGGATTGTAAATAATATCTTATCGATGATTTAATTTAATGGGCTAAGGATCAAATTCGATAATTGACTAGTCTTTTGTTACTGACCGAGAATGAATTAGGATTTCGACTTCATAAACTTACGACGAACCATCCTTAGATCCAGAAATTTTGTGTTTAACAGATGGGGAAGTTGTATAATTGTATCATAGGATTGAGTCACACGTGTTTTTCCATAGATCAGTGGGGTGTGAACTTGAGAGCATGGTTACATAAAGAAATTGTGGAAGGAAATGTCGGAAAAAGTTCTAGCTGTGCCTTTGTTTGTGGTCTTGTTTATTTGTCATCTAAAATGAAGTTAGCTCGAGGTTAGAAAATAAAAAATGTTGTGGATCTTTCAATGGTTGGTGGTTTGCAATTGGTAAAGGATAATTTGAGCGTAGATTTTTTACCTGATCGATTTATTTGTGAAATTTTTTTATTTGATCAGCCACGGAATTTCGAACTGAAATATTTGTATCAGAACTTTTCTTGATTTTCTTGGTTGCTTGGTTGTTTTTTGCAGTGTTTCTTTTGATACAGTTGTAGTTTTTTGAACGAAAAAGAGACTTGATGGAAGGTTGATTGCATTGCACATTGGATGCAGATTGCTGATTGTAATGTTCTTGAAAATTTGAAATATTTACTTAAACTTGATTTTTTCTTGCCTTTAAATCCCATTGTTTGTTCATCCTTTTGAGAAAGTCTGGGGGTTGTTTCTGTTAGCTGGAGCAAATTCATTCTCTCCCAGAGTGTGGTTTGACACAGTGATGCGTCTGTTCCAATTATTAACAAAGCTAAATGGTACCTGGAGAGTACTCTAAAATGATGCCGCAAGCGGTTTATAATGTTGAACTAGTCAGTTCTACGAAGAGCATAAAACATGAGTTATGGCCTCTAGATGCAATCGATCCAGTCCAAGCAAAGTTCCCATGCTGTTTGGTTTGGACCCCTCTTCCCGTTGTCTCTTGGTTGGCACCCTTCATTGGCCATGTTGGGATTTGCAGGGAGGATGGAGTCATATTGGATTTCGCAGGATCAAATTTTGTGAATACCAATGATTTTGCATTTGGCCCTGTTGCAAGATACCTTCAACTTGACAGAGAAAAAGTAAGTCCATAGTTAGTTTACACAAATATTTGACGAAATTAGATTCCTGTTTCCTGACTAGAATGCAAGCTGATTGAAGTGCATAAATTTCACTTAGCAACTTCAATGAAAATTGTGATGGACCAACCAGGAATATTGTTCACTTAGAGAATGCGCTTTTTACTGCTTCCTCGTTAGCTGTCTCCCTTGGGTGCAATGCCATATTGTTTCAAAGATGCCCATCATGTTCTCTCCTACACTATTTATTTTCTTTGTAAACCGTGTAAAAGTTACCAATGGATCCCTAACAGTGTATGGAACCTTATTTTTTGTAGTGTTGCTTCCCAACAAGCTTAGCTGCGCATAAATGTAAGCAGGGCTACCAGCATTCACAATTTGGAACAGCCATTACCTGGGATGATGGCCTACAATCAAGTAAGCGCTATCTCGAGCATAAATCCTACAACCTTTTCACATGTAACTGCCATTCCTTTGTCGCGAATTGTCTGAACCGCGCATGTTACGATGGATCGATGAGTTGGAACATGATAAATGTAGCAGCTCTAATTCTGTGGAAAGGGCATTGGGTTGATGGCATGTCAATTGTAAGATCATTCCTTCCCTTTGTACTGGTGGTCTGCATGGGCATTGCCATGGTTGGGTGGCCCTTCTTGATTGGTCTGTCTTTGCTTTCTCTCCTGTTGGTTGGTTGGTTTATTATGGGTACTTACTGTATAAAAAGCTTGTTGGAATGCTAGATTTGGTGGATCATAGGATGTTCAGAATGGCTCGCCCCATTCTTGCTTGCAAGTTTGATAGAATGTTTGTTCATATTTTTCAACGTTGTACTTAAAGCAACATTGTTCATATAATGAATGGAAACATACTATGTTGATGAATTCGTGAAATTTTAGCTGTAAGATCTGTTCCAACGGAAATAAAATTAATTTAGAAGTCCAAAATCTGGTCTTATCCCAAAAAAAAAAAAAGAAAAAAAAAAGTTTGTCAATTTAATATTTTTGCAATAACTCGACCATCTTATCCAACAAATATGTGGCAAATTGTGTAAGACAAAGATTTAAGAATGATCCCTTGGAGCCATTGGGCACCGTAATCAGCCGACTCGGCCTCGTAAATTCCCCTATCCGATTCCATACTTCGAGCATCCAAGTTATCAATACCGAGTCAGTCGAATTCACCGTCTCACGAATTTGTGTAGTTGACCGTTTACTTGTTTTCAATTGTGGCCATAATCGTGCGCTCTCGGCCCTTCTCTGGCCCCATTTTCTGCTGTTCCACTTTCTTCACTCGAATCATGTCGTCGAACGATGCGGAAACTGTTCGAAGGGATCGGATTCTCTCCAGCAAGCTGTATTTTGACGTTCCTTCTTCAAAGGTACTGGAGGAAATATTGGTTAATCCCCGTTCTCGTATAAGCTGATTCCAGGTTTCGCCTGTACCCATCTGTATTTTCTGGATTTTGGTGAAAACAGGTTCCGGTGATATATTCTTCATCGTACAACATCTCATTTCTTGGAATAGAAAAGTTGTAAGTGACTGGTGATCAATTGTTTTGTAATTTTTTTTTGTTCTGATTGTTTTAAATTCATTGAAGATGATGTTTGATTGATAGATATCTTTTGCTTGTTCTTCTGTTTTCTGCTTTGCTTATGGTTCTCTATCATGCGTAGTGAATTGGGTGCTGTTGAACATGCCGGGAATGCCTTAATTTTCAATTCCTCTAATAAACCCATTTTAGTAATTTACGTCATTTGATTTTAGTTGCCTTCCTTGAAATCTCTTCTTTTCTTTTTTCTTTTTTCTCTTTTTTTTAGCTGGTAAGTTTTTACTGGGAAATCCTGTCTGTAGGCATCCATTTGATTCGAAGAAATGGGGTCGCGTATGCCAATTCCTTGTTGCCGCTGGAGTAATAAGGAAAGATCAAATCATCGAGCCTTTGGAAGCTAAAATGAACGATCTTCTTGTGGTACGTTTCCAAATTCCTTCTTTGCAATGAGTAGTTTGAAACGTTAGCGCTGCCTTCCTCTCTCTCTCTCTCTTTTTCCATGAATTCTCAAATTATAAATCACTAACCAGTGTTGTTATTACTTATTCATTGAAGAAGTCTATCTTGGTAATTATTATTCACGTAGGAAGATTAAACTAACTCATTCACGAACTTTAGAAATTCAACAATGAAGCATATTCTCACTGGTAATATTTGATCAGGTACATACTGAATCGTACCTGAATAGTTTGAAGAACAGTTTAAACGTTGCCAAGATTATTGAGGTATTGTATCGTATCATATCTTCTTGCTCTGTGAGTTTCTCTTGTTGCCCTTGTGTGATATTTTGGATTTGTTAAATGTCATTGGCTGTGATGTAGTGAGTCATTCATTTCTTCTTGGAAGTGGGATTTTCGTCGTATGGTATGGGTCGTAGACGTATGTTCTTAGACTTTAAGACAAAGTTGCCTTTTTGTAAGAGATTGTATATGCGTTGAGTTGAATTAGTTTTCCTTTCTCAGATTCTAGTTGTAGTCGTGCAATTTAGACTGATCTGAAATTCTCAATGTAGGTCCCTCCTGTTGCGTTGTTTCCTCATTGTATTGTCAAGGAGAAAGTTGAACGTCCATTTCGTAACCAGGTGAATTTTTGGAACTCTTTTCCTCTACCCTTTTCCATGTTAAACTTAAAATGGGTTGTAATTGTTGTATGCTGCTGCAGGTTGGAGGGAGTATATTAGCTGCAAAAGTAGCAAAGGGGAGAGGATGGGCTATCAATGTAGGAGGTGGTTTTCACCATTGTTCAGCAGAACAAGGAGGGGGATTTTGTATGTATGCAGATATTACTCTGTGTATACACTACGCCTTTGTTCAGCTAAATATATCAAGGTAAACTGCACCATGATGACCTAAAGGAACTCGTATAGTGTTGAGTTTTGTGCATAGCAATTACTAGTAATAATTAACCCTTATCCTTGTGATACGTGACGATTGCAGTGTAATGATTATTGATCTTGATGCCCATCAAGGAAATGGCCATGAAAAGGATTTTTCCCATGATAGTATGGCAATTTATTTTCCAGCAATAGCTTTTAATTTGCTCTCTTTTTAAATGCTAATGGTTTTTTCTGTACTTGCAGGCCGAGTATATATTCTTGATATGTTCAATCCAGAAATATATCCATTTGTAAGTTACACTGTTTTGTGTTTGCCCTCGTGTTAGTTCTTTTTAGTGCTGTTAAGGCAACTCAATTTTCTATTTCCATCTCATTTCCAAATTCTCTATTACCATTTTACTCGAGCATAAAAGTTTTGGTTGACTCTCTCTCTCTCTCTGTGTATGTGTGTACATGTCAGGATTACGAGGCTAGGCGATGCATTAATCAGAAAGTTGAAGTCGTTGTAAGTAATGCATGTTATGGAAATAGGCGTTGTTTGTTTCTCTTCTTGCCTGCATGTTTCATGGGTACAATTTCTCATGTAGAGTGGGACCACAACAAGTGAATACTTGAAGAAATTGGAAGAAGCACTTGAGGTAGCTTTTCTTCAATTCATTTTTTAAAATTTAATTAGATTTTACTCATTGTGTCAAAATATTGAATCTTCTGTTTTAGCCTTTATTTTTAGGCTTTCAAGTTTCATGCAATTGAATCATCTCCTAGCACTCTTCATCTGGGTCTATAACACTTGGTGTTGGTGAATGTGCTACTTAATTTGTTGTCAAGTGGTTGCTAATTTTCATCATGTTAATGTTAGGTTGCTTCCACTTCCTATGATCCAGAATTAATTGTTTACAATGCTGGGACTGATATTCTAGATGGAGATCCTCTGGGTTTGTTGAAGGTAACTGTGCCCCACAAGTTTATTCTGCAAGAAGTTGGTTCTTCTTTCTTGATCATTGATCCTAGTAAAAAAAAATTAGCCGGTTGTCTTGTTGACTTATATACACTAATTTGCAGATTAGTGCTGATGGAATAGCTAGGAGAGATGAGAAGGTTTTCAGATTTGCTCGTGCGAGGAGAATTCCCATTGTAATGCTAACATCAGGTCCTTTTCCCTTGCGTGAACTTGTCACGAATTTACATAATTATGACAAGTTTTCAGATTATCTCCTTGAACAGCTCTTTACATCTTTCTCATTTTCATTCGTCTTCTATTCTTCTATTGCAAGTTATGTTTGTCCCTCAACAATAAAGTAAATTTTTTATATCATTTTGTGCATTACCTACATCGTAATTTGTGAGATTTAAATGACTAAGAGTATGGGTATTGGATATAACATTTATTGTCTGAGATTATTTTCTTCTCAACGATGGAATATTTCTTGGTAGTATGAAACATTTACCTTGATAATGAGAAAATTGTTCTCAAAGAAGATGAGTTCTTGTCAATAGGAAAAAGTCTTGGTAAATCTGTAAAGATTAGAAATTGTCCTCGGAACCTTATGATTGGAATTAGAAAACATTGTGGTATAATACGAAATTGCTGAAATAATGGAGCTTACTTTCGCCATTTCGTATCATTTTTTGATGGATCGACTTTTATCTTATTTGAGAAAACATCTCATTTTCTCTACTTCTAACTTAAAATCGATTTTTTATTCCTATCAAAATTTTGACATTTTATCTTGTTGCTCATTTTCTCTATTTTTCTTTCTTATTTGATGAGGACATGCATGAGATGTCTTTTTTCCTTCATATCTAAAGATCCCAATTGTGCAGCACTTTTCTCATATGTATTTAATAAGATATTTATTCTATCCTCAAGGAAAAACTTAAAAGAATAAGAGAACTCTGGGGTTTGCCTAATGTGTGGTATAGATATAATGTTGTTGGTGTAAAATAAATAAAATATAGAAAAAGATGCCTAGCAATGACAAACTAGATTACTGTGCTAATGCAGATGAAATGTATGTGCTGACGCTTTTTTTTGTTTAACTTCATTGTAGCTTCTTGAGGTAATGTTTATTGACAGACGATTTTTAATTTCCATTTTTCAGGCGGTTACATGAAATCTAGTGCTAAAGTCATTGCTGATTCAATCGAAAATCTCTCGAAGCAAAATTTAATCGATACAGGAAGCACTCCAGGCAGAATGTAGTCATCAAGTGAGCTATTTTGTTTCCTGTTTTATTTAGCATCATGAACCATTTGGCATGGCTTTTCTGTGATCTCATGTCTTGTATGAAAATGTACAAAGTTGGAGCAGAACTTTGTTCGGTACTATATGCATGTCCTCCCATGTCGGAGACGCATTAGATTAGCTTATACTTTGGTAATTACTCAGGAATGATTGTAAGTACAAGAGCAAAAACAAACCTGACTGTTCAAGAATCCAATAACTGCTGCACTGTTCTTTTTAGCTCTCTTTGACCCGACATTGGGGAAAATATAAGTCGATATTAAAGTCTGCCTTTGTAGAACTCTTGACCATCTGAGGTCATTGATCGAACCCATGGAAATTGAATAATCAAATCGTTATAATGTAATATTGAACCTAACCATTAAACCTTAGTGCCCAAAAAGGTTCGTATAAATAATAAAGAGTTTAGGGAGAATGGGTTCAAGCTATTGTTGTCACTTGGACAAGATTTAATATCCTTCACCGTGAGAATAGTCAAAGTACGTGTAAGTTGGTCCGTGAACCTTAGTTTTATGATTTTCTTTTAATACTATCATGTACACTTCTAGTGAGCACTCAAGTTTTTTGGATGTGAGTGAACTTGTTCTAAGTTCTCTGAGTGTCTGGATATAAATATCATCCTGGCATCTGAGTGTCTGGATATAAACTTTGTTAAATTGATGAACATCTAAATTCTATTATCTGTATTTTTATGACTACTAGTTGGTACCTAGATAGAAGCTTTTAGTTTCTAGCCACCCTGAGTGGGTCTTGTGGGGCAACGGCTTGTAAATAAAATAAATGGACTAAGAAAATGAGTTCAAACTTAGCATTGAGATTTTATGAATCTTCTTACCTGCAAGACCAGACTCGAGATAGGAAACAAGGGTTTTGACAGTCTTATAGGATGAGTCAAGATGGAAAAAATGTATTAGCGGTGAGGGCTAGATATCCTTTTGAGAAGTAGGTAACGAAATTCAAGGAAATCAGTGTGTTAGAGCTGGAAACAGGTTAGGCTGGGGTGGAATCCAGGGCAGTGCGACACGAAGTCCTGGTAGGATGAGTGGCATTGAGTTTGATTGGAGGCAGAGAAGACAGTCATTATAAGCCCCTTCACTTTAGACCTTCCCTCCCATGCCTCTTCTGAACTCCCACCAACTCAATCTCTTTTCCTCACTCTTTGGTTTCCTCCAGAATTGTAAAACTTAAGAGGAGAATGAGATATGTTAGAATAAGAAACAAAGCTTTGGTCAAAGTAAACAGGCTTCGGAGCCTGTGTTTCAGAGAAACAGAAGAAAGGAGGCTGAACCAGAAATTTCTGGATTGCAGAGCATGTTTAAGGCTGTCACACACCACTCTTTCTTATCTTCTTTTTCTTTTTCTCAAGCTCTGCATTGATACAACTAACCAAGTACTGGATGAGGATGACCCCTTATCACTACGCTTTATCATATCAAACACCCAACTTTATTAATACCCTCTCACTATTAACCCATTTTACACCCTAGATTTTATTGATATTCTTTCTATCCTTCTCTTTTCTTTTTTCTTTTTTCAGGTTAAAGTGTGAGAAATCCCGCAAAGAGGAGGTAAGATCACGCAGGAGTTTGTTATACATTTCACATGATCCACGAATCTCCACCTTTTTTGCCTTTCCAACGTTTGCCACTGCCACATTTACATTTTAGCCCTCTCTCTCTCTCTCTCTCTTATGCATTATGCAATTTGAGTCTGAAAAGTCTGAATCCACACAGCTGTATAGGTTTATAGAGTATATTTTTATCTGCAAGTGTTTGAGCTTCTGTTAGGGATGAGTAACATTGATGAATTTAGGCTATATTTCATAGTTCCAGACTATATACAAAATCTTACCTTTTTATCCAAATGCCCTCTGGGCATTGAAAAATGGGAACTTTTATGAGGTTTAGAATTTATAATCTGCCGAAAGTGTGACCTTTTTTTTTATCCCCCACAGGACAGGTAGCTGTTGCAGCAAAATGGAATGAACTGTATATGAGTATTTGATAGATAAATAACAGTGTCGGTCAAAGCCCACTAATGAGTTTTTGTGTTGTAGCTGCTGCTACCTCAAAGATTTAAACGTTTATTAAACACAAAATTGAATGTTCGGGTATTTTTTTTTTTTTTCCAAAAGTTGAATAACTTTTTAGATACTAAATTACGATTTAACCCTTTTGTATAATTAGAATAATTGGAAATCCCAAGGGCATGGATGTCAAAAAGAAAACTTGGGTTGAGAGCCCATCATATATATTTATATAAAGAGAGATGAATCCATTTTCCTTGAGCTTTGTCTCAAATTGCAGTCTCTTCCTTACAGAAAGAGAAGACTATATAATAGAGAAATACATGTAAACTTCATATGGTTTGTAATGGCAATGGAGAAAACGTCGCCGTTGCAGGGCTTAGAGGCAGAGGAATTTCAAGAACTTGAACCTCTCATTCAAAGTTACCACAAATTTGAGGCTTCTCCCAACACAACCACTTCCCTTATTACCCAACGCATCGACGCTCCTCTCCACGCCGTGTGGCCCTTCGTTCGGAGCTTCGATAATCCTCAGAAGTACAAACACTTCGTCAAAAGCTGCAATATGTCAGGTCACCATTCAACTCGAAAACTTAAATTTTTATATATTATTGCTTACAAATTTTTTAAAATTAGATTGGGTTTAGTATATTAAATTATTCAAGGGGATTTTTTAAGGGTTTATTTATAATATTTGAACTTTTTGATAAATTTAAAAAATTTCACTATTGGGCCATTTTTAAATGGGTATCATCTATCTTTGTTAAACAGCTGGCGACGGCGGGGTCGGCAGTATCAGAGAGGTGACGGTGGTCTCCGGCCTGCCGGCGTCCACCAGCACGGAGAGGCTAGAGATTTTGGACGAGGAGAAGCATATTTTGAGCTTCAGGGTGGTCGGAGGTGAGCACCGGCTGAACAATTACCGATCAGTGACGTCGGTGAACGAGTTCAACAAAGACGGCAAAATTTACACCGTGGTTTTGGAGTCTTACATCGTCGACATACCGGAGGGGAACACCGGCGAGGACACCAAAATGTTTGTCGACACTGTCATTAAGTTGAATCTTCAAAAACTTGCTGGGGCTGCCATCGCCTCTCTGCATGGACATGAATAGGGCGGCGGCGACTGCGCCGGGGACCCTGCCGGCGTAGATTAGTGGTAGGTCGGTATGTTTTTTTTTGCAAGTTGAAGGTGATTTTTCGCTTGTTCTAATTTAATTTATTGGATTAGTTGGGAAAAGAGATAATTAATATGATTCTGATTATATATTGGACAAATATTATGTCTTAATTTATGTATTATCAATAAATATTAGATGGAAAACCTTAAAGTAATCGACTTTAATGTCATGGTTTTTACTATGATAATGTGAATTTTGTAGACAATCCTATGATCATAATTTTCATTTTAATGGTTTATTGTTTTTCCTTGTTTTTTTATTTATTTTATATTGGAAATGATTTAAATAAAATGCTGTATTAATTAATTAACTTAAATTAAAAGCGAAATAAATTAAAGTAAATGTAGTTGGGATAAATTTATATAAAAAAAATTATGATAAATTGATAGATGAATTAAATGTTCCATATGGGCCAAAGCAATGTACTAAAGATGCTTTTCACATGCAATTGAGTGATTTGAACATCATCATAGCTCCATTATTGATTTTTTTTTTTTTTTTTTTTTTTTTTTTTTTTTTTTTTTTTTTTTTTTT
>NW_019272022.1:5554821-5570219 GCF_002738345.1 Cucurbita maxima
TTTTTTTTTTTTTTTTTTTTTTTTTTTTTTTTTTTTTTTTTTTTTTTTTTTTTTTTTTTTTTGCTTCTTAAGGAAAATTATTATTTTTAATTATAAGATTGTCAACTTGAAAAATTATCCATAGTTGACTTTTTTTAGCCCGTCCTTTTTAATTATTTTGACTTTAATTCTTATATGTTTATATGTATTTAGTCATACCCGATTTGTGAAAGTATTATCTTTTATAGTATTTGTAACAAAAGTTCGTTCTAAAATTACATTCAAATTATAATTATCTATCTACTTGAGCGTATAGATAATACATCAATTATTATTTCAAAAGTAAAAAATTTGATCTTCAATCAATTAGGTAAGAACCCACATCGGTGGAAGGGGGGAACAAAACATTCTTTATAACGGTATGAAAATCTCTCCCTAACAGACACATTTTTAACAACTTTGATGGAAAACTAAAAAAAAACAAAAAAAAAAAAGACAATATTTACTAGCATTAGACTTAGTTCTTACGAGTTATGTTGAATTTGGATTCCCAATATAGAGATCAAAAAATAAAAAATGGTGGGATTGCTCGTGAGCTGAGCAGTCCATAAGGAATACGTGACATTCAAACTTTATCAATAGAACATACCAAAACAATGTTGTCTTTTCAATCACGAGCAGTAGTGATCATAAATAAAAAGGCCTCTATGAGTGTTTAGAACACTTTTTTGTTAACTTTCAAGTAGGTAGGCAATAAATTTCCTTTTCTTTTTCAACCATAATCAAAATGGGACAGCAAAAGTGTCATCAGGACCATGTGTATTATGGCAAATCTTTCAACGTTTACAACCTACTGGCCTTGCCTTCAACATCATCTCATCAAATCTCTACATGTAAAGCCTAAAACAATTGATTCGAAGCTTCTAATCTCAAGATTGTAGCGCTGTCTAACAAAAGTTAAAAGTCTGAGAGGTTGGCTGTAGAGTCAACACGTCTTAGACGAACATGACCGTGATACAGAGCAGGCACAAAATTCCTCCATGAGTTAAGGTAGCATCTTTGAAGTGATGGGGATTCCAAATCAAACTAATGGCAAAGATTTCTCCCTAAGTGGATTGTCGTGGAGATGTTTCCTAAGGAACTTTACCCTCGTGTCTCCTTTGTCATTCATGCATTCTTTCCTCTTTCTTCCATTTTCATTGCCGTTTGTATCCAAGCTCATGTATGTTCCCTGTGCTGCTGCTAAAGCCACTGAATCAACCATGTCAAAGTCACCAACGGAGTCATCTTCATCCATTACATTTCTGACATCCGGAACCTTTGTTGCTGCTTCTACAAACTCAGCTCCTGATTTGCAAGTGATTTCTCTGGCTCTGAACTTGGAGTTCAAATGGTCGAACACTCTCACCCCTTGATTTTCCAATACCAGAAGCCACTCTGAAGTTAAATCAATTTAGCGTCAGCCGTCAATAAATGAACATCAAACACACATGCATATATTCAGATAATGCCCAGCCAAGTCTCAATGTTGTCCAGCAAACACAAACATGACTCACAGTATAGATGGACTATAATCAATTCCTTATGAAAGTTTAACACATAATAGTTCTGTATTCTACACTAATGTCAACTTCAGCTTCTTTAAACTATATCTCCACAATCACTCAGAGAAGTGTGTTGAGGATGGTTGGGAGAGGAGTCTCACGTTAGATAATTAAAGAGACGATTATGAGTTTATAAGGAATACATCGCCATTGATATGAGACCTTTTGCGAAGACCAAAAGCAAAGCCATGAGAGTTTATCCTCAAAATGGATAATTTCGTACTAAATAGGGCTGTGGTTTCTCACAAAGTGCATGAAAATTATATGAACAAAGTTAATGTACGGTATACATGTATAGAACATACCGATGAGAGCAGTGGGTGTGGAGATGTTTGGTTGACTCATCCTCTCACTGAAGCCTGGTTGGTTTCTGACCCAATTGATCAACTGAGAGGGCCAACAAGAATTGCGGAAGGCATTTATGTAGGACATAGCCTTTCTCAGATTACCAGTTTCTCTGCACCAATCAGACGGTGCACATTATTAAATTTTACTAACTTTCATGAAATGTATCGTGCAGAACTATGATTTATTATACCTAAAGGTTCGAATGCCATTTTCAGCAACAAATAGCCAATTCAAACAAATAGTTCTTAAATCCAAAGCAGGTCGTTCAGTTCCAAATTGAAGTTTAATGAATGGGTAATCTGGTATTATTGCAGCGTCATATAACACTTCTCGCAGAAGAACTTCATCTGCAGAACCCTGCAGAAGAAACGGTTCAGTAAAACCAAAGGTACGTTCCCCTTACCACATGAAGGTGAATAAGCAATATTACTCCAAAGTTGTATCCGATCAAGCTTAAGCCACCATGGGCGTGTATCTGATGGATAGTAACGGAGTTGCAGAAACTAAAACTACATCTCATAAGGGAAAGCCAACAATCTCCTAGTAGAAGTACTACAGCTTCATATAATTATACTACACGCATGGTAAACGAAACTCAAGAAAGAAAGAAATACTGACCAACAAATAGGTGGTCGGCAAAACTGACTGCAGTAGCATCCTGAGGAAAGTATCTGATACGCACCAACAGATTTCAGATAACAAGCACCCAGAGTCATGATAATAGGACAAAAGATCGGATGCAATTCTAGCACAGCTAAGAAAAGCTTGGTCATCCAGATATGTAGAGGGCATACGAACAAGAGAAGCCCTGTAAACATAATGAACGTGCAACGCAAAGGCCATTGGAATTTTCATTTTAAACCTTATACAGAGAGACATTACTTTCAGAATTAGATTTGTTTGTGACCATGGAACAACAATCTACTGAATTATATGATTCCCAAGAGAGAATATGTGCCTGCCATCCCTGGTTTTCAATTTTAGCTATGTTCACAGATTACAACATCAGTGCTTCGTGCCTAATTTACATGTATCAACCAAATATGCAAACTGAAGGATATGGTGGATAGTTGAACAGGACATCGAGTTAATGTATACCAAAACGAAAGCAACTAAGCCGAGGATACTTATTGTGAGATCTCACATCGGTCATAGAGGAAAACGAAACATTCCTTATAAGGGTGTGAAAACTTCTCTCTAACAGACATGTTTGAAAACGTTTTAAAACCTTGAGGGAAAGCCTAGAAGGAAAAGTCCAAAGACGACAATATTTGCTACCAGTGGGCTTGGACTGTTACAAATGGTATCAGAGTTAGACACCGGGTGGTGTGTCAGCGGGACGCTGGCTCCCAAGAGGAGTGGATTGTGAGATCCTATATCGGTCAGAGAGGGGAACAAAACATTCGTTATAAGGCGTGAAAACCTCTCCCTAGCAGAAGCCTTTTAAAACTTTGAGGAAAAGTTCAAAGACAACAATATTTGCTTAGCGTAGGTTTGGGCGGTAAGCAATAGAACAGAGAATAATGAAATTTCCTACATACAGAATGCACACTCCTGACTTTTAGGAGATGGAATTTGATTTGTGTTATGTCCATGTGTAGGTCAGAAGACAGGTCAATAAGAACTTACGATGCTTTAACTACCTACAAACCAGAGGGCTGGGGAACAAGTTGTGGACAATCATGTTGTTTAACAGTCTCGTGACATTAAAAGAGAAAAATGCCAAAATAAGATCAAAGTGAAATCTCACCATAGAAGTGACAGCTACGAAACCCAGCAATCATTTGAACCGCCCGGCTGTGCAGTTCATTTTGCAGCTCTACCATTGACATTCGAGAGGCAAATTTCAAGCACAGCCTCAACAAAAAGGCTTGAAACATAACTATCCCAGAAAAGTAGCCCACCCCGCCGTTGACACCGATGCCTTCACAAATTTCATGGCTAACAAGCGGGAGAAAACCCCTCAAATCTTCTCCAGGTTTGTCAACCATCCAGACTCGAGCTAAATCCAGAAAATAAGAACCAAATCCCAACAAACAATCGCCGTCCTCGGACTCTTGACCACAACAAATACCGATATAGCTAACAACTCCATCGATCAAATTCTCAGCTTCCTCCTTCAACGTTTTATTCTCAACAACTAAATCAAAGAGAGAGTAAATAACCGGAGCCAGCACCGCAATTCTTTTCGATGCACAGGACGACGCCGTGCAAGAAACGAGTAGATGGAATAAATCCTTAACTGCCAGCAATTTCTCCGAAGAATTTCGAGCTGCGGATTTAGCCGTGTGAAACGTCATAGCAGAGTAAAACCACACAACTGCCACCGGCGGGTCGGCCAAATTTCCCAACAAACGAGAGAAAATCGGAACGAAGCTTGAGAAATCAGTAACCCCTTTTCGATATTCATCGAAAAATCGTTCGATCGATTCCGATAGCATCAATGCATAAGGGTCTAGTTGGTTCGGAACTAATAGGAGCTTCGATCGGCTTTCATTCATTTTTTAAGTAACGGAAATGAATTTTGGAGCAGTGCTACAAGGAATCAATACCAGTAGTTGAGTCAAGTAGAAAGCCGAAAGAAGTGGAAGCTCTGTACCGTACTGAAACCCTAGATATTCGGGTGTTGAAGAATTCGTGGGAAAAGGAGGGAAAACCGAAGGATTTCAGTGACGTTGCTATTTTGAATTCGCAAGAAATTAAAATATTGCAAAATTAAGCTATATTCCTTCCCTCCAATCGCAAAATTGACTCGGTTTCTTCCAACTGTCATCTGAAGATTAATGGACTCGACTTCCATTAAATCGCATAATCATAAGGATAAAACAGAAAACGGAAAACATTGGAAGCAAACTTTAATGGCGAAAGATGACAAACTTGATTCTTCGTCTCTGATCGGTTTGAAACCGAGATTCTTTTTATAAATGACTCCAAAATTAATAAAGAATAGAATATAATCTAATTAGTTAAGACTTTGTTGAAAAACAATTCGAATTTTATTTTTTTTTTCTAGATTAAGACTTATTTTCTTTCCATATCTATTTTATCAAAACATTTAAATTAAAAAAATAATAACAAAAATTTAAAAAACTCCCATAATTATTAAAAAAAAAAAAAAAACAAATATTCTTAAACTTTTGTTTTTTATTTTAAAAATAGTATTTTTTTTTAATTGCAATATTATAATTTAAATATTTTAAAATACCTACTAAGTGAAAGGGGATCAAGTTTGCCTAGATCAAGCTTTAAAAGACACATTTTGACATCAAATATAATTTTTAAATATTTACGAAAAATCATGTTCACGAAAAATCATGAATAACACCGAGACCGGTGACCACGAGCAAGTCATTTCTATTAAAGGACGTGTTTTTATTTTTATTTTTTTTAATTCATCAATATATGGAGAATCGAGAGTAAATGCCTTTTGTCTTTACGCCAGATGTGAACGGAGAAGAATTTGAAACAAGTTGAGAAATACCACTGACAATAACATGAGATATCAAATTCACTTGCAAGTTTTAGGAAGTCGGAGTAAACCTTGCCATTTACAGGCTCAGATAACATGGGAAGATTAACAGATAAAAAAACATCACAAAGGGTGTCATATGGTCTCTTATTGCAACATCACTCATAACCTTCTATTAGATTTCCACAACCTCGTATTAATACGTCTTATTATAGTTCGAAGCATCCGCCAAATTACAATACCTGACTTGGATAGATGGTCTCACTTGGTCCACCAATGGAGGAAATCTTTGCGCCTGTTGATCTTCTTCTGCAACTGAAGTATTCCATAAAGCAATGCCTCAGCAGTTGGAGGGCAGCCAGGAACATAGATATCAACCGGGACTATCCGATCGCAACCCCGAACAACCGAGTATGAATAGTGATAGTATCCACCACCATTTGCGCAGCTTCCCATGGATATAACCCACCGCGGTTCTGGCATTTGATCATAAACCCTGCAGTGAAGAAATGAAAAGTAAGCATAATCTATCAAAATACCATAACGGGAACGCGTACAGAGTTCAACTATCAAACCCCAATAAGCAAATTAGCATAAATAGGACTTCAAATAAAACAAATTTCTCACTAAATACCACAATTTTAAGTTTAGTTTTCAGAGAATTCCAAAAGCTCCTTTGCCATAAAAGAGCTGTCGGAACCAAGATGGACTAGCAGTAATTCTCATCATTCTCATTTGTCAACTGGATTCCATGTATGTAAACATAGAATATTTGAGATCTTTTTACCCCCAAACTTTGTTATATTCTATAATGAACACTCCTTTCAAATTCAGACTGAAGAGTGCAGATTGTTCATCTTTATATTGTTTAGAAAAGCACCTCCCTGTTTAATATCATATATCAAGACATCGTTAATCCTAGAAAATTAAGATAAGTTACTCTCTCTGCTCACCATGGACTGAGTTAACTTTTTCCAGTCGTTTTTCGGGTTGCTTTTAATGTTGGACCATCGACAGGAGCGGAAGGACTTCCCTAAACTTAGAGAAGATTGGAACTCGACAAAAGTAGCATTCTAAGATCAAACAACAGACAATGGTTCACTAACTGCCAACAGGAAGTTCGAGTTTCAAGCTTGAAAAATGAAGGTATGCAACATTCAGGCCAAGCATTGATGAGACTCTTGGAACTCTTTACACATTGAAAATACGTTAAAGGCAAGTGTTGAGTACCTCGCCATAGCAACAGTAATAGACATTGACATACAAATACAAACAAGAAACGGTTGTATTCCAATTCAGTATGCCCCTACCACATTGGAGCGATGGACACATTCCTTTCCCTAAAATAAACTATCAGGAGTTTGAAGCAATTGAAATCAAAACATGTTCTGTTTTGATTCGATAGTATCAATTTTGATATTTCCTGAATGAGTCAATCAAGTCTTTGAAACTCACTTCCCATATACACACTTCAAGATTTATTTGGAGTTTAGTATATATTGCACTTTTCAAATTCATGCACCAATATCCCATTGGATGAAATCTTTTTGGGCAATAGCTTAATATTCTAAAACAACAGCCTCACTGGCCGCTGCAACCCTCTTATAGGTATACAGATTTTGAAGCAGAAAATACACATGCCTTATTTCATTCAGAATAAAGCATTTCATTATCTATTGCAAGCAAGAAATACCGCCATATAAATGAGACCAAAAGTTCCAAGAACTTTGCATATCATTGCGATAGACTAGCATTCTGATATTCTTATACCTTTCTATAAGAAAAGTCACACATATAGAATTTACTGATCCCTTGGTCATACTAGAACTACATTTTTACGCATCAAGATTAAACAATAAGAACTCTAACATGAGGTATGGCATCGGAATTGGTGTATTCGTGTAGACTTTAGCTTCATTTTTCTCAATGAACCAGATATTCATGCATGGTAGCCTTATGCAAGCTACTTTTACAATTCAATTGTTTTTTATAAATTTCCTCATTGTCCAGGCCAACTTGGGCACGCCTTGACTATTATAATGAGCCAATTATATGACCCTATTATGTTTCGTTGCCAAGGAAACTCATCAAATATTAAATCGTAGGTATGTGGCGACCATAACTTGGACTCATTCCTCTCTAAGTCCTATATTATTTACATTTACCTTATTGACCACTTAGTCAACCCACAGAGATCTATCTACCCCCAATAAAGCAATAACTTCTTAATCTACAGACATGCAGCTGCTCATATCAAAGAGGACAATATCTGCTAGCGATGTGCTTGAGCTAGTATAAATGGTATCAGAGCCAAATACCGAGCGATGTGCCAGCGAGGAGGTTGAGCCTCGAAGGGGGGTCATGAGGCGGTGTACTAGCAAGGAGCTGGGCCCCAAAGGGTGTGGATTGAGGGGGTGCCACATCAATTGGAAAAGAGAACGAGTGCCAACGAGGGCGCTGGGCCCCGAAGGGGGGTGGATTGTGAGATCCCACATCGGTTGGGGAGGAGAACAAAACTTTATTTATATGGGTGTACAAACCTCTCCCTAGCAGAGGCATTTTTAAAATTTGAGGGAAAAGCCCAAAGAGGACAATATCTGCTACGATGGACTTGGGCGGTTACATATAATGCTACTAAGCCTACTGACTTTCATCTCCAACATACTCTAGGCTAGCACAAGCGCCTCTTAAATCCTCATCATATAACTATATGGACTCCGATAAAAAATACTAAAATAATATAACAAAATATGACAAGAGATGAAACACAATTTCAAAAACTGGTTACTTCCAATTACGTAAATCAATAGTTCAAACCATGAATAAAAACCAGAACTAAGATTGGAAGAGAATCCCAAAGAATTTTTTTTCCATTTGACCTTATTAAGGACTTGGCTACTTATGTGAAATGACTCCAGCCATTTCTGTGAAGGGAAGACACCACAGCACAGTTTGTGACTTATTTCAGTATGAGGAAGTCTTTACTTTATAATGCACATTTCAAATTCAGACGAACAAAATAAGGAGTAGGGACATCTTAAAAGCAAAGAAAATAGCATTTTTTTTTATATATGTGACGACTCCCTTATTGTAAACAAAATAGCATTTCAAATTCATGATTACTCAACCTAAACAGCATTTTTTCACAAATCATGCCAGGATGATGAAGTGAAAAAACTTCGTCCAAAAACTAGCTTGATGATTACTTGATAAATTTCCTTGTAAGCCATGGAGGTCATATGTGACGAGAAAAAATTCATGAAAACATATAACATGAATGCAGGTAAACAAATGAATCATAGGGATAGTTCCCCCAATTTACATTACAAAAGCTCAGTCAATCCAACGTATCAGAAGTAATCAACCCTTTTCTCATAATCAAGAATAGAAACTACCCTTAAAATCTATCGACATAAAGGCTGAAACATCGTATCCAAGACAATCACTGCATCTATCAGAAATTAATTTGACCTAAGAAATAAGAAAATACAGCAGATAATTTACCAGTGTAAGCCAATCAAAGTTCTGAAGTTAAACCCAAAACCTTTTACCTTTTAGTTATCAAACCATTGTCAGGAAAGATAAATATACTCAGACGGGAATAATATCTTCACAAATTTAGATGAGCAAAATATGTGAGAGCTACAGCCTACAAGTCGGGAACAATTGACAAAAAAGCCAACTCTAGAAACTGAAAAATCAAACAATTCAAAGCTTTGATCTCGATATGAAGTTTTCCATGAATCTACTAATTCAATTAGTTATCCAGTCAGGTTCATGAATTCCAGAATTAAACGATAATCGTAGAGCTAAGAAATGTCCATGGAGAATAACAGAAAGTGAGAGGGAGTAAACTAACTTGCGAAGAGCTGGAGCCATCTTGTTGGTGAGGGTACCGGCAACAATCATGCAATCAGATTGCCTAGGGCTAGGACGGAAGATGACACCAAAGCGATCAAGGTCATAGCGGGCAGCACCAGTATGCATCATTTCAACGGCGCAACAAGCAAGACCAAAGGTCATGGGCCAGATAGAGCCACGGCGAGCCCAGTTCAGGAGGTCATCGACCTTGGAGATCACATACTCTGCCGCCTTCGGAAGCCCCGTTGGGGACAAGGTCGAAGGAGGCGACGGGCTCGCATACGGCGTCGGCGAGGCGGACGATGAAGAAGACAAAACCGGAGCTGTAGTATGAAGAGAGAAAGCTCCCCGCGCGGCAAGGAGATGGGGGATGCGAGTGGAAGCTCGGCTCACAGCGGCCATTGCCACGATTCAAGATTCAGAACCTCCGATATACACCAAAATGAACAATTCAGAAATCTATTACGAAAATTAGAAATAACAATTTGCATCTCAGTCGCTGTTGACGTGGCACTCTATTGGCGGTACATAAAAACGACATGTCGCACCTATATGGGCCGGGAATATTAAAGCCCACACCAATTACTTTGGGCCTCATCCAGTGGGCTTTCCTCTACAATCAAAGATCTCCGGTCTTTTCGGTAATTTCGTAACTAGAAATTAGGGTTTTGAATCTGCTCTATAAATTTCTGCTGAATCGCAGCTTTGGAAATATCTTCTTCTTCTTCTTCTTCGACGACTCTGATTTCTGGCCATTTCTGTGTTCTTATTGTTTCCGATTTACATTCTTCTTTCTTCTTTCAATTTTTATCGTTTTTGTTTGACAAAGATCATTGAGTTCTTGAGATCTTGAATCGTTGTCCGTTTAATTCGCTTTAGATTTCGATGAAATAGGTTTATCTGGACTTGGCTCCATCATCGAGTCAGCAGCAGGCGCCTTTTTGGTGGCGATCCGTCTGCCGCATGGAGCCGATACTTGGTTACCGGAAGAAGATCCTTGAAACGCATCAGTTGTTTCAAGATACAATGCCCGGTCTACATTTTCCTTGCTTACTCTAACATCTTCATCTGCATATTTCAAAAGATTTTTTAAGTAATCGATTGATTCGATTGATGAATTTGTTTTTGAGGTTAGGGAATATTAATTTTGAATTGGCACTCAAGTCAGACACGGGTGTTTGTTTTTTATCTTACAACAAACAACCTTTTGCACGGTGCCTATAAAGAGCTACTGAACACGATTGGGGGAAGTGATTATTTTTCATGGCTTCCTTCAAATTTAAAGCAGCTAAATTTTGGATTTATTCCACTTTTTTCTTTGAATCATTCCTAATTAACACGCGAACGTTTTTCTCACTTCTGTCAATTTAGTGAAATGGTTTTTTTTTTACTGTAAACGATTTTGTTATCAAAATTTCTGGTGAAATACTATCAAAATTTTGCAATTCAATATCATCCTAAAATCTTCGAGAAACTAGCTTGAATATACTTCCGAGTTTGGTATTTTTGTTGTCCACAGAACAATCTCGATTGGAAACCCAAACTTTTAATGAGCATAAATTTGCAACAAAGTTTTTTCCTATTATGAGAAATTTTAATTATAGAGGACTCCTGGGAGAATAAAGCCTTGCAATTCAGATATTGTGAATGACGATGAATGAAGCCCAGAAGATCATACCGAACACATTTTAGACTATCACCCAAATTCATAAGGCTACTTTTAAGAATGCCCGTTGCTTAATATTGAGCGCCAGGTTAAATATTTCCTGAAGCAATAAGATATGAGGGACTGAAATAATGTCAGTCTAAGTCCATATTAAGATTAAAATTGAAATGACAATCCATTCATTGACAAGAATGATAATAAAATCAACACCCAAACTACGTTAACTTAAAAATTTCAAGCCATCTCTCCAGTATTTGAACTTAGTCTTCAAAGCTTTTATAACACAAGGTCCAATCAATCTATACGATTCAACTGGAAATGTCTGGACAAGCAATCTATACAAATAAAAAGAATCAACCAGCCCCACATAAATTGGACTATATAGTTAAACTGGCGATAATACATACCTCTCTTATGCATAAAACGATGCCAATGAGCTTAAAAAATTTTGGGAAGCCTTTGATGACTGTTGCACCATCGCCCAAGATAACATATTTTTTTATGCAATTCGTAATTTAATCTTAAAGGCATATCCTACAAAACTGATGCTATAGCAGACAAGACCCACCACTGCTTCAGCCATCTTCAAAATTGCAAAATCTAAATTATAGAATTTGAAGATGTTACAGAAGTTACCAGATAAGCAACATCTTCAAAAGAAGAAAAAAGAAAGGAATTGAACAGACGTTTAGAAGCAACAAGAACAGTCAAATGGGCAAAGCGGGGTGCCTCCTGCGTCTGCACTGCCAATACCCAATTCCTCTTCTGTGTAAATCTTTAGTCCATCCCCTGTTTTCTTTCTACTCTGTGATGGTGGGTCTACAAAGCCATTTCTAGGCTGAGTCTCATCCCTTTTCTTGTTCTTCAGCTTCATCGGTCTGTCCAATGCATCTTGTTTTGGTTTTTTAGCCTCCTGAATTTCCGGTTTTTTTCTCTTCTTCCCAGCGAAAATTTCATCGATTTCACTGCGTTTCTTTACTGAAGGGGGCTTTTCCTCCTTTATGGAAGAATTGGGCTTTTCATTTTTTACCACAGAATTGGATTTTTCCTCCTTTGTGATGACCTTCTCTTTCACCTCTTTATGCGCTTTAGAAGATTTCTTCTTAGGCATTTGTATAATATGATCGATCAGCTGCACAAAAAATTACACAATCTTAAGACTTATCCACAGACCACTGCTATTCAGTTAAAGCATTCAGTTAACGAGAAGAAGATTCTCTATTCTATTCCACAGAGCTCGATTATCACTCAGCTCTAACAAAAATCATTACAATACTCAAAGAAAATTCTACGAATTGCCGGCAGAAAAGGTAAAGGAGGCAATCTCTAATGAGTATTGATTCGATTACGACTTAACTTTTCCTAAACCGAAATAGTGGTCTCCATTTGTAAGAATCGACAACTAACCCTAAGTCCTTGATCCGGAAAAACAGATTTTCAATCAAACCACGAGGTTCGCTTCCAATCTAAGTTTGACGTTCATCCATTTGATAGATGAAATTAGAAAGACGAAGACAGGAGATAGAGACTAGAGAGAATACCTAAAACCAATAGAGTAGAAGATTGAAGACAAAATGATGCAGCACAGCGCAGTAGGATAGGCGAGAGTAAGGAGGGACGGCAGCGGCACCGACGGCGACGGAGAGCACGGCGGGGCGACTGAACTATTCAGAAGAAGAGGATCAGGCGGGAAGACGGAGGATAAGCGTGAGGCGGCTAGGTTTTCATCATTTTTGTTTCTTCCTTCCTTTCCCATTTTCAAAAACAAAAATCAAGTAGGGATGGGCCGTTTAATCGGCACCCGATAACCGACCCGATTGGTAGGCAAATGGCCACTATTTCGTGGGCTCATTGCCAATATTTAATGGGCCGTATACTAGTGGTCTGGGCCGCTTAAGATGTCCAACTTACAAATTTACCCCCGGTACAGTTCCCCCTTTACTGAAAGTTTTATAATAATAATAATTTTACATATTTGTATTATTTTAATTAATTTAATTAATTGTCTGAATTAATTAATCGACACGGCATCATTTCTGTGTTGCAATTTGCAGAGAGCGACGGCGAGAACCATGGAGGGTATCGAAGGGGAGAGAGGAGGAAGCCGATACTCACTGCAGCCATCGAGAATTAACAACGAAGACATTCTGTTCTGCATAGATGTGAACCCCGAATCCTCCGTCGAGATCAAAACCACCGGCTCTAATGGACGACCCATCACCAGAATGGACTCCATTAAGCAAGCAATTCTTCTCTTCGTCCACGCCAAACTCTCCATGAATCCCGACCACCGATTTGCCTTCACCACCATCGCCAAATCTGCCACTTGGGTAATGCCCTATCCATTGCCTATTTCTTGTTGATCTTGCTTTCTTCTTTCTCTTCTTTCTATTTTCCAGAAATTTAGAATTGGGATGATGAAGTTTCTAGGGTTTGTGTCTGTTTTAGGTTAAAGTTTATTTTAATTTTAGGGGAGTTATATATTTCTTCGTATTCTTCCAGTCTTTTTAACTCCACGGACACCCTTTTTGATTTTAGCATTTTGCGCATCGTTATGCTTATTGACCTAAACTGGTGAACTGAAATTGTAACTAGTGATCAAGGATTTAATGTGGTTCTGGAGAAATTATGGATTGTTCTTTGGTTGGAAACTCGCAGTTTAAATTCTTATGCAATTTGAGTTGTACTTGGCATTCTGTTGGAGACTATATCTGAGTTTTTCTTCTGATCCAACTCATAGAACTTTAAGATTTTGCATAGTGTTAATGTGATTATCCTCTTAGGTCCTTATTTACTGTTCATCGGTATCTGATTTGCTACTTATAGTTGAAGTACATAGCATAAACTTGCTGATCAAACTAGTAATCAATTTGCAACTTTGAATTGAAGAATGTAACTCAACCATGCTGATCCAACGCATTTTCCTTTCCACTTTGTGTACTCTTTCTAAGAGGTGTTGTTTTGATATTGTATTTAAAGGGGGAAAGGGAGAAGATGATATCGCCATGTATCCTTTATGTATCCTTTTTTGGAGTCCTTTTTTGTTGAGGATTCTTGGGAGGGAGTTTCACATTGGCTAATTAAAGAGATGATCATGGGGTTATAAATAAGGAATATATCTCCATTGATATGAGGCTTTTTAGGGAAACAAAAAGTAAAGTCATGAGAGCTTATCCTCAAGTGGACAATATCATACCATTGTAGAGGTTTGCGATTCCTAACATGATATTAGAGTCATGCTCTTAACTTAGCCATACTCATCGAATTCTCAAGTGTCGAACAAAGGGTGTACTTTTGGAGCCAAGCCTTGATAAATGGAGACTGATTGAGGGCTACATAGGTCTCAAGGGAGGCTTTATGATGTACTTTGTTTGAGAGGAAGATTGTTGAGGGTTGTTGGAAGGGAGTCCCACATTGTAATTAAGGGGATAATCATGGGTTTATAAGTAAGGAATATATCTCCGTTGGTATGAGGCCCTTTGGGGAAACCAAAAGTAAAGCCACGAGAGCTTATAATTAAAGTAGACAATATCATACCATTATGGAGGTTCGTGATTCCTAACATTTCTTGGGTAGTAAAACCTGGAGACAGGCATGGAAAATGGTTATAGGCTGAGGACTTTATTGTTATAGATGAAATGTCAGCTTCTAATCCAAAATGTTTATGATTGTAGCTCAAAAGAGATTTTAGCAGTGATATTGCATCTGTAGAAGCTGCAATCAGGGGGCTTGTTCCTACTTCCTCCTGCAGTCATGCCGATCTTACCAGCCTTTTTCGATTAGCTGCTCATGAAGCTAGAAAGTCGACCGCTCAGAATCATATTCTAAGAGTGGTATGCTCATTATACCAATACTCGTAATCTGTCGATTCAACTCAAAGAATATATCATTGTTCTGAAATTATGAGTTAGCCTAGATCATCAGACCTTGAACTCCTTATGTTCCAATGAATGCTTGAAAAATCATGTTTATAACCATTGTTGCATTTAGATTCTTATATATTGTAGATCATCAACACGACCACAACATCAATGGCCTGTGAACCAAAAACTGTTCACTTTAGATGTTATTTACCTACATGAGAAGCCTGGACCAGACAACTGCCCACAGGAGGTCTATGATGCCTTAGTTGATGCCCTTGATCTTGTCAGCCAGTATGAAGGCTATATTTTCGAGAGCGGCCAGGGAGTTGCACGTGTTCTTTACCGTTGCATGTGTTTGTTGTTATCACACCCCCAGCAGCGAATATCACTAGACGATCTCAACATACCAAAGCTTCTTACAAAGAAAGTACCTCCTGCCGATTCCATCCCTGCAAACGAAGTTGTCCCTGTTACCAGCCAGTGAGACAGAAGGGCTTAAAACAATAGTGGAAAACTGGATGCTGTTGTTATTGCTGCTGTAGCTTAATGGTACCTCACTCTTCAGTAATCTGATGCTTCTCTCTCTTTTTTTTTTTTTTTTTTTTTTT